>NC_000083.6:85056987-85361987 GCF_000001635.26 Mus musculus
ATGCCTCTGTTTTTAGTGGTGTCTTGTAGGGCTGTGGGGCATATCGTGGACTTAAACAGAGGGGAATTAGGGAAAGTTTAATCACTATTGATTCTAAGCTCACTGTTCTTTGCTGAGTAAAGTTAATTGCCAGTGGAATTGCCACTGCCTTTAGTGAATTTTAAGCATTCTGAAAAATGTGGACTTTTAGTTTTTGCTAGCATTTTCCTTATTTGGGAGATTCTTTTTAAAGAAATTGATTCATTTTCTTGGTGGTGCTGGACTTTGACCCCAGGTTCTCACGTTCTCACGATCGCTGGGCATGAACTCCACCAACGACCCGAGGTCCGTGGCCTTTAAGGAGCCGTTTTCGGGTCCTTGTTTGGCAGTTGTCTGTACCCCTAGTGTCACAGCTTTTGAAATGTTGTTTTAGCAGTGACTGGAAGTATTTTGACAGTTTCTAGTGTCCCAGGTACCTGGGACTGTCCTCAGCCTGTGAGGTCAAGAGGGTCTGTGCCACCACTTTGAGCCACTCAGGGAAAGATAGTCCGCTTTCAATTCCCAAAAGGAAGAACTTACCGTGTCCAGACGACCTGAGAAATAAGTTTACCCAATTGCTAAGAGCCCTGAGAAGGAGACAATGGACGACTGAATTTTCTGGCCACAAAACTAGAAAATCACTTTATAATGATTCACAAAGATGCAGTAAAGGGGGTTATCTTAGCACGTCTAAGGAAGGGAAGCTGTCTCCTTTTCCAGATTGCAGCTATCAAGTTTTCAGCCACAGGCTGCTTGTCCGGCACACTGTAACTTGAATACTGCCCTTTCTCCACGTTCCTTCATCTGTGAAATGGACACAGTTGTTGGCACACTGCTGTGTGAGGGCTAGGAAAGTACTCAGTCCGCCCACTGAACCCAGCTGCAGGGAAGAAAAGAGAACCAGGTACTTCTGTAAGCTGCACAGGTTCCAATATGTAACCGGAGCATTTACCACGTGGTAAATATGCCATACATAGTTGCAGGGTATGGCAGAAAATTTCAGCTTAGATTATGCACTTTTTTTTTTTTTTTTTTTGAGACAGAGTCTTGTTCTGTAGCCTACACTGATCTCAGATTCATGACCTGGCCATCTGGGCTGCCTCTTATGCCTTGGGATTACAAGCATGAGTCATCATGAGGAGTTTTATAAATTTCTTTGTAAGAACTAACTTACCTTTTGTCTTGGTGTGTGTGCACATTCATATATGTGTGTGCATGTTCGTACATGCATATGTGTGTGTGTGTGTGTGTGTGTTTGTGCACAGGTGAATATGTTGCTCCTTTGCCTGTCCACCTCAACTTTTGAGGTCTCTCACTGGGGCCTGGGGCTCTAATTGTCTGATCAATGCCCCAGGGATCTGCCCATCGCCCCCACCTCCCCAGTGATGGGGTTACTAGGATGTGCCGCCAAACCTGCCATTTTGCATGGATCCTGGGATCAAATTCAGGGCTCACAACTGTGCAACACGTACTTTACTACCTGACCTCTCCCCCTGGTTTCCCACGTTGCCTCTAGAAACTGGTTTTGGGATCTTAGAATCTCAAAACAGTTGAAGTCTGGGAATCGCTGCACCAACCACTCAAACTCCAGTCTCAGTCAAGCAAAGTTTATTGAACACACACCCCGAGATTGATCCATCAGGGCCGCAGACCAGACTTGGAAAATGATTGTGACCATGAATATTTCTCAGGGCCAGCTTATAGAGGCAAAACTTACCATGAGCTCGTGTTCAGGTGCAGAGAGTGCTGCCCAGTGGTCAGCTAAAGCCATTTTAGGTAGCAGACAGAACGGCTCGAATTGGCCTTTTATTTTAGGTAGCTAGACAGAACAGTTTTAATTGGCCTTTTATTTTGGTAGCTAGACAGAACGGTTCTAATTGGCCTTTTATTTTGATTGGTCCTAAATGGAGCTTATGGCTGTGGAATTTCCAAGAAGAACAAACCTCAGATTATAACAGGGCATGTGGTCAGCTTGACCCTGCTCTGAGTCAAGTTATTTTTCTGTGTCAGTAACGTTGACTGGCAGGCGTGGACCAAAATGGCAACAGTTATGCTGGGGCGGGGGGGGGGGGAGGGGGGAGCAGGCTTCAACAAAAATCAATACACAGTAGATGTCCCTGTCTTTTTAACCTAATTCAAGTGCTCTCTCTTTCTCTCTCTCTCTCTCCACCCCTCCTTTTCTGCAAATTGCTCTGTAGATCAGGCTGGCCTCCAACTCACAGAGATCTACCTTCCTCTCAAGTTCTGGGATTAACGGGGTGCACAGGCACTTTGTAGCTCTGATTTCTTACAGAATTTAGGGTCCCCAACCCAGGAATGGCACTGCGGGTGCACAGTGGGCTGGGCCATTGCACATCAGCCACCAAGTAAGAAAATGCTGTATAGGCTTGCCTGCAGCCCGATCTTATGGGGACATTTTCTCAATGGAGGTTCCTTCCTCTCGGGTGACATTAGCTTGTGTCATGTCAATAGAATACTAGCCAGCACAACAAGCAAGGCGGCACAAGGCCAGTTACGCAGCAGGTGGTCTGCTCAGGACCCATCGCTGGGCTTCCTGATAGAAGTGCTTGGGTTTTCTTTGTTTGTTTGTTTGTTTTTTTGTTTTTATTCTTGCAGTGACCTTCAGCTTGGCTTTTCATTTCAAGCAGGGTTATAAATCTTTCATGGAATCATGTGTAGAGGTGTGCTCTTAAAACCATTTGCCTTTCAGACTGGCGGACCGGAGACTCCTCGGCTGACTTCTCGAGTAGGGAGTGAGTATGTCAACGCCATGCACATGCTCCTGTTCACACTCCCGGGAACGCCCATCACTTACTATGGAGAGGAAATCGGGATGGGAGACATTTCCGTTACAAATTTCAACGAGAGCTATGATAGTGTAAGTATGATAAAAGCGCAGCTTTTTAGTTGCGGGCCACCGCTACGCGGCCAGCCTCCCACTGCTGTTCGCATTGCTGTCTCGGTGGTCAAGGAACTCACTGAGATGCCACCTTCTGAGCCACATAACTGAGCTTCTTGGACAGAACCAGGGACCCTGCAGGGTCTGAGGGGACCAGCGACTGTCTTTGTATATTATTCCTTGTCCTCTCCCTGAACTGCTTATGGACTCAGCTCTGGCTTTCGACCTGTTAAGTGATCACAGCCCTGCCTTGTCCTGTTACCCTTGTGTGGCTGTGTTTTTGTTTGGGGATGTGGCTCTCACGTCGAGTTGCAGGGTAGATGACATCCTGACCTTTTAATCTGTGCAGTTCGCTTTCACTTGTGTGACATTTTCCTTAAAACTTGGCTAACTTAAACTTTTCCTACCGGCAGTTCACTGTGCGGGGGTGTCCACACAGTTGTCAGGGTGGATGCAGGAGTGTCAGGGTGGATGCAGGAGTGTCAGGGTGGATGCAGGAGTGTCAGGGTGGATGCAGGAGCCAGGTGCAAGTCATGGTCAAGGTGGTCTGTCAGTGCTCTCTTACATCAGTTTATTACAGGAGGATGGGGTGTCATGAATTGCTAGTGGAATATTCTAAAATCTTCTTTTATTTTTTGGACAAAAAACAGTAGATTCCCAAACATTGAAAGTTCAGTTTGGAAAAGTGAATTTCCGATCAAGGAGATTATTGGCTATTTTCGAGCTGAAAGCACAATGCTGACCTATCTGTGTATGTTGAGGCTCCTCCATCACAAAAGCCAGGGAGTGCTGACATCAGTTCAGAGCTGAAGGGGCAATCAGGAAGTAGCCAGAAAGGGCCAGACGACATTTTTTGTACTAATTTGTTCCTTGCTTCCCTTTTGGTCTTTCAACATAGACTACCCTTGTCTCCAAGTCACCGATGCAGTGGGACAATAGTTCCAATGCTGGGTTTACTGAGGCCAACCACACCTGGCTACCCACAAACTCTGACTACCACACCGTCAATGTGGATGTAAGTATCGATAAAAATGTTACATGCATTTAGAACAAGGAATGGGTTTTCACCTGGGTTGCCAACATCCTGAACAGGTGGGAAACCTTGACGGAGACTCTTAGACTCGATCACAGACTCTTGCAATTTTCAAACTGTAAGGAGTTTGGAAGCCATGTTTTTGGTGGAACATGACCGGGTATACTAGTGCCCCATGAAAACCACTTATCATATTTAGTTCTTCACTAAAATGTCTGTGCCCAAGAGTTCTCAGGTACAATGGGAATCCTCCAGACGTCTTTACAGAAAGCCTGCCTACCCTTTCTCTAGAACTTATTATAAAGTGGCCACTAGGTCTTAAAGGACTAGGAGACATAAATGTGTACTATCAGGGGATGGGGACTGCATACCAAATAATCTGGTAGAAGCCTCTTACGGAGAAATCTAAATAAAAGAATACTATGATTACAAATAAAAGATAAAACGAGGCTTCAGGGGGATGAAACAAGGTACTGACATATACAAATGGCTCGAATTCTTGTTAAACGTATTCAGATTAGTTAAGACAAAATCCAGATATGAGAAATAGCTAAAAGACACAGGTAATTAACAGTTCTGCAGGCCACTGTAATGGAAGAAAGCTTGCAATTTAGATATCAAAAGAATGTTTAAGCCGGGCGTGGTGGCGCACGCCTTTAATCCCAGCACTTGGGAGGCAGAGGCAGGCGGATTTCTGAGTTCGAGGCCAGCCTGGTCTACAAAGTGAGTTCCAGGACAGCCAGGGCTACACAGAGAAACCCTGTCTCGAAAACCCAAAAAAAAAAAAAAAAAAAGAGAATGTTTATACTTTCTGATTTAGTAGTTTACTCTTACATAGCTGTATATATGAATATTCACATATGTGCAAACGATACATACGGAAAGTCTTGTCTATGGCACTGTTTGCAAGAGAAGTGTTAGTAATGATTCTGTCTGACAGAAAGCTGATTCATTAGCTCATGGGACTAAGATGTAGCTCTTGGGGAAAGAATGGCTGCACAGGTGAGAGAAAGCACTTTTTTTTTTTTTTTTTTTTTGATCTCAAGATAGGGTTTCTCCGTGTAGCTCTGGCTGTCCTGGAACTCACTCTGTAGACCAGGCTGGTCTTGAACTCAGAGATTTGAGTGCCTCTGCCTCCCAAGTGCTGGGATTAAAGGCATGCGCCACCATGGAGAACACTTTTAACATATATAAATACAACACTTGATGGTCCATGGCCCCATATGTAAACATGCCTACAGATGCTTGCAGTAGCTTGGGGTTACCATTTCATGATACCTAGTCATTTCATGATTGCCTTGAATATATTCTTCTTGCAACTGAAGTTTATGTGCATGTATTTCCTAGAGAAAAAAGACTTTCAGAAAGAAGTAGGCTTGGAAATATTTAATAGCAGACTAAATAGAATTCAATATGAAAGCAGTATATGAGAGAAATGCAGTTTTCAAACAGTGAAAAGCATTGAAGAGTCCACCAAACCCCACAAATCTTTATGCATGTTAACTGAAGCTTCAAGATATATCAAACAAGTACTTTGAGAAATGCGAAGAGAAAGAGACAAGCCCACGATTACAGAGAGAGTTCACGTGAGAGATGAGAAGGACAGCGCCCTGGGCCCTCGTGCGAGCGGCACCATGCTGCTTCTCATGTGTCATCTAAGCTACTGAGAGAGCGACAACACGGACAGCCACACACACAGACCAGGAACACTTCGTGCCTGATAACAGAACGGACATCATTAAACATCCATGAGATAGTCATTCAATACACATTATTAAGCATCTACCGGAAAAGAACTACAGTAACAATGGCAACAACTGCCCCGCCCGAGACACGGCTGGCAAGGGTGTCATGAGCGAACATTACTGTTGATTTGGCAACAGCTACGAATAATTTAGCATTATGTATTGAATGTGCATACCCTTTTGACACGGGAATTATCTGTCTGATAATCTATCTTAGATAAATACTGTAAAAGGGAGGGGAATGAGAATGTCTGAGATGAGCATACTAGATGGGCGGGCGAGTGCTCACTTGGCAGGGAACAGAAGGAAGGTGGGCCCGTTTAGAGTTGTGTGCCAGACAATGACACCTGGGGGAATGAGGTATCAGAGATGCTTATGAGGAAAGGCAGGCAGCATCACATCAGATACGCTTGTGTAGCTGTAAAATACACCCACATCTTTAGTGGACAAAAGCTATCTTTTACGGCCAGCAGAAAGCAAGCAAATGTAGCCTTGCTAACTTGCACCTCAGACTCTGCAGCGTGCAGTGTTCTTTCTATCCTCAGCGATCTGAGAATCCGCATCTGCACAATAGTGCCCTTCAGGTCAACCTACAGATGAGGACCAAGCCCAAGTCCCCTATGATGGTGGCTTTTTGCTTCCAGGCATCTGGAAGTTAGAGCACAGCAGTGACTTCATTTCTTCCAAGTTAAATGACCCGAGCGGAGTCAGGCTGGGCTTCTGCAGCTCTAAGATGTGGGTGCACAGTGCATACTGAAGTGATTCGCAGACACGAAGAAAATTGGAATTTGTAATTGACTTTAGGACCAACTATTTATAAATGCTTTATAATTGGGCAGTTATTTACTTACTTGGACAGTGTAAAGGGCAAACAGAAGCAAGGGATTTTTTTGGGGGGGGTGTGGATAATTCTTAAAATCAAACATTTATGTCAATATTCTTTTTAAAAACAGGTCCAAAAGACCCAGCCGAGCTCAGCACTGAGGCTGTATCAGGATCTGAGTCTACTCCATGCCACAGAGCTGGTCCTCAGCCGGGGCTGGTTTTGCCTCTTGAGAGACGACAGTCACTCTGTGGTGTACACAAGAGAGCTGGACGGCATAGATAACGTCTTCCTCGTGGTTCTGAATTTTGGAGAATCATCAACTGTGCTAAATCTACAGGGGATCATTTCAGATCTTCCTCCAGAGCTGAGAATAAGGTTAAGTACCAACTCAGCCTCCAAAGGCAGTGCTGTTGACACCCGTGCCATTTCTCTGGAGAAGGGAGAGGGCCTGGTCTTGGAGCACAGCACGAAGGCTCCCCTCCATCAGCAGGCCGCTTTCAGAGACAGATGCTTTGTTTCCAGTCGGGCGTGCTACTCCAGTGCACTGGACATCCTCTATAGCTCGTGTTAGGAAGGAAGCTCCCTAAGAGATGGCCACCCAGAACATCACGTACGCACAGGGCTGAGCAGACTCATGAATGGCATCAATTCTTAGATATTTCTGTAGCACGAATGCACTGTTTTTAAAGTGTTTAAAAGATTATGCCAAAATACTAAAGCATTTAAATATGAAGAATGCTATCCTTTTCTTTAAAGTGGAGTTGTGGAAATTGCAAGGTGACTCACAGCCACAGCGCCTACAAATATTCACTAGCAAAGGGGAAGGATTTTGAATTGTAAAATTCTGTTAAAAGACTGATTGGGAGGCCAGGCGTTCTCCTGTTCTCCTGCCCCAGTCCTTCTGGCTCCCTTCTCTACATCCTACTGAGGAGCATGATGGAAAACGACTTTCCTAGGCCAGGGGGTGTGTGCTGGTGGGAACAGTATGAGCAAGTATTAAGCAAAATTACACAAAGAGACAACTTTTAAAAAATTATATAATAACTTAAAAAAAACTTCACTTTTGCTAAACTAACTGGAAACAAAACTAATTATTATTTCCATGTGTTTCCAGTTCCCAGCTGAATGCAGCATTTCAGAACTTTAGGTATTTCTTCAGCGCCTCGAAAGCATCAGTGCTGTCAAGTCCAAGTTCCTCATATAGGAATTTCATCTGGGTTGTGATCTAAAAGAAACGCATTTGAGGGTTAGACAGGACAAGCAGAACCCCAGTGTTCCTAGTCTTTCTTGATCCGAGCTAACCTGACAGTGGAGTCTTTAACAACAAGAGCCAGCTATTCCTTAGCAGAGCGCTCCCTCATGGGTACAAGAGAAGCCCCCAAGAACAGTGCCCTCCCCAAACCGCTCCTCCAGGCTCCTGGCCTGACATCTGGGAAGCGGCTCTCCCAGAACCCAGCCATAACCTCTGAACACCTTGAACATAACTCAGCCACAGCCTAGGACTCTGCAGTGCACAGGAGATGGGCAACATACCTTTTTGTGAGAATCCTCAATCACGTGGTTCCCCCCAGGCTGAATATCTAGGATAATGTTGGGGGGCTGATAGCCTGGAAGAGTTAACATAAAAGCAATCAGATCTTCAGAAGACCGAGACCCGTCTCTCCTGCTCCTTTTGAGTCCTTTACTCAAACAGCAAAGGAACAAAGAACAAGGCCACCACCGAGTTATAGACAGTTGTAAGTTACCACGTGGGTGCTGGGACTTGAACCCGGGTCCTCTGGAAGAACAGCTAGAGCTCTTAACCACTGTGCTATTTCTCCAGCCCCAGAAAAATTCTTGTCTAATGAAAACGAATGACCATTCATTCATGAACTGCAATAGAATGTCTCAGTAACTGTTACATGAATGAATCTGTATAGATTTCCAAGTTACATTCGACATTCCCCCTTTGCCTTGAGTCCTCCTGTGTGTGTTATCTTAACATTGTTCCTAAAGAGGCACGGAAATTGTAGCTGCATGGGGACTTTAACTGGGTAGTCGGCATAGGACGGTTGGTCCTGCATTATGCAGAGGGTTGGGTCTGTCCATGGAGCATGCTGTTGGCTGGTAGGGCAGCCTCCTACCTTCACCCGCTCCCTTGGTGTGCTCAGCCACGGCCTCCTTAAGCTTCTCTGTGTAGTTCACGATTCCTTTCAGCGGCACTCGCTCATCGTTTTCATAGGCTGTGATGTGAACTGAAGGATAATGCTGGAAGAGACCGGAAGTACAGTCATATTACCCACCATCCTTCCCTGGAGAGCACTGGTCCCCGAGTTCGAGAAGGTTTCTCATCGGAAGCTCTTGAGCAGGCCTCAGCAGTACGGTGCCAGGCTACCTGTTACCTGGGTCAGCCCTTTTCTGTCCAGAGAGACCATGACTTTATCTACCCTGGTTAGACTGGATCAGGGGATGAGAGCACTCATCTCTGAGCTGTTACATGGAGGCAGACAAGGAGTAGAAGCAGACATGACACGGAAGAGTGATTAGGTATCCTAAGTAGAAACAGCCTTAGAGCCCTCCGCCTCTTGCCTCGGCCTGTGAGCGCCCTCTCGACGGGCTGCTCCGTTGCTTCAGGACTGAGCATAGCTGCAGCTCCCTACCTGAGGCTTAATGTTCTGGCAGGGACAGTAGCGCTTTATGTAGTTCTTGTGTTTCTCATCAGATGACGGGTTCCCCCACTCTTCCAACTCTTCCAGTGTCAGAGGAAGGGTGGTATCCAACATGGTATTGAGGACATCCAAGAAAGGTGCCTAGTCACAGAAAGAGAAAGCCAGACCTGTGTATAGACTCAATGGTTGGTATAATGAGCATCACTACAGCTTCCTGCATAAACACACATCCAGGTGACAAAGAAGACGGCTCAGGCTTAAAACAGCTGGTAATTCACAGATGGCTAAAGAGCATTCACACCCCTTACAGACATGTATATAACAAGAAAATTTACCTTGTAATTTCACAATTTTTGTTTGCCTCTTCTTCTATTTTTACAAATAACAGCTCTGCATTCATTAGGATGGCGACTATATTAAAAACACCCCCCCCCCAATAATCAGAACATGTCCAGTTGGTGATGATGGAGAGAAGCTGCACTATTTTCACACTATTGGCTAGAGTGTAAATCTCTGTCACTTAAAAATGAAGGTGCCGTTCACCTTTAGATCTAGAACCCCTTCCTAGAGATGTGCCCCAAAGAGCTAGAGACGGGGTCTGAAAGCAACACTAGGACAGGGAAGAAGCAAACTGCTGTGTGCACACAGACCAGAGTCTGGGCCTCTCCCAATGGATGGTGTCAGTGTCAGCTAAGTGGGAGAGGCAGCATCAAGGATTAACTTGGCATGACACCACATGAGGTGACTGAGTGTGCATGACATCACATGAGGTGACTGATTGTGCATGACACCACATGAGGTGACTGATTGTGCATGACATCACATGTGCATGACATCACATGAGGCGACTGTGCATGACATCACATGAGGTGACTTTGAACACAGTGTAGGAGGAGGTTTCCCACGGCTTGGGAGGGAGGGAATGGAGAGCGTTCAGTGCTACATGTGTTTCAGTTTTGAAAAGATAAAAATTGTGATTTGGAGACTGACTGCATAATAGAGTAAATGTTTAACATTATCGAGCCATACACTAAAAATAGTTAGGATAGATTTTGTTCCTTTCCTGTGACTAGACAACTCTAAAAGTGAGAACTTTTAAAGCATCAACAGCACACAAACTCTGCCTCACCTGCTGCACTGTTACTCTAAAACTCATAATCCTACTTGGTAAGATCTAGAAAATGGCCAAGAAGAAAGGAATGTGCGTGACACACATGCACACACACAGGAAAAACACCCACACACCTCAAGTAAAACTAAGCTAAGACATTTAGCTAAAGGGACGCCGGCTTCCAGCGCGTGGACTCTCCAGCGTTGTCCTGCACAGAACCATTTACTGAGTCTAGCTGTAATCCTGGCTGCCTGACAGGATGGCTTTGCTGATGTGCAAAGCTGCCAGCTTTGTAAAGAGGGCCCTTGTACTGCACAGAGGGTGACCCAGGGAACCTAATTCAGGCAAGTGTGTGTGCCCCCAGTTTTCAGGGGCAGCAATGGCAGTGAGAGGTGCTGTGCTCACCAGTGGCAGCCCCGCTGGGCAGTTCCTGGCTGGGCAGCCTCTGGCACTGGTTCTCCACACACCCACTCTTACCTAATACTCCAGTAAACCCTCCCTGCTTCAGTTAGCCATAACTCTGGGTGCTTATATCAATGACTTTGACTCATACATGAACATTTTGTGTTGAACATGCAGGCTGTCCCTAATTCTTCACTGTAATGAGCAGCTGAATTAAATGTCCTTACACATGCACTTCTGGTTATTTCTTTTCTTTTTTGTTTTTTCGAGACAGGGTTTCTCTGTATAGCCCTGGCTGTCCTTGAACTCACTTTGTAGACCAGGCTGGCCTCGAACTTAGAAATCCACCTGCCTCTGCCTCCCGAGTGCTGGGATTAAAGGGGTGCACCACCACTTCTCGGCTCTGGTTATTTCTAATTTCTAAAATTTGTTAGCTGCATATTATATATTGTAAGTGATTTTGTTATTATCTTTGTGGCTAGGTTTATTTCCTCTATAAAGAATATTAAAAAAAGATTTCTAGATCAAGTTATTTAATATTTAACTTACTAATACTTGCTCCAAACATGCACACACCCGTGTGCACACACACACACCCTGAAAAGAGCTACCCTGAATCCCCCAGTAATTATTTTCCAGAGTATCTAGGTAGGAGATAGGAAAAGATGAATATGAAGCCAGACACTGTACAGTTTTGGAGAATAGGAAAAGACTGTAGGGCATTTCCGGAACTGAGAGCTCATCAAAGGACAGGACCAGAAAGAAATGGAGAATAGAGTCTCTGTAGCAGACATGGTGGTACATACTTAAGTCCTGGTGCTTGGGTCGGAGGCTGTGAGTATGAAGCCAGACTGACCTGCTATACAGCAAAACATAAAACAACATACAGAGTGTCTGAAAAGAGAGACCTATTCCCTATGTCCAGAATAAGATGCAGCTGGGCAGGATGCTGTCACATGGACAAGGGCAGTGCACACAGACCCCCAGGACAATCCACCAGGCTTCTGGAATCCTGGTACATAGATGCATTTCAAAATGTCCTGACAAACGGAAAAGGGTCACAGGGACAGCCATTAGTCTCTCAATGGCAATCCTGCAGAATCTATAAAGGTTGTCAGGGGAGAATAAATAATGGGATTAAGATAAATCCACCGCTCTGTTTAAACTTAAAGGCCACCATTTTCTCTCTGAGCAGTGGCACAGGGTGGTACTCACCTCCAGGGTCACGGCTCTCAGGAGCTCTGGCTTAGAATTACACAGTGCTCCCACGAGCACACCTCCAGCACTGAAAGCGCTCAGCGTTGTTAGGCTCGGCTGAGAAAAGCCCTGGCTGTGAAGCGTCTTAATGCAAGCCACTAAGTCAGCAAGGCCATTGAGCTTTTTAGTTAGTCGGCCATCGGCATGCCACTGGAGACCTAGCTCGCCACCACCCCTGTAGAGGAAATAAAAAAGGACACAGTGGAGGTCGGCAAACTGTGTCACAGGCTCGTGTGTGTGTGTGTGTGTGTGTGTGTGTGTGTGTGTGTGTGTGTGTGTGACAGGCTGGTATGTCACAGGCTTGTGTGTGTGTCACAGGCTGGTATGTCACAGGCTCGTGTTTGGCACTCAGCTCAGGCTAGGAGGAACAGCAAGAAGGACTGTGACTGGCCCGCAAGGCCTAAACCAGTGCTGTACCCCATCGTAGGAACCAAACCAAACAACCCCAAAAGCTGATTCAACAAATAGGCCTGACTGTCTCCTGCTGACTTCCTACAGCTGCCTGAGAGCAGCCCTTAAATCCACACGAGCACACTGACTGGAGGAAAGCAGACCACAGTCCTCAGGCACTGTGGCTGGGGCTGTACTTTACACAAACAGGGTAAAGGGGTTAGGGCAGGAGAGGGGTTAGGGCGCACGGGTCAGGAGCAGCAGTGCACGGGAAATGGCCTGTAGTTAACTGAGTTGTGAAGGAAGCGGTTTCTGCCATGGTAAGGGAGGGGAAACTAAGACCCAGCTAGACCACAGCACTGCTGGGCCAGCGGCAGAGCATGGTGTCTGAAGGCATGAGCCAGGCGATGCCCAGAGAGAGGCGGTTCACAAGAATATTACGAAGAAATTTGCCTTTGTTCTGGAGATAGGGAGGTGGAGAAGGTTTTAAGCAGAAATTAGATGATAACGGTGTCTTGAGAACAGCTCAAATGAAATGGAGACTGGATGGAGAAAGAAGTCAAGTTGAGGGAGGCTCTGTAGGAGAAGCCTGTGGCTGCACATGGCACACACGCCCCTAATCACAGCATGTGAAGGCTACAAAACAGGTCCCTGTTTCAAAAATTCTAAAAGAAGAAACCTGAGTTCTGGAGGATCACGTGGGAATAATAATGGAGCTATCAAGGGCAAACCCTGCTACACACACTCAGTCCTACAATCCACTCTGGTTCTTTGGATCAAATGACTGCTATCTGAGCCATGATGCACTGGCTTAGGGACACAGAAATTTAAAACACACACGACAAGGTCAGCGTGATCCTTAATAGATTGTTTGTTGTTGTTGTTGTTTTTGCTTGCTTGTTCTGGTCTTTTAAGAAAGGGTTTCACTCTACAGCCTTCAACAGAGGTCTGCCTGTCTTTGCTTCCTGAGTGCTGGGATCAAAGGTGTGCACCACTATACCCAGTCCCCTAACACTGTGTGCCCTCACAGCCGGGCCCCTAGCACACTGTTATTCAGGCAGTCGTTACAGTGTTCTAGCACTCATCTGCCAGGAGAAACGTGGTGACTTACCTAACATGGCAATAAGCTAAGATCCATCCATCATCCACCAAGACCCGCTTTTCAGGCCTGAAATTCATTTTCAGGTCCATTCCGTACGCTCCATAGACGTGCACCAAGAGAGGCTTCCTCTGCAGGTCCTCAGAATCGGTTTTGTGAAAAACTGTCATGGGCACTAACTTTCCATCCTGGAAATGAAGAGCCATTAGTAGGTAAGGAGACAACCTTTGCTGTTTGTTTCTTTGCATTCTTGGATCAGGGCATATGCTAGGCAAGGCTCTATTCCCTACACAAGAAGAATTTTAAAATGACTCAATCCCAATTTTAAAATTTTAACTACCATGCAGTGCACTCGCGAGTATGTTACTTACTGAAACTGGACACCTCTTTGTGAGGCTGTGGCATCTGCACACATAGCCCTGTACCTGCTGGTCTATAATTAGCCAGAAAAGCGCTGCCAGACCGGCTCCAACACCAGCACAGCTTCTCATGGGGGGAAAGCGACCCTGAAAAGCACTCTTCACTGCCCAGGACGAATTTATTCTTTCTGGGCCAGGCCAAAATGTCTAGAGGTGGGACATTTTAGTATAACATTCTTTCTATGCCTAGGGATAGATAGTGACAATTCTTATCTTTGAATATTTACAAATATGCTATTAAAAAAGTACTACCAGCCTCATTTTCTGACCTCAGAAAATGTCAAATGCTCAACATTACTACATGAGCTCTTAGACAGCCATCTGCATCCTTCAAAGGCCTCTATAACTATATTAATGTAATTTACGTGTTTGGGTGTTCTGTCTGCATGTGTGTCTACATTACATCACGTGTGTAGTGCACATGGACACAGGAAGGGGGCGCCACATTCCCTGGGGCTGGAGTCTTACATGACCGTGAACCAATATGTGGGGACTAGGAAGAGAATATGGGTTTTCTAGCTGAAATAAAGCCTTTCTCCTCTAACCTGTTCATGGCTCTGCTGTGTTTCATCACAGCAATAGAAACCCTAACTGAGGCAGATGGGTTATCTGGAACATCACTCTTGCAGATAATACCACCTGTCCAGTGTGCTCCATCTACTTTCCTCCGTAGCTGTCAGTGCACTGGCAGGGACTTCTTGGGCCCCTGGCACTGTGGCTGCCACAGCGGAGCCTCATGAGGGCTGGCACTGTACTGCCCTAGGCTGCTCTAACCAGCTGTGTCCCGTCCTTTCAGAGTGACTGCCATAACTGTACCAATTGTGCCTCTTTACTCTGTGTTAATTCAACCTGAAGGGTCAAACATAAGCAAGTGAAGTGAAGGGCTTAGCACTCTCGTCAGAGATTTTTAAAGCCATGTTAAAATTAAAAGAAAAAAAATCTGTGTATTCACAAAATCACTTGGACCTTTTATAGCGTAAGGAACTTTCATAAAACAGTGCTGCTCTGGTCCTGAGGCTGATGCTGGCACAGTGCACCTTCAGATTGGGAGCTGAAGGCAGAGCTTACAACACCTACCTTGCTTTTGGCTTCTATGCGTAAAACACGGCTGGTCTTTGTAATCGGATCTTCGTGACCAGTTTCCTCAAACAGTTTGCCTTCTGCAAATTTGTATGTGTAATATTTTGGGGGTCTTATTGGAGAGCAAAGCTGAAAGGGGCAGTTCTTTGGGTCAGAATTTGTATCCATTATGAATCCACAGGCCCAAGGCGGGAGCTGAAGGACAAAAGCCGTTACACTGATTAATAATTCTAAGGTTTCTGAGGCTGCGCCAGGCCACCACGTTACTTACCGTTATTACATGATATGTCCTTTAAGAATTACTTCATTGTGACAAAACAGACTTCGAGTAAACAAATAAAACCCTATATAAACAACCAACAAGATAAAGAAAAATGTAGGAAAAAAATGGTCTTATCGTGATTCTAGGTTACAGGAAATTCCTTTTAACATCAAGTTTATTTGGGGCTACATACTTGGGTGATGAAATGACCAAATGGCTACGAATAAGAGCAAATGAAACAGTAATCCGGTCCCAGCAGCAGCCCTCAGCCCTGCTCTTCCTGAAGTAGGACCCTCACGCGGATGCTCTGAATGATTTTCCCAGCGGCCCTTAGCCTGCTGCCTGGGCAGCCGTGATGGCAGTTATTATTCCAGGGCCACAGACGGGCTCTGCAGCACTCAGGCATTTACAATTTGTTTCTAACTTTAGCCCGAGGCTAACCATTGTGCAGAACAAAACCTTTGCAGGCACAGTGACTAGGAGAGACCCATAGCTATTATGCTCAAGATTCTTAACTTTAAGAAGAAAGGGAAGGAATCAAAATTTATTCTCTCAGAGCAGCAGGGTCCGGCGTCAAGCCTTCCTCTGACGTCCCACTTACAGCTTTTAAAGGAGCCTGGTAAGCGGCTGACAGAGTGCTCAGGGGCACTGAAGGAAGACTGAGAAGAAAATTGCCCTTCTTTCCAGTAATTGTACAAAGAGCAAATTCCTTAGAAAATCAGCGACATCACTGGTGGGCACTGCAGAAAAGCAGGAAGGGCTGCCGCCCCCAGAGGCTAGACTTTCACCTGTAGCAACCACAGCCAGGGAGCCCTGTGCTCAGATACACTGTCCCCAATTAAGCCGGGGTCTATTGTCAGGAAAACTTACAACACCACACATTGCCTCAGATCCTATTTGAATGAAAGAACCCTTCCTCGGAGCCTGGTAAATGTCAGTGTAGGAACAGGGTTCCTTGGCCCCCAGCTGCGCTGCTTCCTCTGCCTTTCAGTAAAACTTAACTGTGACCACTGAATACACTGTTCAAGCGTCGGGACAACTGGTACCAACAAATCAAAGTCTAGGTATTTCCAAAGCCAAGAGATGGAGGTCAAAGCTTCAGTCCTAACAAGAACTGTTGCAAGGCTCTGGACTGGGACGCATTTGTCCAGCCGAAGCAGGAGCATTAGCTGTCTCCAGGGCATCTGAAGCCGATTCCTACTGAGCTGTAATGCACGGAGAGAGCTCTGGCCTGGAAATAGACTCTCCTGCAAAGAAAGCCGAGTAGAGCAGTTCCCGGGCGTGGGTGGGGCTGATTATGGCTTTAGTGGCTGAGTTTATCTAATATGTTAAAGGCCCTGGGTTTGCTTCCTAGTATTACAATAAACCATCCTCAATTTATTTTCCAAGCATTACAATAAAATATTCTCTTTTTGTGAAAAAAAAATTAGAAAATACTGACGACATGGTAACCAATGATAAGAAAATGCGTGAGAAGTTTAATACTTCCATTGTGGGAGACTGCGTTAGGGAAGATCATCAGTCAAGTGTCCACTGGGCACACACGGTACAGAGCTAAAGGTCTGTCAGTAACTCCTCACAGTGTGGCTACTGAGTTTGCCCTTTATGTATGGCATGGCCTATGGATACTTATCAATTATAACATTACTTTTAAGCAGCGTCTGGTATGTACTAGAGCATTTGGTTCTCGCTGATGACGACTGAGAACAATAGTAGAGTATAACAGGTGCCTGCAGTTTAGGACAGGTCAGAGAGTGATAAGATAACTGATACAGCAGAAACTAAAGACAGCATTCCGCGTGAAACAGCAAGGGGGGGCACTTTTAAGTAAGAATACTTGAGGAGGTCGTATTTACGTAGAAGCACAGTCTTAGGGGCTGGGACATAGCTCAGTTAGTAGACTACTTGCTTAGCACACACAAGGCCTTGGGTTTGAACCCAGCACCACATAAAATCAGGTGTGATGGTCCATGCCAATAATCCCAGCACACGGGAGGAAGAGGCAGAAGCAACAGAAGTTCAAGACAGCCTGGGCTATGCCAGCCCTGATACGTGTAATCCTACAGCAGAGAGCGCTCTGTGGCATTTCCAGTTTTCTTGCTGTATAATTATAGTAAATGAATCACTAGAAATTACCCACTTCCCTACCTTCATATACATGGACCGCAGTGAGGACATATGTCCCTGCCAGCTTCCCAGTCACAGCAGATGGAGAAATTAAGCAAAGTCCTAAAGCAATGGTCATTTTTATTTTAGGGTCTACACAGACATCTGACAGACTCAACATTAAACTTAGCAATTTGATTTTAGAGAGCAACTCAAGAATTCTAATTGTTACAGGCTCCTATTGTTGATTTGTATCTGTATAAGAAGAACTGTAAATGTTACAGGCTCCCATTGTTTATCTGTATCTGTATAAGTCTTGAAATTCATCTCCCTGATTCCTGTTTGCTGCAGTCTTCACTAATATAGCTGCTTAATAATCTTATGTAATGTAGCTCCAACAGCTCAAACTATTCTCCTGCTCAAACAACTGTTTCCTCTGTTATAACTTACACACTCTGCTCATACCAGGTAAAAGGCATTACATTACAAGCATTCAGTGGTGTGCTTGCATGCTCCTTTAACCCCAGTACTTGGGAAACAGAGGCAGGTGGATCTCTGTGAGTTCAAGGACAGCCTGGACATAGTGAGTTCTAGGACAGCCAGGGCTACATTAATTAAAAAAAAAAAAAAACCAAAAAACCCTGTTTTGAAATCCCCCCGCCCCTGCCCCAAAGCATTACGCCATAACTTCATCCTCTAGAAATGTATTCTGCATCAGCAAGACAGATTTAAGAACTGGTCCCCTGAAGATGCACGGGCTCCAGCTTCGAGCTCCTTCTTGGCTCTGACAGGCTGAGTCCCTGCCCATCCCGCTCAGTCTCGCTGTTATTTTACAGAGGCTTCCTGAGCAAGAGTCCACCCTCCTCTGAGCTCTACGACCGTCTGGGGTTGGAACACTTATTTAAAAGTAACGTATAATTAAGCATGGTATTTTGAAATTTGTCTAATACCATAAGACCTTCATTCATTAGGGCCAGATATTTTATTCTGCTGTCTTCCCACGCCATGATGCTGTGGATATTTACTTCATACTACTTTGAAAAAGGACAGTAAGGTTGCCATTCCTTAATTTATCAGGCTTATTTCTGAAGGCATTTGGTCTTGCCTTGGCAGCCACAGCTGTTAACTAGTTACACACTCCATTGCCATCCTTTTGTGTCATGGAGACCACAGACATCCATGTACCAAGAGTGAGCAGGTGTATAGACTGGGTAAGAAAACTGGCGGAGAGAGGTGATGCAGATACAAGCTGGCTATTGTCCTTCTGGGACGTGGCCCCGGCAAGTAGCAGTCAGTGTCCGGGGACCAGCTACTCTGCAGGTCCTGGTTACTGCTGCTCCTCAGACTGAAGAGAGAGATACCTGCCCACAGAGCTATGTAGAAAGACAGACAGAACGACCATTTCTTAAGTCCATCTGTAAATCTATTGGTTTAAGTAAGACTGCTAAAAAAAGGTCTGTCAAAACTGGTATTTTAAAATCCACTTGAATTCCTTTAAGAAAAGTACATGCATTCAACTTTTGATGCTCTATCAAGCTAAACTGTGTTTTTGTTGAGTACTGCTATCTTGAGAATAGACCTACCTTTAGGGAGCGCACTGAGTCGTCGGCCAGACCAATCACATTAACATAGAGGAGATTGCTGTGTTTCAGGAACAGAACACAGTGGTCCTTAAACATGTCCAAGTCTACAACCTTGGTATTTCTCTTCATTGTGAAAAATAAATCCCAATTCATAATAGCAGGGGCATCAGCTGCCGTCCGCATCAGCTGTGTGAAGAAGGTTAGGAAGATGTAGGTGACAGAACACAAGGCTGCAGAGCTCAGAGTGACATCACTGAGGAGACCACATCAACTGTCCCTATTCTGTGATGAGCTGTACGAGGGACAAAGTGTGAATGTCACTGTTTTAGCCCAGGTTAGCACACTGGGTGGTGAGACAGTGTGGTGCCATGCTTAGCTGACAGTCAACCAGGGGACAATGGATGTACTGGTATGCCTGCCTGAGACTAATCTAAATGCCATCTCACAATCAGGATTTCAAGTGTGCTCTTCTAAGCCCAACTAAGTTTGGATTTTACAACATGAACAGTACAGAATGCTTCATTCACTGATATTTTACGTACAGTTATAGTAGGAAGAAATGTTAGCTCTAAGGGGAGGGAAACAGTGGAAGGGAGGTGGGAATGATGCCCCACAGGAAGGCAGCACCATTGCACACTTTAACTCCCCAACCCCATTCTCTCAATATAGAATGAAGGCTGGTGAGAGAAAGCGGACACTTAGAGGAGCCCATCCCAGTGGGAGCGAGCAGGATGGAGAACTACCTTGAATTCTGTAGGTTCTCCAACATTCGTCAGGATGTATAACTCATCATCTCGATGCTCAACATAGTAAAGCATTCCGTGTATCCTCTTCTGAATAAGGACTGGTGGGTCCCACGGGCTCAGGCCATCTATCAACCACACCTCGGAAGTCGTCTTGTTCATAATATTCAGTGTGAGGAAACGACTGTCTTTTGTAAGGTAGAGGAAGACAAAATAGCTACAAAGAAAACAAGCACAGGGTCATGCTGAGCTCTTTCTGTGCTGGCGGAGACCCTGGGATTGAGCGGGGAACGCCACTTTGCCGTTCTGGAATATCATTAGATATGTAAGCGGTAAGGCTGAGATGATGTGCATGGATTTCTATTATGTATATTTCCATAAATAGATTTAAATAAGGGGTACATTTAGAAGGAGGAAAGAGCGGCAGCCCAGCTATAAACCCTGAAGACTCTGGAACCAATGGTGTCGTTTGGAATAGATGCCACCACCATCCAATCTCAGCACCTCAGGTGAAATGTTACAATATACTAAACTGAACAAGAAAGGTTTTGGAGAGGCTAGAGAGGCGACTCGGCAGTTAAGAGTTCTGCCGCTCTTCCAGAGGACCTGGGTTCAATTCCTAGCACCCATATGGCAGCTCACAGCTGTCTCTAGTTCCCGTTCTAGTAGAGCCAATGTTTCTCTTTTGGCCTCTATGGGTACTGGGCATGGTACATGAGCGAAACAGATGCATTTGCAGGCAAAATGCCCATACAATAAAATTAAATAAAATAATTGTTTATTCAAGCTCAATCTTACAAGCATCTATGAAGCAATTCTAAAACTCCTTGCAGGCGGAATAGGAGTTACTCCGGGTTTTCTCTCCCTCTCCCTCTCCCTCTCCCTCTCCCTCTCCCTCTCCCTCTCCCTCTCCCTCTCCTTCCCTCCCTCCCTCCCTTTCCTACCTTCTCCTCCTCGTTTTCTTTTGGTTTTCAGAGATAGGATTTCTCCGGGTAGCCCTGGCTGTTCTGGATCTCTGTAGACCAGACTGGGCTTGAACTCACAGAGATCTGCCCGCCTCTGCCTCCCAAGTGCTGGGCTTAAACACCAGTGCACACTCGGCTCTAATTCTCTTTCTTGTTGGAAGAGTTAGGATCCAACATAAGAGAAGCAGAGGTAAAGAGCTACAAAGTTGCCATTTACTTGCAACTTTTCGAGTCCCATAAATCGAGCCTGTTAGCCTGGGAGCTCGGGGCTTTGGATCCCAAGAGTCTTCAGAGGGCACTCACTGTCCTTGCTTGTTAAAATGTAGACCTGTTCTTGGTGAACAGGAATTCTGCCATGGAGGAAAATTGTGTCATGGTAGTGCTCTGTGTGTGTGTGTGTGTGTGTGTGTGTGTGTGTGTGTGTGTAGAGTTGGGGAGGGGCTGACTATCCAGTAACTTAACAATCACATTTTTTTTTTAAATTTAGCATAGATCTTTCCTTATAGAATCTGCATAATAGGTTTTATTAGAATGTATAAATTTTATGTCTCTAGAAACAGAAATATTTGAAAACAAAGAGCCAATATTTAAAATAGCCTATAAGAATATATTAGCAAGTACTTTCCCAACCATTCTACCATCAAAATGAAAACCTGTTTTTAAATAGCTAAGAACTGAAGTACAGAAAACAAAGATGGTGGACACCCTGGCTGACAAGGGCTCTTTGTGACCATATTTATAACTTTTTCATCATCAGGCATCCCAAATTGATAAAGTTTGGTAAACTCTGTAGATTAGCTCTAGAAGGTAGAATAACACAGTAGTGATTTTCTCCATTCTCAATACTTCTGGTCAACCTGATCAATTCATTGGATGGTGAGAGCCTGGAGGGCAGTGAGGGCAGCGCGCTGGCACCTTGGGTCTTTCTCTGTGTAGAACCGTTCATTGCGCTTGTTGTCACCAAATGTGGCTCGATACACATCGTGGCAGCGAAGGTTCCTTTGGAAGGTGTAGAATAAGACATCTTCATCTTCTTCATCCTTCACCCATTCTGAAAGGAAGGAATGAAAGGAATTAAGACATAGCTACCTGTGTAGTTTAAAATGTTGAATGCCAAGCGAAGAACCTGTAAGCTGATCTCTGCAAATCTACACACTGCATAAGCTTAATGGAATATAACCTGAGTTTACAACCCAGAGAACATACATAAAAGCCACAACACTGTTCCAAGTTTTCCATTACTTAGTCTCTGCCTACTCAGCACCTAAATAAGACCCCATATTCAGAGATAAGGAAAGTATTGGTAAAGTCCTACTTGCTTTTTGGGAGATGGCTGCTTAACTCTGTAGAGACACTGATCACTCTGTCTCCTACTCAGTGTCTGCTTCCAGGGACAAAGGTGGCTCAAACTACCAAGAGCATTTAACAGGGTCCTTCCTTTCAGCACCTGGCTGAGCATCACTATAAGTCAGTAGTATATAATATGCACTCTGATCTTAGAGGTTTGATGCACGAATGTTCTTTGTTAGACTTCACTATGCAGGGCCTGGGGAGATATGGGTACCTGAGTATGAATCCCTAGCACCCACATAAAAAGCTGTGCATGGGGGGGATGGAGAGATGGCTCAGTGGTTAAGAGCACCGACTGCTCTTTCGAAGGTCCTGAGTTCAAATCCCAGCAACCACATGGTGGCTCACAACCATCTGTAACGAGATCTGGTGCCCTCTTCTGGAGTGTCTGAAGACAGCTACAGTGCACTTATGATAAATACATAAATAAATAAATAAATAAATAAATCTTAAAAAAAGAAGCTGTTCATGGCTGTAATCCCAGGAATTGGGGCTAAGGGATGGATGACCATAAGGGCTTGCTGGCTACTCAGTCACCTTAGTCTAAATGGGGAGCTTCTGGCTCAGTGACAGATTCTGTCTCAAAGGACTAAGGCACAGAATAATAAAGAAAGACAGCCAAGTCCCTATTCTGGCACGGAGCAAGCATGGGTACACTTGTACACTCACATGTCTGTAACACAGACACACAGACACACACACGGGGGGATACAAAAGAATGTATTAGGTAGATTATAATTTCATTTTTCAATTTAATACAAAAGGATCTAATTAAGCAATTCAGAAAATAATGGCAATGTAATATAAGTAATGATAAATGATAAAATTTAAAGCTAGATCAGTCCTAAAAATGTCAGTTTCTATTGGTAAATGTCAGCCCAACATGTGCCAGTTTCTAGGAGTGATTGCGAGACATGTCCTATATTAGATCTCCATGATAAAAATAAAAATAAAATAAAAATAAAAAATCATCCAAATTCAAGGTTGAATATAATATCTAGAAGTAACATCTGTAAAACTTCAGTCTGCATAATAAACTGGCTCAGAATTACTATATAACAGAATAAACATGTAGGACTTAGAAGTGATTTTAGAAGTGGTTTAAAAACACGAGCACTACTTTATTTAAAATGTTTTATTTAGGTGCTGGTGAGATGGCTCAGTGGTTAAGAGCACTGACGCTCTTCCAGAGGTCCTGAGTTCAAATCCCAGCAACCACATGGTGGCTCACAACCATCCGTAATGAGATCTGAAGACAGCTACAGTGTACTTACATATAATAAATAAAATCTTTTAAAAAAGTTTTACTTATTATCAGTGTGTGCACAAAGTGTGTGGGAATGTTGTGCATGTCTGTGCCTGTCCCAGTGCGGGGGTGGAGCCACTTTTCAGTTCTGGGGTTGAAGTCAGGTCATCAGGCTTGTGTGGAAAGTGTTTTACCCACAATGCCTCTTGACAGCTCATGAGATATTTATTTTGTATTTTTAATTATGTATGTGGTGTGTGATGGTTTGTACATGCTTGGCCCAGGGAGTGGCACTACTTGGAGGTGTGGCCTTGTTGGAATAGGTGTGGTGCTATGGGTGTGGGCTTTAAGACCCTCATCCTAGCTGCCTGGAAGTCACTAGCAGCCTTCAGATGAAGATGTAGAACTCTCGGCTCTGCCTGTACCACGTCTGCCTGTCTAGATGCTGCCATGCTTCTGCCTTGATGATAAAGGGCTGACCTTCTGAACCTGTAAACCAGCCCCAATTAAATGTTGTCTTTATAAGAACTGCCTTGGTCATGGTGTTTGTTCATAGCAGTAAAACCCTAACTAGGACACAGTGTGTCTATCTCCATGTGGGTCTCTGTTGGATCCTTCTGGAGTTAGGAGCTACAGGTGGTTCTAGGTTGCCCAGCGTGGACACTGAAAACTGCCCATGGGTTCTCTACAAGAGTGACAGACATGCTCTCAGCCACTGAGCCATCTCTTCAGTCCCCCATGAACCCACCTAGATAATTAAAGGAGGGAGTAGTTTGTAATACGAACTCCATAGGACACTGTGGAGTGCAGAGAGAAAGGGACCAGGCACTGATCTTCCCTACCATCGTGAGCAGCGCCCTTGGCTGCCTTTCTACAGACTACTCGGTGGCTTACCGAAACTGGACACGTTTGGGAACGACGCTTCCATTACAGGCTGGTCACTGAGCTTCACAACTACTAAGGTGGAGGTTTCAGAATCCTCCGTCCTTATCTTGGCAGCCACGTATTTCTCATCAGGAGCAACTCTGATGCAATCAATGAAAGGCTGATCCAATTTAAGTTCTTCCAGGTTGAATAAAACTTCATAATTATCACTGTCAGCTGCATAAAGAAAGGTAGGGAAGAGAGAACTCCACAACTTGTAAATCATTTTAAACTATACTTAACATTTTAAATTGACATTCTCTGAGGTCATAGACTGATATCTTCCTACAATCATTATTAAAAAGTATTTTATTCAACATTATTCTACGTATCAACTTATGAGCTACAGTCATAGTCTAGGACAGTGGTTCTAACCTTCCTAATGCTGTGACTCTTTAACACAGTTCCTCATGTTGTGGTGAGCCCTTAACCATAAAATTATTTTCGTTGCTACTTCGTAACTGTAGTTGCTACTGTTATGAATCATAATGTAAATAAATACTTTAGGAGTTAGAGGTTTGCCAAGGGGTGGCAACACACAGGTTCAGAACCACTGGTCTAGTATTTACAGAACTCATTAAAAAAAAGAATATACCTGACACACGTAACATATGCCAAGTGCCTAGCACAGCACCAAGACACAGAACATACTCACAACATGCTGGACCCATGTCCACTCTCCATGTTAAAGCTCTTGAACATGGGTTGTTAACTCTACCTTAAGTCAACTCAGATACTAAAATCCACTCAGTTAAAAAAATTCGGAATAATCTTTAACAAACTCTATTCTAATATCTTTGAGCAACTACTATCAAGCTTCCTGTTAAACATCTGAAACCTGAAAAGCCAGATCATCAGAAAGAAGACCTGTAGTTTACCTTCTTCGTCTTTGGAACGAACCAAGCAGCAACCTTCTTGATAATAAACAAAGCCGCCATGTTTAATCTGACAATAAGGAGAAAACAGGACTTATTTGATAATACTTTAGTTATTTAATGGTTTGACTAATTCAGACGAAGAGATGACAGCTACCATAGAGTTGATCTACTGAGGTATGTGAATGAACGATGAAACGGATCAGTTTTACAACACAGGTAGCAAGAAACAGCTTTCCTAAGTTGTTGGCAATTTCTGATACATAAATGCATAACAAAATCTATGCTGCTCATCTAATATCTGTGTAGTGAGACTCAATTAACAATATCAAGCAGCATCATTAAGATAATCTAAAATGACACAGAGAAGAAAACTCTGGCTAACCTGAAATGCCAACCAACATTCTGGTATCCTTTCTATTAAAATCACTGTCTTCATCAACTGTGCAGTACCAACTTGATTGTATACAGAATATACCATGGTGTGACAGCGTTTGAGATCAAGAAAATAAATATTAACTATATATACATATGTATATAAACATACATATACACACACATATATGTGTGTGTGTGTGTGTATATATATATATATATATATATATATATATATGTATGTGTGTGTGTGTATAATATAAAATCTGAACAGAGTTCTTGTCTAACACATATTAAATGCAGCTAGTTTCAGGTGGCATAAGACACATTATATTATGGCATATTTTTGAATCCGGATTGTCACTGCTATTTGTATTTTACTATGTATGTGACTTTCACTAATAACCTGTGGGCTGTTTTTCCAGTTTTACTAAAAAGTTTTCAGTCTTTTTGTTTAATTTATTTCAATTGAGTATTTATGACTGGTAATTATAAAATGATTAGCTGTGTACTTAAGCTTTACTAAAGTGAACTTCATTTTATTAAAACGTAGACTCAACATGTAAATACTTTTGAAATAACAAAGAAATGAATAGTCTTATATGAACCTCTCCTTGGAATTTCTACAAATTAACACTAGAGCTGAGTTCACCCACTACGCTTGGTGCTTTATCTTAAGGACGAACTTTAAGGATCCTGGTCTCGTCATTGTTATAGCTGAAGATGCTCAGCGTGCTTGGAAGGCTAAGCAGGAGCTGATTTTGATGGGGGGCTCTGCCTATTGCAAGGCGGTTCACCCGTCTCCACTGCCTGCACAGCAGCCCTCCTGGACCACGCGGTGCAGCTTACCTCTGCATTGACGACTTCGTACTCTTCCTGTGGCTGTGTTTCCAGTCTTGTTCTCACTTTTTCAAATGCATCCATGTTTTCAGAAATGGGCTTTTCACTTTCTGGCTTAATAGGCAGAAGATCCTAGAAATATTTTTGGTGGTATGGTCACAATCTTCCAAAGCCAGGGGAAAGTCTTCGCTTCTTAGGATGGTTATACTTTTCATGCAGGCATTACAATGTTAGGTATTTATAAAATGTGTTTTACAAATCTTATTCTTTCTTAAGCTCACCAAAAGAAAGCAGACACTTGATGCGTTATAACTGTATGAGTCCTTAAGATACTTCTAGAAGCACCAAGAAGCCCTGGCAATGTTCAGAAACATTACATACAGCTAAGGAGGAAAGAGAATCCTTTGAACTTTTACACATTTAATCAAAATGAACCATGGGGGGTTGGGGTGGGGCCTGGGAAAGCCTGTTGAGTTTCGAAAGTACTGAAATACAACCTACAAGGAGGGAAATGTCAGAGAGGAAGGTTAACTATTAGATGTAGGTTATTAACTCAGAGAATAATTACAATACTTATCCTGGTTTATTGCACTTCTTATGTTGTTGGGATATATAACTCCACAAATATTAATAGAACTGTTTATTGGATCAGAAAGTGGAATAATGGCTCAGAAGACAAGGTCTCTCATTTTTTTGACACGGTTTCTCTGTTTAGCCCTGACTGTCCTAAAACTCACTCTATAGACTGGGCTTCAACAGAAGATGCCCGCCTGCTCCTGCCTGCTGAGTGCTGGGATTAAAGGCGTGCTCCGCTGCCACCTGGTGCTTCCCTTTCTGTTTAAGGGTTAGTTTATTATAAAAAAGAAAGGAAAAACAATGGGACCTAATGGTAGAGATGGAGAAGAAACCACACCATCATCCCCCATGCTCGGATAGGGTTCAGCCTAAAACTGCCAAGGGATAAAAACGTTCAATCATCCAACACGCCACTGCTTTGCCTTGTTTAAACAAAAGAATTTCAGTCAAGATGTCTGATTCTTTAGCTCTTTGCCAACAATGACAAATGCAGAGAGAGGGCAGTGAGTCCCTTGTAAGGACCCTGCGGCTGATACATGCTTACTGCCGGAGAACACTCGCTCACAGCACTTAACAACAATGCTGAGAATGGAAGCTACAAATGGAGATAAGATTGTAAGCAGTTTACAACCTAAAAGTAAGCAAAATAAAACAGAAAACTCATCAAAACAGACTAAATGGAAAAGAATAATTTTCACAAAGCTATTCTTTGAAAATCTTGGGGATGCTTTAATGATTTGGGTTAGATTTAATTAATCATCATAGCTGCTATGGTAGTCTTAATCTTTTAGTATCTACTTTCTTTTAAACATTATTATATATTTATTTATTTCATGTCGGGGGGGAGGGAGGGGAGTTAGTTCTCTCCTTCACTTTGCAGACGTGAAGAACTCCAGTGCCAAGTCCTGGTAGCAAGCACTCGTCCCTTCTGAGCCTGCTCACTAGCCTCTCCACCTCTACCTTCAATCAGAGCTGTAATTTTTAAATAATTATCTGCAGTCAAAATAATGAAGGTTTGACACATTATTTTCATTCATGTTCTTGCATTTTTAAAAGGTATATGGCTGATATTTGGAGTAAGGCAATTTGTAACCCTCTAATATTGCCTGGAGTAGGAAATGATAAAACAGAATATGGCTAAAAGTCTGCCTTGAAACTCTGGTAGCAAGTGAGAAGCCCTGAAACTCAGCTTCTCTGAATCGTGCAGATACTGCTGGCCTTGCTGGAAAGATTTTCTTTCCGTTCTTTTAGACAGAGCCTTGTGACTCTCGGGCTCCACTCACATTGGTGTGTACTGGAAGGTGGCCTCGAGCATCTGACCCTCCGTCTCTAGAGGGATGGGATTACAGATGAGCGCAATCACTCCCAGCCTGTGGTCTAGGAGCTGAGTGAGGGCCTTGTGCACACTAGGCAAGCACTCTAGCAAATGAGCCACACTCCCATTCCCAGGGATGCTAAACTCTTAAGGTTTCATGTGCACTACCGCTCTTTCAGGAGCAGGAAGAAGTGCCTTTTACCACTTTCCAAAGGGCCCAACATAAATCCACTTTAACTGTGAAAGGTATTAACAATCAAATGCACAACTTATTTGTGGCATAAGACACAAAATTGACAAAAAAAAAAAAAGACATAAAATTGTGAAATTCATTTTTATCTTCTGTATCTTGTTCCAATGGTTATCATCAGTTATTTCTGAAGTTATTTCCTCATAGGAAGAACAGTGCAATCAGGAAAGGAAGATAAGGGCAGCTGGTCTCTGCTCTGACACTACCTATTGAGTGCAATGGAGCCCACGATCAGATCGGTTAATATGCTAAGGTAATTTCAGATACTGGCTGAAAAGAATGTTACAACCAAACAAATCAGGGTTAGGTCAATGACACCTAATCACCAAGAACCTCCACCTTCTAAATATAGATACAGTCAGTAGCAGGCAGGCCTTGCATTTTAGTTACCAAAGGAACTTAGAAAACAAAACAAAAAAACCACACCACCACCACCATCAAAAACCAGACTTCTGGCTGGGTGTGAGGTCTATAATCCCAGTTCCTTGAGAGGCTAAGGCAAGAGGTTTGCATGAATAATAGTTTCACTCAACAACAACAACAACAACAAAATTCTTGCCTCAAAAATCAATGAGAAACTAGATCCTTAGTCCTCAGCACCCACCATTCTACTTCAACAGGAATGGCCTAAGAAGATCTAGGGATCTGAATCTTTAGCAAGCTCTCAGGATGGCTGGCACATGTCTTGAGTGGAGAAGTTGGTACAGAAAGATCCCATAGTTCTATGATAGTTCGTTGACAAGGTATCAAGGCACAGTGGGGGTTTAAGTTTGTGGATTTGGTTTGCTTTTTTGAGTGAAGAAAATTAAGATCCCTGACTAGTGTACAGTCATACAAGTTCTGGCTAGTTCTCTTCCTTTCCATCATTTCTATTACATATGATATGTTCTCTTGTTCTTCTGTTAATTTATATAAGTAGTTGGTCTTTAAGTAGATCCATTAAAGGCCTTCTACTTTACTACAACCTGCAAGACTGGACAAATTTGGAACTCAGAGGAACCTGCCGAAAGAAAGAAAGAAAGAAAGAAAGAAAGAAAGAAAGAAAGAAAGAAAGAAAGAAAGAAAGAAAGAAAGGCATTTTTGTCCTCCAAGTATTTTCATAGCTACGGGATTATCTTTTAAAGCGCTTCCCCGGGTCTCAGAGCAGAAATGAGTGAACACCCCACTGTTTTGATAATTTTATTTGTCATAGAAGGAACAGTTGACACACAAAATGCAGGAAAGCAGAGCTGCTTTGTCAGGGGAAGAGGTTCCTAAAAGAGCTTCTATTTGTAGAGTTGCTGTCAGGTCAGTTTCTAGGAATCTATGACAAAATTAACAGTTGCCTCAGAGACAAATGGCTTTGAAGAACCTCTTGGCTTAGGGCATAAGCTAACCTCACAGCTGCTACTCTGATGGTGACTCCTCTTACTATTTATAATCCAAGACAAAATGACAAAATGTTCTACTCATGATGCAAGATAAACCGACTCAAAGGCTTAGAGCAGTAGGTTCAGCCTTAAACTTCAGGAGTATACAGTATGGTAAGTCTATATTAAAAGACAAAAAAACAAAACAGCAAAGGAACCTTTAAAGTTTCTAGGTGTGTACAGTTAAGAATGATGGAGCCAAGACCACTTTCCAAAGGAAAGCAATTTAAAAGATTAAAAATGTTGGAAGTCCAGGAAGGGGAACCAATATGAAAAGCCAAAGCCAAAGCCAAAAGACATATATGTGTACCAAATAGTTAGCTAAGAACAAGCACTGAGCAAAAACTAAAAACAAAACAAAGTTGGGTAAAATAAGAATAATTAGAATACACTTGCGTGTTCGCCAATAGATGGGTTAACAGAATGTCGATTATCTAAAGAGTGTTATCTCTATAGAGAGGGATGAAGTTATGGCACATGCTAGGGCATTGAGGAATCCTAAGAACATGAGCAAAGGAAAACAAACCAAATAGAGAAAAGGTAAGGACTGTGTGCCTCTGTTCACCTGAGGTACCAGAACAGGTAAATCCGTGGACACAGGGAGCAGACTGCGCCTCAGGGCTGAGGGAAACACACAGTTGGGGGATGTCTTGGCAAGGCCTATGAGAGGGTTTTGGAAATGGTGATGATAGCTGAATTATAGTACTGCGACTCTAACTAATGCCTCTGAGCTCTGCACTGGAAGGGGCTAGAATGATAACTAAGAATATATAACTGCCACAATGAAAGGAAACCAAAACAGACTGTAATGATGAAATGACTAAAGTCATAAAAGAAGGCTAAGATATTATAAATTCTAGCACCTCAAGTGTAGTGTAAGGAGCCTCTGGAACAGAATTAAAAAGGAGAGGAGAGCAGTCAAAGCAGCAACAGGGCACACAGCTTGATTTCAAGCTAAGTACAGTGACCATGCAACATGACAGATTAAGTGGGACACTTTTGAGAGGAGAGAGGACTATTAATAGTCACACGGGGACAACAGGTGCACAGTGGGCCTGTCTCAGGCTAAGGAGAACACGTGGTTACACTCTATGCAAGTGTAGCCAGTTCCTCGGGGCCCAATGCGAGCCCACAGTTTGGGGCCCAGCAGAAGAACAACAGTCACTATTTCCTTTTGGAATACAAGTGTCATCCAAAATGTACGCTAGCTTTTCACTCCTTTGTATAGAGAGAAAACACACAACTGTGTGGCATTTCCCGAGGCTTACCAATCTGGGATTCATACAAGAAGGAGCATATCATCAGGTTTATGAAGAGGCGTAATTTGACATTTTAGTAATTTTAGAAAACACATTTTCAGGTGCATTACGTTTTGAGATCAAATCAGTTTTCAATGAATCTGCATTTTTATATACATTACAGCTTTATAGGTTCACATACATTCTTTTGTACTCATATTGACTACAGGTATTTGAGCCTAAAAAAAAAAAATCTTAAAACCAAATTAGAATTACTGAGAAAATGAGTAATGGATACCTTACCCATTATTTATGAACTACAATTAGTATTAATGGCCTACAAACAGATTAACTCGAACAGTCCATACCTTACACGAGAAGCTCCGACTTGGGATGTTTCTTGCTAATCCTGCTATCCTGGGTTTATTCTGCAGACACTTGGTTAGGTGGTACTTTTTCAATCTTACTCTACTGTAATAAGGACCAGCGACGTTACGGTAACTCTGTTTCTGCATGCAGTTCCCAAGATGAGGAATACTATGCTTCAAAGCTCGGAGAGAGAATTTGGCCGTCTGCAGCATGGTGGCAAAGTCCCTGGTTTTTGCTCCCTTAGGGGCTGCCAGCACGTGGATGATTTCATACGTATAATTATACAGTCATGGGATCTTAGTGCATTTGAGGTCCCCACATCTCATCCCTCCCCTGTGGCGTCATGAGCCCCTTAGGTTACCAATTACTGTAGACATCTGATAACTTAGGTTAAACACGTTTAAAACCTTGTATGCGTTAAGTTCATTCAGATCATACTTCTTGGCAGGCGGGACTTAATAAACACGTCATCTGTAAAGTCAGTTTTCCTAGGGACAAGCTAAGCAGCAGTGACTCTGGAGAACGTATGGACAAACTAAAACAAAACAAAACAAAACAAAACAGAAAACAAACAAAATAAAATAATTTGCAAATGAGTAAATGAACTTAATGGGAATCTCAGGTACTCAGAGGGGGTTCAAAAGCAAGATGGCTTTTATCTTACATAATTCTGGGCATATCATTGGGATGTGAAAGACAAATTAGAAAAAGCCTAAACCATGACATAAAAGGGGGATGCTTAGTTGTTGAGTGAGGCGAGGCGCCACATAGTTTTCACCTAGCTGTCTAGTTTAAGCTGCGTGTGCACTCGATGAGTGAGCTAGAGCTGGTCATTGTCCAGGTGGCCCAACTGTGGCTCTGGGGAGCTGGAGACACTCCCCCAACTCACTGATTCAGTGAACCGCCCAACTGACTGGCTCCTCCTCCTAGAGGAGCAATTGGATTTCACCATAAAAGGATAATGAATTAAAAACAACTGTAAGATGCACAAATAAAATGTCGAGTCATTTTTGGTTTCTTCTGGAAGGTAAAGATCATTTTAACTTCCATAACTACAGACCCAGGTTTAGGTCTTGGGCCTTGTACACTAACTGCATCTGGATTCAATTTTTTCACTTGTGGAACAGAAATTAACCATAGCACTTAATCTCTGCGGTTGTAGTTTTGTAACAAAACCAAACAATTTATTTTAAGAACTTAGTCCAAGTACCTGGCACATAGTAACCATTCAACAAAAGGTCGTTAATATTATTAGCATAGGGATAATTTAGCTATGCTAAACACTGTTGAGTGTAAAATGAGAGAAATCTTCTCTAACACGTTCCTTGGTAGCACAGAAACACTGCGTCAGTTTTGCCATAGATCCGACCAGCTATGACGCCCCCTCCCCCCCTTAATCTCTTATGTCGCAGCAAAATAATGGGCCAGTGGAGCAGTAGCCTAGAAGAAAAATGCTTTTAAATCGCTTAGTCTGTCCCCATAGCTCCAACCCATTCATCCACCATCTGCATTGAGAAGACCCTGTGCGAGGATAGGGAGACTGGTGGGGTAAGTAAGCAAATGGGTGCTCCCGGAGCACCTCCTCGTTTCCCGGTGCAACTGTGCATCCCGAACACGTCGTATTCACAGGACGTGAGGGAATGGTACGGGTCAGAACGTACAGAAGAGACAGGGATCAAAAAAGGGACCAGGGAAGTGAGGAATGGCTGGAAGGTGGGCAGAGGAATTAGGAAAGGGGAACCATCAGCAACCCTTCCATACGTACGCAAATCGAAAGACAGCTGGACGAGCGAAGGTAGAGAAGACAAATACGAGAAACCGAAGCTCTCCAGAAGGAGCTGCAGTCACCTCAGCCTTGTCCAGCCGAAGCCAGCCTCCAGCACCCAGCAAGAAAGACAACCTACCTCGCGCCGCCCAGAGCTAGTTTGCAGCACGCCGGTCTACGTAACACCAACCCAGACCGATAGGGAAGCGCATTTCGCCATCTTTATTATGGCCAGTGGTGGGCTTTTTCTCTTCCTGAACTCACTCATCTTAGGAGACAACTGTATTTCGGTTTTCTGGTATTCCGGCGAGCAAGAGACAAAGTGAGGAAAAAAAGAAAACAGCGAGGAAAGCCCTGTCTGCAGCTATTCCACAGTCCCCTCCCACTCCGGCTCGCCCTCACTTAAGATGGCCACCAGAAAAAGTGGTGCAATGAAGCGACGCCGCTGCTTTGGTTGCCAAGGAGACGCTAATACCGGAAATGCGGAATTCGGGGAGGGTGCACGGAAGAGCTGTGGGCCAGAGGCCGGGCGTCACAGGTCCTGACAGGGAAGAAGTTGGCAGGTCCTGACTGGGGAGAGCCGTGGCGGACGCAACCTCCGGGTCCAGTCAGCTCTGGAGATGGAGTCGCAGGTCGCGGCCGCTGGGGCTGCAGAGACTGAGGCAGAGGCGGGCAAGCGTCCCGCGATGGGCAGTGCCAGCCAGGGCTCGCTGGTCTCGGCGCCCAAGGGGGCCGTCCGGTGGCAGCTTCTGCGACAGGTAAGGGCGAGCGCTCGCCTGCCCTGCCTGTGGCCACTCCCCTCGCAGGTAGCAGGCAGCCCGTTTGTCGGGAGCCAAGCGAGAAGCGCCCCCTTGCTCCTTCATCTCCGCTGTCCCGCTGTCCCACCAAAAATGGGAGAGACTCTGGCGGGGCTGGAGAGCGGGACAGCCAGAGCGAGCTCTCAGAAACTCAGAAAATCCTTGTGCTCGCCTGTCTGGTGGGTGGGACCGCCTGTCTTCTCCGTGTGCTGCTCTTCTTTCCCGCCCCCTTTCCATCCTTATTTTATTTTTTGCTTCTTAACTCCCAGCCTGGTCACCTGGGTGCACTTTTTGGTCCCACATCTCTGGAGATCCGTGAGGTTCACTAATGGGATGGGGATTCTGCACGCGTTTCCTGGTTTTGTATATGGGAGAGTAAAGGGAGAGAGGGAAACCTACTGCTTGCTCCTTTTCCCGCCACGTGAAACTAAGTTTGGAGTCATTATTGGGATACTCGCTGCCCAAGGTTTAGCAACGAATCCAGATACTTCAGTCTTCCAAACCGCTCCAGTGAAGGCTGCTGTGTTTATAAGTTTTCTTAGTCATTGTGACTCCTCACAGCAATAGGAAAGTAACTAAGACAGTGGCCGGGGGGCAATGAGTCCTTAGTCTGTTATTTTACTTAGTTATTGCTTTTTAACAACCACATGTCGTATGTCATGCAATGTCTGTGAACCACCTGGTAGTCTCTTGATAAAACCTGAGTGGTTTACGGTTGTGTACCTGGTCTATATACCCATAGTTCTCAGAGTTGGCTGGCATGTTCTCCCAGTTATGGTAGAGTGTATAAGAGCAAGAGGCACATTTCAAATCCCTGCTTACATGATGTCTGTTAATATGCTATGTTACTTAGCTTCTATTATTACTGTGATAAAAATGCTAGGCAATGCAATTTAAGAAAGGAAGGGTATGTATTGGCACACAGTTTGACGGTACAGACTTTAGTAGGAAAAATCAAGGCTCAGGATCCTGGAGCATTGTGTGAGCAGTCAGGAAGAACAGAGCGATGGATGAATATGAGTTAGTTCCAGTTCTCCTTTTTATTTAGTTCAAGACTCAGTGTGTGATGTGGCGATACCACATTGAGTGTGTCTCCTCTCAGTGACTGTAGTTAGGAAAATCCATTACACACATACCAAGAGGTTAACCTAGTGTAGATAACCCTTCCTAGACAGGTGGAGACTTTCGGTTCCTCCAGTTCTTGTCAAGTTGATAATCACTATGAGCCGTCTCATAAACCGTTAGCTAAAGGAAGATGCATGGCCAAGCCAAAATTCACAGTGTAAGAGGTAAGACTTTATTTTTAAATTTTTTTAGGTGTGTCTTAGGGTTTCTATTCCTGCACAAAACATCATGACCAAGAAGCAAGTTGGGGAGGAAAGGGTTTATTCAGCTTACACTTCCAAATTGCTGTTCATTACCAAAAGAAGTCAGGACAGGAACTCACACAGGGTAGGAACTTGGAGGCAGGAGCTGATGCAGAGGCCATGGAGGGGTACTGCTTTCTGGCTTGCTTCCCCTGGCTTGCTAAGCTTGCTCTTTTACAGAATCCAAGACTACCAGCCCAGGGATGGCACCACCCACAAGGGGCCCTCCCCTGCTTCATCACTAATTGAGAAAATGCCTTACAGCTGGATCTCATGGAGGCATTTCCTTAAGGAAGGCTCCTTTCTCTGTAATAACTCCAGCTTGTGTGAAGCTGACACATACAACCAGCCAGTACAACATGTCAGGGAAAAAGTGATTTTTTTTTCTGTAATAATTCAGTTGATTACCACAGGCTAAACATGTGTGGGCTTTTCATAAGTGTTTAAAGTGGCTAAACGATTCATGCATGTTTCATCTGTGTTCAGAAGCAGAAAGCTTGAAGAGTCTGATCAAGGCTAGGACTTTGTGATTCTGGTTGGCAGTGTTACTCAGTGCTATGACACTTTGCATGTGCAAAGCCAAGGTTTTGATCTCTATTACGGGGGGGGGGGGTCGAGAGGTTCTTTCTCTTGTGTCACACTTGAATGATTGGTGTTTATTTTTGCAACTCCCCAATTCTGTCTTCCTGTACTCCTCAGGATTCCAGTGGTGCCTCATGGCTCTTTTTGTTAACTAAGGCTTTCTCTGGAACTCATATTTTTGAGAGATAACCTGTATGACTTGTACATTATTGTTTCCAGATTATGTGATAAATTGTTGACTTTTGATTCTAGCGCCTCCCCTAATTAGGTGAGATCTAGAAGCCCGTGTGTGTGAGGACTAGCTAAAGAAGGAACAGGCATCTTGTCTTCCTTTTGGTTGAGTCTCATCTGATAACGGTGACGGTTACTTGCAACTTCAGTCTTTCCACATTCATCCACTTAGGGATCCTGAGGAAAGGATCTAGTTTCCTTAAGAAATAATTTCTTTCAAATGACTCTGGTAGACCACATTTGGGCCAATTGCTGTGCCCAACAGAATGAAGCTATTTGGCTAACCTGGGTCATCAACCTGCTTGACAATCCCAGCAGAATTACATAAAGAAGAGGCATGCACACACAAACTCACAGACGCCTCTAGGATGAAATAGTTACCTAGGGGCGGAATACTTGGCTGAAGAATCTGGTTAATGAAGTATCTCATATCTCATAGTGCTATTTACGGCAGGATGCTCTGTGTTAGACTGTCAGTGCTGAGGCCCTTGACTGTTATCAGTTTTTCATTGTAAGCAAAAGGCCTGAGGGTCAGCTTCTTCCCCACCTCTGCTTAAAATGAAGTCTTTCCATCTTCTAGTCTCAGTTTTTGGAGTAGTCTCTGATAACCCTTTAAATGTCACTGGAATCTCTAGTGACTTTCTATGTTCACCTCTAATTTTTATAATTCAAGTCTTCATTGTTTCCTAGTGCTTTTAGATTTTTTTTTAAAAAAAGATTTATTTATTTATTATATGTAAGTACACTGTAGCTGTCTTCAGACTCACCAGATCTCATTACAGATGGTTGTGAGCCACCATGTGGTTGCTGGGATTTGAACTCTGGACCTTCGGAAGAACAGTCAGTGCTCTTAACTGCTAAGCCATCTCTCCAGCCCTTAGGTTTTTTTTTTTTTTTTTTTTTTAAGACTTAATTTTTAATTATTTGTACCTGAGAGGAGGAGGGCTGTGTTCAAGAATACAGGTGTCAGAAGCAGGCATCAGCTCCCTTGGAAGAGTGTGTTACAGGTCGTTACAGGAAACTGAACCTCTTCCTACGTTCTTAACCTCTGGGCCATCTCTTCTGCCCCTGGATTATCATTGCTTGTTTAAGACCCTGAGTCATAAAAATCTCACATGGAGAAGGGAAAGTGGACACAAAGTCCTACCCTAACCAAAAAGCTGTCTGTAGTTGATACTTGCCGGGAGAGCAAAAGTCAGTTTTCTCCAGTGGATGTTCACTGGCTGTGGATGTCAGCCACACTCCAGACCAGGCCTCATGCCCAGAAGTAGTTGGCCAACAGGACTCCATGAAAGGGGAAAGGGGAAAGTGAAAATACACAGTATGAAAAAAAAATCTTCAAAGAAAAGAGTCTTAGAAAAAGAGAAATTCCTAAAAAGCAATATATACTTACCTCAGTTGGCCCAAATATGTTCTTTTAAAAGAATTATTGAACTGTATATACTCAGAATTCAGTAATTATCATAGAACTGGAAAATCATTATATTGATTACATTATTTGTAATTAAACTATATATCAAAGACCTTGAGTTGCATCATTTATTTATTTGATTTTTAAAAATTTATTTTAGCTTAGTTTTTTGAGACAGGTTTCACTATGTTGCTCTGGCTGTCCTAGAGCTCCCTATGTAGACCATGCTGGCCTCAAATTCACAGAGATCTGCCAGCCTCTGCCTCCCAAGAACTGGCATTAAAGGTGTATGCCAGTACGTTCTTTTTGTTTGTTTGTTTTTAATGTAAGCACCCATAGCTGCTTTAGCTGTTATCTCAAGGTTCTAGAGGTTATGCTTGAAGTTTGATTGACTTCTAGTAATATTTTAATTTCTACTGTGACTATTACATACACACAAACACACAAAATACATATATTTTCCAGAAGAATTTGCCCCCTATGCTGACACCTTTTTCATCATATTGCCGATTTTAATTGTCTATTCCCCTTTGCATTTTGAACTCTCTTCTAGATCCTGGATTGAATTTTTCTGCTTGTGTCTTCTTTGATATCACTATCATTTTTACTGATAAACCTTTGAAATCTTCATTCAACACTTTATCTACTTCAGTATCTTTGAACTCATTGAGGGATTACAATCTTTTAGAGATGTCACATTCTCTTGTCTTTTAATGTTTTTGATGTTTCTGTGATGTAATTTATCGACGTTGCTTTGACTGTCTCTTCCAGTTTGGCTTGGAGAGCTTATTGAACAGCCTACTCCTGAGGCTCAATCTTCATAATGTCTGACAAGGAGAGAACAAATTATTATAACAGCTATAGAATCAAATTGTATAAGATATTGAAATTGGTTAGGAGGCCACCAGTACATTGATAATAACTATAAGCTAAAAAACAGGAAAACTACTCTGAACTTAGAAGTTATTTAGGGTAAATGTACACATACCAAGTGACTAGGAGAAGAAAGGAGGCAGGCAAAGAGAAGAATGTAGAGAAACCAAGGGATGAGGGGTGTGGAGGGTGCGGTGTCAGTTAGACTTCTAGGCTCTTGGTTATACGCACGGGAAATACTGTAGTTTGATTTGAAGTTATCACATCTGTTAATATGATGTCTTATATTCAGTTTGGCTCCTGGTTCCTACACCCACCCCCACTCCTAACCACCCATATATTCCAGGCTCATTTTGTACAATTCCTGCCATTTCTTCAAGTTTGATCATTGAACTCTTCAGTGATGGTCAGATATATATGCATAGTTTTGAAAATGTAAGTTAGAAAATATAAAGCTTCATTAGTTTACATTATATTTCATTTAAATGTATATCTGTAGGGTTTTTGCTAAAAGCCCTTAATCATCTAGCTCTATCTCTTTCTTCCAAATGTGGAAAACTAATACCAATAAAACTAGTCATTTAATTTATCCTAAAACAAATAAATACATCTGCACACATGCACACACACAGAGGTACACAAGCACACATACATGTGCATATTCACAAGCATACACATGTCACACAAGGTACATATCCACACAAGCGTACATATGTAGTGAATACACACCATGCCCATGCACACACATGTGTATGCACATGCAGTTGTGCACATCCATACACACATGCACAGCCTAATAACATACCTGCTCTAGTTCTGGATGTTAAAGGTGTTGCTTGTCTTCCCAGTTCCTGTAACTGACAAATGACCGGGAGAGAAGTGCTCACTCTAGATTTCTCTCCTCCTTAAGGCAGCAGACTGGTAAACTGTTACTGCCTTCACTACTCGGGTATGGTCTTAAGTGTTTTGTCCATTTTTTCCTCTGTGTGTTCAGCACAAAGTTAGTCTGAATAATCTAATCTAGTATTATTGGAAGTGAGAGTTCCCTTATCGCTTAAAAATTGGAAACTAAACCTTATACCACTTGTATAATATAACCCTAATATTTGGTTTTATTTCAAAGGTTCTGAAGCAGAAACAGTTGGATGATCATCTGAGACATGTATCTGTGAGAAGATTTGAATCATTTAATCTGTTCTCAGTCACAGAAGCCACAAAAAAGGGAACTGAAAAAGAGGCTGGTGTGTGGGTCCAGTACACAAGCATCTTTTATCCCAAATACAGCATCTCCGTAAGGTGAGTGTTGTCCGAGTTAAGGTCTGTAGAAGGAAACCCATGCACTCAGAGCTCCATGCCTACTATGGCTTTGCAGCAATCTTCATTAGAACTTGGTTTTGCAACTTGATGTTAGAAAATCCTGCTGCCTTAGACAGAGTCTCTTATGCTTCTATTTCATGAAAAGTACAAGTATCAAATGAAAGCAGCAACTTTAAAATACTTTTGAAGATTTCTAAAAAGATAAGCAGTTTGGCCCAAACCACTTCACTCTCATTGTACTTTAGCTTGTCCTTCCTTCCTTCCTTCCTTCCTTCCTTCCTTCCTTCCTTCCTTCCTTTCCTTCCTTCTCTCTTTCTCTCTCTTATTATTATTTTTTAAATTTATGTGAGTACACTGTAGCTATCTTCAGACACACCAGAAGAGGGCATCGGATCCCATTACAGAAGGTTGTGAGCCACCATGTGGTTGCTGGGAATTGAACTCAGGACCTCTGGAAGAGCAGTCAGTGCTCTTAACCGCTGAGCCATCTCTTCAGCCCGCTAGCTACTTTATTTCTAAAAACACCTTTTATATTCATCATGTGTGTTGTCTGTAAGTCTGTATTGTAAAAATCAACATCTAGTGAAGATGTGCTTGTTTACTGTCTTAGTCTCGGTTCGGCTGTGGAAAGACACCACGACCAAGGCAACTCTAATAAAAGAAACTTTCCATTGGAGGCTTGCTTACAGTTTTAGAGATGTGCCTTGAGGATGGCCAATTTTATCTTTCTTTTTGCATTCTGTGTTATGTCTTTCCACATTCGTCAAGCAAAAGCAATGCCTAAGTACACAGAATTCCACAGTAGAACATGGTCTTCAATAGATAATCACAGTAACATTAAGAATGGATGGCAGTTGATATTGTCTACTAGGTGATGTCACTGTCCTGAGTAATTTCTGTGTGTTAACATCTCCTAATACAATAGCGGATGGTGAATACTATTGATGTCATCATTTCACAATTGAGGAATAACCTGGTTAAGTCACACAGCTGCTCAGGTAGTAATTTGTGGCTATATTTAATCCAGGTAATCTCCCCTATTGATAACCTGTCTGGACTGCACAGAGAGTCTATACTTTGAGCTTCTGTGTGATCCTGCCTCTTAGTCTAGGTACATTGATTTCCTCATTGTGCTCACCAGCTTCTGGCTTTATATATTGTTGGCATATATTTTTTAGCTGGGTTTTTTTTTTGTTGTTGTTGTTCTTTTACCTACCTCCTCTCCTACCCTTATTTTATCCTACTCTCTTCCAACTCCTCAATACTAGGTAGGACAAAAAGGTTAGAGGGGGAAGGGGGCGTGGACCTCTTTAGACTACTTTCTGCTGAATAGGGATGTTGGATTCCTAGAGGCAAGTTGTTAGGCTATTTCAACTTATTGTCCTTTTCCTCAGGACTACTTGACAAATCACAACAGCAGCCTCCTAGGAATGCACCATATAGCCCCTCTCAGGGCTCTCATATTTATACCATCTCAAAAGTTCCCAGAATTCCAAAAGTCACACACTGGAGATACTATATGCAGTTAGCAAAAGCACACCCATGCTAGTGCACGAGGCAAATCACAATCACCTGCCGTGAAGCAGCCTCTTATCCCACACCTTGGATTAAGACAAAAACATAATCACATAACTGGGTTTTTGTTTTGAGTTTTGTTTTGTTTTGTGTTGAGAAACAAAAATTCCCACTACAATATATGACACTGTAATGCTAAAGAATTTTACCAGAAATTACCAGAAGAGCCTAGATGAAGGATTTTTGCCAAAAGCAGTTCATTCTTTTTCATTAAAATTTTTATTCACAATTTTTCACCTTTTTACTATTTTTATTTATTTTCCTTTATCTGTTCAATATGAACCCCATTGTATCTTTAATTTTTTTCAAAACTTATTTTTAATGATGGTTCTAAAATGCTTTCACCTCCCTTTTAGCCCACCACCTACCAGAGGTAGCGGGGAAGAAAGGATATGGGGGAAGTGGACTTGTTTAGAAAGGTTCTTTAGAGCAATTCCTGTCTGTATTGTCTGGAAATCGGAAGTTCAGTTTACAGGTCAGCAGCAGCAGCTTGATCCATTAGCAGACCCTTCATGAATGCCAGTTTGGTAGAGTAGGGATAGCAAAAACGAATCAGCAGCAGCGTGGCGCTACCTAGCAGAAACAGCCAGGCCTCAGCCTCAGCATGAGTCAGCATGAGTCAGCATGAGTCAGCATGAGGGACCAGCAGGGACCAGGAGGGACCAAGAGAAGTTTTGGTTGTGCTTCTCTCAGGGAAGCAAAGATCAGTGAAGAGACGAGGCCCACAAGCATTGCACATCTAGCTCTATAAGCAAGCTGAGCTCAACCCTAATCACTGTCCATGGAGTCCTATTTATATCCTGCAAACATCCCTGGGTCTTGCCTCAGTATATCTCTTGCCTAAGCACTGTTCTGTCTCAGCTGACATCACTCTGCCAATCAGCTGGACTCTGTGGAAGTGGAAAGAAACTGCAGCACACCACCAGAAATTCTTTGGTGTGTTTCTCTCTATGGAGTCCTGACAAATGGAGCTCAACTATGCAATGTAAGGCGGACCAATACATGTGTGTTGTTAGCGAAGAATCCTTCATCATGTGTCCTTTCACTTGCTTGCTTTAGCAGAATATCCTTTCTCCTGTGTCTGCTTCAGCAAAGCAGTCCTTTACGAGTCTGCCTTCCTTCACTGGTGTGTACTTCAGGAAAACATTCCTTCATGTGTCTGTCCCAGCAAAACACCATCCAATACAACTGACTTTTCAAAGAACCCTTAAGTGTCCACTTCAGCCCACTCTCATTTTTTCTATCTCATATTAGCACTTTCAACCTGTTTCTGTGAGATCTCCTAGCGTGTTATCTGTTTCATTCAGTATTGAGTGATGGATATTCTGAAGTGCTTTTTGTTTTTTTTTCGTTTTAGAGCAACAGCCCAAATGTAATTTTAAATATAGTTCATACATATATATGGATAATCATATCTAATTTTCTTGAGAGAGGGTCTCACTATGTATCCCTGGCTGTCCATACAGTTAAAGATCCACCTACAGAATTCTGCCTCCCAGAATTTTTAAAGTTTGTCAAATACAACATTATGGAATGATTGGAGGGAAAAGAGATGAATAATTTTAGGTAAATTCGAACCAACAAATGTTTACTAGTATCTTGTATATAAATATAAGGTATGCTTTCCCTCAGGGAGCTAAATATGAGAAATGAAAGAGTAACTAGAAAGAAGGACAGTTAAGTAAGTGACCTGAGAGCTCTCTCCGTGTGGCCCACGGCTGATTCCCAAATTCAGTTAAAAACTTGACATGCATCCCCTTAAAAGCACTTTTGGAAAGCACCGAGGGGCAGGGCTTTAGACTGGATCTGGATGCAATAGAAGGTTCTGGAGAAAGGGAGAAACCATTCCTGATGAGAACAGGGCCGTCATGAAATAGCATGAAAACGTGCAAGGCAGAAGGATCAGGGGCGACTGAGAAGCCAGCTCCATCTCTAGAGAGAGTCCTGAAGGCTGCTTGGTTGTTTTGCTTTAGGGTCCAGGAGTAAACCACAGGAAGACTGATCTAAGTCAGACAGGGAGTAGGCACACACTCCAGGACTGACCTCTCAGGGCCGCAGGACAGACTCAGGAGCTGAATCCTACAGAGCTTTTAAGCCTTACCTTACCCTGCTCTCATTGGTTGGGATATTCACCTGAGGGAAGGGACTTGCCTTGCCCAATACTCATGTCTTAACTTGTCTTCCAGGATGGGACTTGTCTAACATCCATGTCCTCACTTGCCAACCAGGTGTCAGTTGCTCATGTACATGTCTTTCTGCCGAGTAGGATGACAATTCCCTGGGAAATCTTGGGAACTTAAACTTTACTTGACCCCTACTCAGTATGAAAGTCTTATACGAAAGACTTCTTATATTGGTGCAGGTGTCTCTCTTACGCTGGGGCCCATCCCAGAGGCAGCTTAGAAAGGCAAAGACCATAAAAGCTCATGCACGGGGGCAGGAAGTTCTGTCTGGCAGTTGGTTTGGGTCCAAGCTTATTGTGGCTAACTGTACAGAGCAGCTCTAACTGACCTCTATTGTGATTGGTTTCCAAGAACACCAAAGCACGGAGCTTAAGAGAATATGCAGTCAACCCAGGCATGAGAAAGTTTCCTAGTAACAGCAGTAACAGCATAAAATGGCTGCCTAGACAGGCAGCAGTTACTCAGGCCTTAACATTATGCACTCCCACAGACCATAAGCATACACCCACTTTCTCTGTCTTGCTCCCCAACACCTAAGAGTCCCCGACACAGCTCAACAGAGGACATGGGGTGATTCTTACTTGTTAGTAGTCCTTGGCATCTGTTGTCCCCACCTCAAACCTTCTTGTACCTTGAATCTAACCCTTTGAAGTTTTATTAGACTCGAAAATAAATAACCCAAAGAGAATAAGTAACTAAATGATTATGAATTTAAAAGTATCTCATGGTTGTTTATTTTACTAAGCTGTATAGATTATAAAATTATATAAAATTAAAACTTCGACTACTACTTTCACTTTGGCTTATGTAATTGTACATAAAATAAAGGGATAATGAGGCTCATAGTAACTTTTCATTAAGAGGAAAATTTACGGCTGTTAGGTCAAAGCTTAGATTGTGAAATCCCCAGGGTCTTTCATCTTTCTTGTGTATTTGAAAGTGGTTGCCTCCTTGAAAATGGTTGAGACTGAGGAATTGAAGTAAGGGTACTATTCCTACTTTATTGCTTAAAAAGTCTTGTTTTTCTGGTGTTTTGTTTCTTAGAACTTTACAGACCCAGCTCTTGCTATTAGTTAAATGCATGCAGAAACCCGTGGTAGACCAGAACATCTTTTCACTAAAACTTTTACTAAAATTTGCCTCCACTCTACATTATAAGCTCTGATTTACTATTGCATAGAACTTACTGTGTACAGTCTAGATATTGTTTCCGTACCTTATTTTTTAACATAATTTCCCCATGGCTAAATTGAAATATTTTGGAAGCTTTAAATGCTTCCATTATATGTGGAGCCATACATGCCAGAGTTATTAATTTATAATTGCATATGTATCCCATTATATGTGGACCCATGCATACCAGAGTTACTAATTTATAAATGAATGCAGTCTTAAGAAAAGCATAGGCTGAGAGGCCTGACCCATCCTTTTGTCTTTGAATCTGACTACTGTTGCCATGGTAATTGCTGAATTAGAATGCCAGCACTTGACTTTTGGCTTGTCCGAGAAGTGTAGGGTGGGCAGGAAGTCAAGACTGTGGCTTTGTTGCTTTGTGAGTACAATCAGTGCACCCCCACAAAGTCATGCATTGCTTCTCCGGGAAAGGAAAAGACAAATCAAACCATTGCACCACTGAGCTTAGCACGCGCCTTCCGAGTGCTCAGTCAGATCTGGTGACAGGAACGACGTGTTCAGGAAATTAAATGTATGGCGGATCATCCGTACATACACACTGCATATTATAGGTACCTATTTCAATAAGCATTTCCCTTTGAAACTGTAGTATTTTGGTAGATGTGAAGTGACATTTCAATGCGGCTATAATTTGCATTTCCCAATGATGATTTCAGGGGTTCTACCCAGTGCTGAGAGCAGAAGCAGGAGAAAGCTGTAAGTTGGGGCATGGTGACTATGAATAAAATACATTAATATACATGTAAGGTACTGCATAATGAAACCCATTATTTTATGCACTAACTACAAATTTCATTTTAAAACTGGCAAGGCAGGGGCTGGAGAGATGTCTCAGAACTTAAGAGCACACCAGCTGCTCTTCCAGAGGACCTGAGTTCTATTCCCAGCAGTCAATGTTATCTCAAAACCTTCTATAATAGGGTCTGATGCCTCTTCTGGTATGCAGATGTACATGCAGACAAGGTACCCATATACATAAAATACCTAAACAAATACATCTTACAAAAATAACAAAGTGGTTAAAGAAGCGAGGCTGGCAACTGAACAAATAGGATTACTGAATTTATTTAAATACATAGTTTTTTAAATTAAAGATTTATTTATTCTCTTATGTATGAGTACACTGTCACTGTCTTCAGACACACCAGAAGAGGGCATCAGATCCCATTACAGATGGTTGTGAGTCACCATGTGGTTGCTGGGAATTGAACTCAGGACCTTTGGAAGAGCAGTCAGTGCTCTTAACTGCTAAGCCATCTCTCCAGCCCTTAAATACATAGTTTTAATACTAGGAATGGAATTAATAAGAGGTACTAAACAGCTTTTAATTTTTTTTATTTTAAAAAGTCTTTATAAAACTCAAGTCCATTGAGTCCTGATTTCATGTAACGTCATAGATCTTGGCTAATTATGACTTTAATTTACTTTATCTTGTGATTATTTATATTGTTTGCTCACATATAAATATATTCAGTTTCAGTAAATACAAATGGTCCCTGGAATATTTTTTCAAACTTATCTACATTCCATGTAGATATTATCTGCTGAGTTCTTATTCTGTAGATGAGACTTTAAAAGCCTCTTAGATACGAAAAAGCTTCAAAGTAAGTTGCATCTACAGCCTGTTGTCGAGCATTTTCCTTCTGAAAGCCTCTGCTTTTTTTATTCTTCTAAGTCTTTTGGGGCACATTTCACTTTGTAGTTTATTTATTCTGCCTTTTAAAAGCAAAGTTTTTGTTAATCATAAGGTAAAATCAGGGTTCCCGTGCAGTCCTCTGCCCTTCCTTAGTGTAGCCAGGGTTTGCTGCTGTCACCCTCAGGCAGCCTGATCATTAATCAGATAAGTGAGGCCACACCCCTGTCAGCAGCCTCCCTCCCCTGATCTCTGGCAGCCTCTGACTTGCTTGTTCTGGGCTTATCTGTTCTAGACATCCCATAGAGATGGAACACTGCAGTGTGTGGGCTTTTACGTCTGGCTCTTTTTACTTAGTACACTTTTCATTAAAAAGAAAATTGTCCAAATTCTACCATGTTTCAGAAAGTCATTCATTTTTCTGTGGTTGAATTAACATGTCACTATATGGCTAATAATGCATTTTTAATACTTATTCTTGAGCTAATGGACATTTGAGTTTTTTTTTTTTTCTTCTTTTTGGCTATTATATGTAATGCTACTGTGGACATTCATGTGCACTTTGTGTGTATGTCTGTACATATTTTTTAAATTCTCTTGGCATGGACCTGGGAATTCAATGGCTAGATAATGTAGTTGCTACATGTTTAGCTTTTTTGAGGAATGGACTTTTCATAGTGACTCTTTTACATTCTTACTAGGAATGAGTGAGAATTCAGTTTCCTCCGTGTTTGTCTGCACTTGTGTTTTATTGTTTGGAAGTTAACTTGTTTGTGTATGGGTGGTTTGCCTGCAAGCATGCCTGTATACTGTCTGTGTGCCTTGTGCCCACAGAGGCCGGAAGAGGGTATTGGATCTCTTGGGACTAGAGATGGTTGTGAGTCACCATGTGGGTGCTGGGAATTGGACCAGGTCCTCTACAATAGCATCCAGTGCTCTTCACCACTGAGCCATCTCTCCAGCCCCTCATTTGTTTTGCTTTTTGTTTTTTTTTCTATACAAAGTTTTAGCGTTGCAGTGATGTGAAATGATCTCTTACTGTGGCTTTGACTGTCATTTCCCAGTTGAAAATGAAAGACAATGAGCTCATCTCTGTACTTATCATAGATCTTCTTTGCATTCAAATGTCTTACCCACTGTACGTTAGATTGTTTATATTTTGGTTTTTTTTTTTTTTTTTTTTTTTTAAGATTTATTTATTGACTATATGTAAGTACACTGTAGCTGTCCTCAGACACTCCAGAAGAGGGAGTCAGATCTCGTTATGGATGGTTGTGAGCCACCATGTGGTTGCTGGGATTTGAACTCCTGACCTTCGGAAGAGCAGTCGGGTGCTCCTACCCACTGAGCCATCTCACCAGCCCTATATTTTGGTTTTTAAGTTAAAACATTTTTTACTCACAATAAGTGTGTGACATAATATATTTCTAAACATTTATTTATTTATTTACTTATTTAATGTATATGAGTACACTGTAGCTGTCTTCACACACACCAGAAGAGGGCACTAGATTCCATTACAGATGGTTGTGAGCCACCGTGTAATTGTTGGGAATTGAACTCAGGACCTCTGGAAGAGCAGTTAGTGTTCTTAACTGCTGAGCCATCTTTCCAGCCTGTGACATAAATATTTATGTAATAACAGTGTGATATTTTAATGTCTTTATGTAGTGTGCAATGATCAGGCCAGGGTACTTAGCTTGCATATCACCTCAGATATAAGTTGTTTCTTTGTGATGGGAACATTGATTATCCTCTTCACCAGTTGTGTTGAAAGAATTTTATTTATTTATTTATTTCCCCATTTCTTTTTCTTTTTTTTTTTTAATGATACATAATTGAGTTACAAAATTTACCAGTTTTAATACACATGAGTAACAAGCCTGCTAAGAAAGAGATCATGGACACACTCGCTCCTCTTCCCAGTTTCTCAAATAAAATAAAATATTTAGAATATACATAACAAAAGAGGTAAAAAACCTCTACAATGAAAACTTTAAATGTGTGAAGGAAGAGATTAAGAAACATACTAGAATTTGAAGACCTCCCAAACGTATAGCTTGGTAGAATTAACGTTATGAAAAAAGACCTTTCTACCAAAACAACTTACTGATTCAATGAAATCACAATCAACATCCTCATCTCATTCTTCACATAAATAGAAAGAAAATCCTCGAGTTGATTTGGAACAACAAAAGACTCAGAATAGCCAATTAGTCCTAGATAAGTGTTTGTTTCTATGCATTCTGCTTGTTTTAAGTGCTAAGTGCATCTGTCTTAAGACCCCAACTTTTATACCTCTGTTTCTATTAAATCATTGATTTTTAAGTCAGCCGTACTTTCATCCTCCATTGTACCCATTTGTCCTTTTCTTCCACAGTGAGGAATCTCAGAACTCACTCTTGAATTCTTTGAGTCTTAATGTATTCAACCATAGAATGGGTATTGGTTATGTGTGGTTGTCTTAGAAAGGGTGAAGAAGTTGGAGGAGAAACAAATGCGATCTTTATAAGAGTGCTTTGAAAATCTGGTGTAATTTGGTAACTATAAATTGTTATATGATGTTGCTATTTGGTTCTTTTCTCTAGATTTTCTGCATCTGACAAAGAAGCTCCAATGTGTTTACTTCAGTCAATTCCAGGGTAGATACCATGGATACCCCAAATTAGTTTGGGAAGCCTGGATAGCTTGAAGACTGCCCTCATTCCATCCCAGGACTGCAAAAGTCTTGGAGGACATTATATACTCAGGTTTCCAAAATTACTTGAGACCTGGAATGTTTTGACTAGCATCTGCTGCACCTAAATGTAAATTGATATCATGTCTTTTCCACTTGAACACCATTTTGTGGAGGGATCATTTGACATATTGAGGTGAATAGTCTGGAGTATTTGGTTCTGTTTTCATTTCTTCAGGTTGCCTATGTTAGTGGTACTGTGTTCATGTGGATCCTATCCTTGGCTTGGCGGCGGCTGCTTCTGGTTCTTCTCCTTCTCCTTCTCCTTCTCCTTCTCCTTCTCCTTCTCCTTCTCCTTCTCCTTCTCCTTCTCCTTCTCCTTCTCCTTCTCCTTCTCCTTCTCCTTCTCCTTCTCCTTCTCCTTCTCCTTCTCCTTCTCCTTCTGTGTTATTTTAATTGCAAGTCGATTTTGTTCGGTATTAGAATAGCTACTACAGCTTGTTTCTTGGGACCATTTGCTTGGAAAATTGTTTTCTAACCTTTTACTCTGAGGTAGTGTCTGCCTTTGTCACTGAGGTGCGTTTCCTGTATGCAGCAAAATGCTGGGTCCTGTCTATGTATCCAGTCTGTTAGTCTGGATATGTTAAGAGATATTAAGGAAAAGGGATTGTTATTTCCTGTTTTTTTTTTTGTTTGTTTGTTTTTAGAGGTAGAATTATGTTTGTTTGGCTATCTTCTTTTGGGTTTGTTGAAAGATTAGTTTCTTGCTTTTTCTAGGGTGTAGTTTCCCTCCCTGTGTTGGTGTTTTCCATCTCTTATCCTTTGTAGGGCTGGATTTGTAGAAAGATATTGTGTAAATTTGGTTTTGTCATGGAATAGCTTGTTTTCTCCATCTACGGTAATTGAGAGTTTTGCTGGGTATAGTAGCTTGGGCTGTCATTTGTGTTCTCTTAGGATCTGTATGACATCTGCCCAGGATCTTCTAGCTTTCATAGTCTCTAGTGAGAAATCTGGTGTAATTCTGATATGTCTGCCTTTATATGTTACTTGACCTTTTTCTCTTACTGCTTTTAAAATTCTTCCTTTGGTGAGTACATTTGGTGTTTTGATTATTATGTGATTGGAGGAATTTCTACAGATTTGGAGTTCTGTAGACTTCTTGTATGTTCATGGGCATCTCTTTCTTTAGGTTAGGGAAGTTTTCTTTTATTATTTTGTTAAAGATATTTACTGGCCCTTTAAGTTGGGAATCTTCACTCTTTTCTATACCTATTATCCTTAGGTTTGGTATTCTCTTTGTGTCCTGGATTTCCTGGATGTTTTGGGTTAGGATCTTTTTGCATTTTCTTTGATTTTTGTGTCAATGTTTTCTATGGTATCTTCTTCACCTGAGAGTCCCTCTTCTTCTTCTTCTTTTTCTTTTTTAAAAGATTTATTTATTTATTATATGTAAGTACACTGTAACTGTCTTCAGATAGACTAGAAGAGGGCATCAGATCTCATTACACATGGTTGTGAGCCACCATGTGGTTGCTGGGAATTGAACTCAGGACCTTCGGAAGAGCAGTCAGTGCTCTTAACCTCTGAGCCATCTCTCCAGCCCCTGAGACTCTCTTCTATCTCTTGTATTCTGTTGGTGATGCTTGCATCTATGACTCCTGATCTCTTTCCTAGATTTTCTAACTCCAGGGTTTTCTCCCTTTGTGATTTCTTTATTGTTTCTATTTCCATTTTTAGATCTTGGATGGTTTTGTTCATTTCCTTCAACTGTTTGATTGTGTTTTCCTGTAATTCTTTAATGTATTTTTGTGTTTTGTCTTTAAGGGCTTCTACCTGTTAACCTGTGTTCTCCTGTATTTCTTTAAGGGAGTTATTTATGGCTTTCTTAAAGCCCTCTATCATCATCATGAGAAGTGATTTTAGATCAAAATCTTCCTTTTCCTGTGTGATGGTGTATCCAGGACTTGCTATATTGGGAGAATTGGGTTCTGATGATGCCAAGTAACCTTGGTTTCTGTTGCTTCTGTTCTTATGCTTGCCTCCTGCCATCTGATTGTCTCTAGTGCTCCCTGCCCTGGCTATGTCTGACTGGAGCCTGTCCTTCCTGTGATCCTGGTTGTGTCAGAACTCCTTAGAGTTCAGCTGTCTCTGGGATCCTGTGATTCTGGGATCCTGAGGTCCTGGGTGTGTCAGAGCTCCTGGGAGTCAAACTGCTTCTGGGACCCTGAGTTCCTGGTGTGACCAAGCTCCTAGGATCCTGGGATCCTAGAATCCTGTGATCCTGGGTATGTTAGTGTACCTGGGAGTGGAGCTTCCTTTGGGTGTTGTGGGATGGCTGCAGAGTTCGGGCCCAAGATCTACTCAGAGCTCCAGCCCAGATAGGAAGGCGAATTTTATTTATTTTTGGCTTTTGAGACAGGGTTTCTTTACATAGCCCTGGTTGTCCTATACCTTGCTCTGTAGATCAGGCTGGCCTCTAACTTAGAGATCCACTTGCTTCTGCCTCCAGGTTGCTGGGTTTAAGGGAGTGTGCCTAGCTAACTGTTCATGTTTTTATAAGTAGAATTGTGAGATTTGACTTCCTGTCTCCCCACCCTTATACAACTTAAAAATATCACAGTGTGCACTCTAAGACAGTGCTTTCAACAAGGACAAATTATGTGTCAGTATTAACTCAGAGAGTTGCAGTAGTAACTTTGAATAGTATGGACTTTTAATGTAGGCATTTTACTTAAGCTATCCCAGCTCCTGGCTTTAACATTTAATAGTATGTAATATGCACACCCTTTTTCTATCCTACTCTGTTGTGTGACAGTGTTCCCTAGGGAAATGGTGCACATGTATTTACTCACCTCAGATAGGAGTGTTAGGTTGGTCTAAGATGGAGTCACCTAAGGCACTGTGGTGGTGTGAATGGGAATGACCCCCACAGACTCATGTGTTTGAGTGCTTGGCCTGTAGGGAGGGGCATTATTAGGGGGTGTGGCCTTGTTGGAGTAGGTGAGACCTAGTTGGAGGAAGCCTGTTACTGTGGGGCTGTACGTGGAGGTCTCATATATGATTAAGTTGCACCCAGTGTAACCCAGGCTCCTACTGCCCACTAGTCAAGATGTGGAACTCTGGACTCCTCCAGCACCCTCTCTGCCTGGGCACTATTATTCTTCCCATCATTATGATAATGGGCTGAACCTCTGAAACTGTAAGGCACCTAATTAAATGTTTTCCTTTATAAGACTTGCCTTGGTCATGTTGTTTTCTCATAGCAATGGAAACTAAGTTCAAGATGAACTCCCGACCCAAGTGGGAACCAGCTAGCTTTTATACCATTTTAAGTACATGCAAATAATAAGTTCAGTTCTAGGTTAAGGGACAAACAAGGCAATAAACACAAATAGTCAAGGAACAAACAAAGCAATGAAAAAATCCCATGATCTCTGTTTCTAGGGGCTTACCAGAATGATCAAGATATCTGAGCCTACTTTTCAGTCCTAGTCCAAAGTCAAATTCTTGCCTGAAGCCTACTTTGTTGTCCTGGCCCAATGTCAAATTCCTACCAAGTTTTTAGAAGCTGCCCCAAAAGCTCTCCACACTAAAGACTCTGATAAGCTGGTCCATTAGGGACTTATTTCCTCACAGTATCGCAGGTTATACAGCCTTTACCTTAGGGAGGGATGGGTAATCATATTACTCAATTTTTCTGTCTGCACAGCAGTCAGACTGGACCCATCAGCTCCCATTTTCCACAGCTGCATAACCCAGGCAAAAATAGGCCCTTTGCTTTAAAAAAAGTCTTCTCTAATTCCAACAGCTCAAGTGCTGAATATTCGGTCACTACCACAGTTCCTTGCATTACACCATTGTTGGAGACAGGGTTTCTCTGTGTAGTTCTGGCTGTCCTGGAACTCACTCTGTAGACCAGGCTGGCCTCGAACTCAGAAATCCACCTGCCTCTGCCTCCCAAGTGCTGGGATTAAAGGCATGTGCTAACACTGCCCAGTGCATTACACCATTGTTAATGCCCCCATCTTATGGGGCATCGTCATTTCCCTGAATTTTTTTTTTTTTATCAAAGTTGGATCTGTGGGGTATCTTTTATTGCTTTTACCATGTTCTCCTCTGTCCCACTCTCTGAATCTTCCCATGGGTTCCACGTCCTTGAATCCCAGTAAGGGCTTTTGAGCATGAATTCAACTTGTACTTTGCTTTCCCTCTTGCTTACAAGCCTTAAGAAGCAGCAAGCCCCCAGCTCTCTCATCCTCTTGTTTTCCTACTAGCCTCAGGTTAGATAGCGGCAAGCACAGAGGCGGCTGCTGCGTCTCCCCTTTGTTGCAGTTGTTCCTTTCCACAAACATCTCAGCCTCCGATGCCTTGCTAACCACACACAGCATAGGCCAGGCATCCTCTGCCTGTTGGCAATCAACCCTGTGTGCTAATCTTAAAGACTGCAAGACTTCCTCTAAACCTTTAACTGTTTTCAGGGCAACTCCATATTCCTGTGGTGGGTTCCACTCATCAAGTAGGCATGCCACCTCATCACATAGATGATGGCTGCCACCCTGGGATTCCTCCCATAGTCACTCCTAATCCTGATGGCTCAGCCTTATTGCCCATCTCACTACCCAAAGCAAGAAGCAGCAACTGCTGACGTAGCACAAAGGCACACTAACACACTACACGGGAAAGGACAACTCCACTGGAGTGTCCTTCATGGGCGCATCTCACTCAGGCTTCCCAGCCTCAGGCATATGGCCTTGCTACTTACAGCTAGGACCAAATGCACTCACTCCTCTCCAACACTTCTGTGGTGTCCCTTGTTCAGGTGCCTATTATGTTGTGTGACAAAACTTTTCCTGGGGATATGCACACATGTCTGCTCAACCAAGATAGAGAGCCCCTGAGAGACCAAAGTACAGATGCCACCAAAGTCCAACTTGGTGAGCCAGTGATTTTTATTGGGGTTACTTATAGGAGCAGAAATGGAGAGACAGCAGGATCACCACAGCCTACACCAGCATGGGTGACAGCTCACAAAAGCTGGGAACCTGGAGCCTACTGTATAGCCTGTAAGCTTGACAGGTTGGAGAGTGTGGGTTCCAGGTACTTCAGTTGGTCTAAACCTCTTCCCGGCAGCTGAGCTGCTTTGTGCATCTTCCAGGCAGCTGGGCTGGTTTCAGTCGTCTTTGCAGCTTGTGTGAGAGTCTTCTCTGAAGCACAGCTATTTTTTTTTTTTTCTTCTTATTCTGGCAAACTCCTTCTGGCTTACTCCTAGTTTCAGGGACTTCCAGAAGCTATTTTGGATTGTTTACTTTGCTGTTTAAGGAATGCAAAACCCAATGTTTCAACCTCAGAGGAAATGGTTACTCCTTGTCTTAGGGTTTTATTACTATGAAGAGATGCAATGACCATGGCAACTCTTGGAAAACATTTAGTTGGGGTTGGCAGTTCCGAGGTTTGGTCTGTTGTCAGCATGGCTGGAGGCATGGTGACAAACAGGCAGAGAGGTGCCTGAGAGTTCTACATTCTGATCTGCAGGCAGCAGGAAGAGAGAGTGACACTGGGCCTGGCTTGAGCATCTGAAACCTCAAAGCCAACCCCCAATGACAAACTTTCCTCAACAAAGCCACACCTGCTCCAACAAGGCCACACCTCCTAAAAGTGCCACACCCTATGAGTCTATGGAACTGTTTTCATTCAGTCCACCACTTGCAACACGCTCTTGCCTTGCCTCAGATTTAATTTCAAATGATTTATCCTGATTGTGTTGTTCAAAGGGATGAGTGGGGCGGGGTTGAGGGGGTGGTGAGAAGGGAGAAAAGGGAGAGAGAGGAGCGGAGGGCAGAGAAGGAATCAGAATGATTTTCTTAGGCCATAAAGAAATTCAGTGACTCTGTTTTTACTTTTTTTTTTTTTTGAGACAGTGTCTCTAGCTCAGTCTGGATTCAACCTCTCCACATAGCCAAGAAGGCCCTGAACCTTGCTTTTTGAATGCTGGGTTACAGGCTTGTTGTTGTTGTTGTTGTTGTTGTTGTTGTTTGGTAATGAAGTCATCAGAAGCAGGTTTGATGATATTCTACAACTATTCCCACTATAGTAGTATGTGTAATAGAGCCAAATGATAAAATCCAACATGAAATTTGTGTTCAGTAACTGTGGTGCAGATAGTCACAGTCATTCACAGTAGCTCTTTGATCTTTTGAACAGTCATTAAGATCATGTTACAGACCGGGCAGTGGTGGTGCACGCCTTTAATCCCAGCACTTGGGGAGGCAGAGGCAGGTGGATTTCTGAGTTGGAGGCCAGCCTGGTCTACAGAGTGAGTTCCAGGACAGCCAGGGCTACACAGAGAAACCCTGTCTCGAGAAACAAACAAACAAACAAAAAACCCAAACAAAACAAAACCAACCAACCAAACAAACAAAAGAGCTCATGTTACAGGATGTGACTAAATGTTGAAAACTATAATACATTATAAAAAACATGAATTGCACAACAGTCTTTATCAAAGTATAGAGAACAGATTTGACGAGTGTGTACCAAAATATTAACTGCTCATTAGGATATTGATGTTTTATTATCTTCAAAGTAATCATATGCTGCTGGTCTGTTTTGGGATGTGCTGCATTGTGAGCCATGCCATGCCCCCATCCTGCGCTTTAGATGTTAAAACTGCGTATATTATAGTTTCAGTAGTGTTAGTGTAATTAACTGCTATCCCTAGACCCTCGCGGTCACTGAGGTGGATCTACAAACATCATATTATGATACGGAAGCTTTGGTTTCTGGTTGGTGACTTTATTTCTTTGGATTATGATACCTTTGTGCCCAGCGTTTATGGTTAGTTATGATTGCAGACAGCTTTATGCAACCTCAGCCTCACTGACAGAGAAATGGTAGGAGAGAAAAAAGAGCTCTTTTTTCTGAAAGAGTAATGTAATTACTATTCTATTGATATTTATATAATTATATCCATCTATCTATCTATCTATCTATCTATCTATCTATCTATCTATCTATCTATCTATCTATCCATCCATCCATCCATATACATTCTAGCCCCATTTGTATTAAATGTTAACAATGAAGTTAAGGTAGTATTGGTAAAATGCATGTCTAGTGATTTACTGATGAATATATTTTAAACAATCAAAACGCCCTAAAGTGGGTTCAGCTGCAATTCTGAGGGAGCATGTAGAAGATTATAGCGCTATAACTCCAGCTATCACCACTTGGTTCCCTTATTAAGATTCAAATAATCAAACCCAATATGTGAAGGGCTGAGTGGAGCGAGTTGAGCTAACAGAGGCAGAGGGCAGGTTAGGGGTAGATGCCAAGAGTCAGGTTGACCTGCTGACTGATGTTCAGCACTGTCGGCGAGTGGACTGCAGAGCTGGTGGCCCACTAGTCTTTGCGTCCAGTTAGCAAACTGTGGCGCTGCTTTAGTGGAACTTCTGTGTCACTCTGGGTGGCTCTGGAGGCCCATTCGCTCGGTTCTGCTTTATTCTAAAATTCTCTGTGTGCTTTGTTTCTTTTAAAAAAAGTTTCGCCTTTAAGGATTTGTATGTAACTGTAGATTATTTTCCATTAAGCAGTGATTGTACAGATTATAGCACTTGAAGATGTTGATCGTAATCAGGAAATGCCATAGCATGAAGTGCTCTGAAGACCATAATCCGAGGGTTTGTTTCCCTTCTCCCTCTAGTGGGCAGACATTGTTTTAAAGCTGTAATACGGTGGGGCTCATTAGTATTGAGTGTATCGCAATATACTCTCAGATTTCAAGAAGAATCAGAAGCGCTGTTATTTTAGAAATGTTAAATAAACTTTTATTCCTTCGCAGGCATAATAGTGGATCCTTGAATGTGGAAGACGTCCTTACCAGCTTTGACAACACAGGAAATGTTTGTAAGTTCTATGCTCACTATGAAATATATCCAGTGCTTTAGAAACCAAATTTTAGTTTCGCCCTAGTATTTATTATACTAACCATGTGTTTATACTCATGTGTGTATGCACATATATGCATATATTTTATATACATGTATGCATGCATACATATACACATGCATATTAGAAATTCCTGGTACCTTTAGCTGTAGAATGTACCCCATAGGAGATGCATACTAAATGGGGTATGGCAGGCTTTACCAAAACTTTGTGGCGATGTGTGTGTTTGAGGCAGAGTATAGATCAGAAGGAAGTCTGGACTCCCCGGCGCCTGGCATTCCTTCTGGTTCCTGTTTCCCTCGCAACTTTCTCTGGAAGTTCACTTGTTCTGCTTGCTTTGCCTGCTGTGCTCTTCTGTTTTGGTACTGATTAAATCCACAGCACATTCTTTATGATGTCACTATACTTAAAATGCAGGTTTTCAATGACATGATAGAGGCTGTGTTATATTTTTGTCTAAGCCACTGATTAATTGGTGATTTATTTCTCTGCTGAGAACTTGACTTAAGCAATTCTAAAATAATGCCATATGATGACAGACATCAGCTAAGAACATGTACACATCACAGTTAAATAACATCTCATGATAAGAACTATGTGTGTCTTCTAAGTTGTTGTACAGGATACTTATCAAAACAATGAATCATTAGTAAAATATGACTGCTTCAAATTTTAAAATAACTAAATTTTTTTTCTAAGAGGAAACATCATAATTACTTATTGTCTATCCTATTATTATTATTATTATTACTATTGAGACAGGGTTTCTCTGTGTAGTCCTGGCTGTCCTGGAACTCACTCTGTAGACCAGGCTGGCCTCGACCTCAGAAATCTGCCTGTCTCTGCCTCCCAAGTTCTGGGATTAAAGGCGTGCGCCACCACTGCCCGGCTTTATTGTCTATTCTTAAATGATAAACTTTGCTGATAGTACTGTTTTACCAAATGGGTGGATTTTACTTGAGTAATGTATTATCATAGACATTACTTTTGTTCTATGTCCATATTTTCATTAGTTCTGGCTTGCATAGAAAAGTTATATTATTTGTCACTAAGGAATCTGTTACTGTAAAATATTTAGAATGGCATAGGTTTCTTTTGCATGGACTACCTTTCTTTTGTAGGCTACCTTTTAGCTTACACATGCTGGCCTTTAGTGAATTCTGACTTAGGTGTATATTGTAGTTTGGTTGGGAGCAAGGCAAGGACTGGCCAAGGGGTGCTATGGAGGTTGAGGACACTGCAGTAATGGGAAATATCATTAAGTCAGTCCTGTGTGCACACATTTACAACATGATCCTGCAATGTGAAATGGAGACTTTTACATTCAATAACATAAACCAAGTATTGTTTTCTTTGGTTTTTCTTTTTTTTTTGGGGTTTTTTTGTTTTTTTGTTTTTCGAGACAGGGTTTCTCTGTGTAGCCCTGGCTGTCCTGGAACTCACTTTGTAGACCAGGCTGGCCTCGAACTCAGAAATCCGCCTGCCTCTTAAAGGCGTGCGCCACCACGCCCAGCGTGTTTTTTGTTTTTTAAGTATTATTTTCTTGACTCACTATGAAGTAGGGCCACTAGCTGGCAGCACTGAATACAATAAAAAGTCTCGTAATGGTCCAAGGTATAACATAAATCACCGGCTCGTCCTTCTCTAACATCCTCTTCATCACCCACCCCCCTTAGCTGTCGCACTGACAAGTGAAAAAATCACGTGTCGAGGACGCCCTGCCCCCTCTGTCCTGTGTTGAGGACGCCGCCCCCTCCCCTCCTGTGTTGAGGACGCCCTTCCTTCTCTGTGTTGTTTGGTGGGGAACTTCAAAACAAGCTATGTCTGCACCTTAGGTGATTTGTGTTGTCTCTGTGAACTTGACTTCCATTCATTTTTAAAGACTGCATATAATTCGTGGACGCCATCGAACTCTCTATTCCTCGTAATTGATGCTCAGGAAGTGGAAGCTACTCTGTTGCTCCTGGTGCTTGGTGCTTTTCAAACTTGTTAAAAGGGCTTATAAGTATGCACAATTTATGTTGTTGAGGCTTATTGTAAAACAAACTTAAGTTAAAGGGAGACACCAAAAATTACTTTGATGTTTTAAAATGAATGATTTTGATTGAACTAAAAAGCCAGAAAGAATAGAAAAAAAAATAACAAAATAGTTTATTAAAATGTTTTATCATAATAGTCTTAAGAACCTGAAAATATTGTCAAGTGACAGATGTAGTAACAAAAACAAGGTGTCTTAAGACTTTTCTGTATATAACCTTTTGGCATGTGAGGGTCAGGGTGGTATGGGTGCTGTGTATGTGTGCTCATGTGGGTGGTTGTATATGTATATGCATGTGTGTGGAGGCCTGAGGCTGAGGTCAGCAGCCTTCCTCTGTTCTCTACCTACTCACAGAGGCAAGGTCTCTTGAGCTTGGCTGTGCAGCCAGGGTGGCTGCCCACTGCTCTAGGGAGAGTTAGACATGGCCACCACACCTCCCTGCCCTTTACATGGTCTTGCATGTGAGCCCAGGTGATTGTGTGGCCAGCGCTTCCTCCCCGAGTCATCTCCTGCTCCATATGTAACATTCTACTTCGTGGTGCAAATATTATATGTGGAGTGCCTGGTCCTTCATCTTCCCGCCAGTCTTTCTCCTGCTTCTCTTCTCTGCTGTTTGTTTCCTTTGTCTCCAGACCTTTCTGCGTCCACGTCATACATATGTATGCGGTTTATGTGACTAGATTTACTCTTAAATACGTGACGACATTTACTCTTTCGTTTATGAGGAACAGCTATTGAAATTCCACCTAATAGATAAATATATAAAGTCTCATCAAAGTGAATACTAGCTAAGTTTTTATATAATCATAAAATGCACATAGACAAAAAAGTAATTTTTCATTTGATACATAAGTTTGATTGGATTTTATTAGTGTTGCTAGGCTGAGTTTGTTTGTGGCAAGCCCAGCAGAGGGCGCCACAAGCATAATTCTGTTTCAGAGCACAGTGTAAAGCCAGGAATACCTGTAAGCGTTCATTGTATAAACATTTAAAGACTTGTTTATATGCTTCCAACCGATTTATTTCTAATATATTCAATATATTTGCCAATCATTAAAGATAAAAAGCTTTTCTTATCTTTGAATTTATTTTGTTTTTGTTTGAATGCTGAAATGTAAGTTTTCCTCTCTCTAGCCTTAGGTTCTGATCTTCTGACCCTGATGGGGCTTGAAGTGGTGCTCTGGAATGTCAGTTCCTATAGATCTGGTGTGATAGTGTGCAAAGGATATTTACAGTGAGGAGTGAAGCTCCTGATGGTAGAGATGATGAGCCCAGCGCTTAGGTTCTTCAGGTTATTATTACTTAATAACAGAAACAATAATTCAAACATCTTAGAGTCATCAGATTCTGCTGCTAGGCCCAGTGAGTGCACTCCCGATGCAGTGGAGCCATCCATCCCAAATGGAAAACCAAGCCATGGTTATGCTCAGTTGCGCTTGGCGAGAGTTCCAGAATTTCCAAAACTATGTGGAAGAGTCTTCCTAATTTTGGGGAATAATTGAAATATCTAATTATTTATTTCCTCTTATATTGGAAAAGAAAATATTTTTATACTTGCTTTTGTTATTTATATTTTGTTTGTAAACCTTAAAATGGTTTATAAATCTTGAGATGTATTTTACTATTTGGCTTCTTATCAGTGATATAAGAAGAAATTAAGCGAGATTTCATGGGCTGGCTATGGGATAGCTTGCTGACATTTCACAAGGACCAAGGTTAGTTGCAGAAAGAATCAAACGTGTCACGGAGAGTTAATCACTCCTGCACACGGACTTATTTACTGCTTTAGGACCCAACATTCTGCTTTGTGGAAAGCAGACTCTTTTAAAGTCAAGCGTCCTATGAATAGGCTTACCTGCTCTGTTCTCACTTCTCGAGAACAGCCTTCCTGAGATGCCCGAGCTGCTCTGCAGAGGGAATGTGTGTGCTCCTGCCCCATGGCGCCTAGAAAGAGATGCCATTGTGTGAGCTAGGAAAAAGTGTAAGTCAGCAGCCTTCATCTCCAGTGAGGGCCACTTCTGCCGATCCCTGGGGAGGGGAGCCCCGAGCCCCTGTCTGACAGTGCCGCATGGATTCCTGCTTTGTTCTTCCTGGGGCAGACTCCCCTTTCCTGCTAGGCCCCTTGACTTCCGCTCAGAGAAGCCCACCGTGCTGTTTCCCTAAAGTGGTCTCTTTCTTCTACTGAGATGACCTTTTTATTTTGGAGACAGGGTGTTTCTGAGTAGTTCTGGCTGACCTGGCAATCACCAGGTAGAACATGCTGGCCTTGCTTCTCAAGCCCTCCTCCTCCTGCCTCCTCACTTCTGGGATCTGAGGCCTGCACCACCATGTTCCGCCCAAGATGGTTTATGAAGATGTGATTCTTCTCACCTTAGTTGATAACAAATTTGGTTATCATAGCGTCTATTACAGTTATTTGGTATTTACAATATCCCCTGTATATTTGGAAATAGAATAGTTTCCCTTACATTTTTTTAAAGTGTACTATGTTTTCATAGCCTGAACAGATAAGTCAATATTTCTCATATAATTTATTGCATATACACAGAACATATATACCACATGGGTAATATATAAAATAATAATAGTAATATTGATTATATTATCATATTATTGTATTATATTAATAATATTAATATAGTATTATTATTATAGTTAATAATAGTACAGCACTAATGAGGAATATAGAAATAATGAAAATTCAGAAACAATTCTATTAATGTAGACACATAAAATATGTATATTAATATATGCCTGTTATTTGTAATGTATATAAGCCAGTAGTTGTTATATATCATTGCAATATTTTAGTGTCAACCAGAATCTTTGGCTAATGCTGTAGCTTCATCTTGGAGACTATATTAGTAAAACCCCTCTTGCTGTTTCTTCCAAGTTTCTGCCTCTTGTGTCTGGGTTCTGATAGGACCCCGTGATTGGCACATGTCTCACAGCCTCTTCCTTCTCCATCCTTGACCTGTGACAGTGGTGATCTTCCCCTCCGGGAATGCTTGGGCACAGTGAGCGTGTGACGAATCCAGCTCTAGTCTTTCCCTGATTCTCTCTACTTGTCTGCTGTAGGATCTGCTTTAGGGTGTGCCCAAGACTGGTATCTTTTACACTAGTAATCAAGTGTTACTAGAGGAAAGCTGCTTTTTAAGATTTTTATATATTCATTTCCACCTACCTTAGAGAAACTGAAGGGAAAATTATGGAAATATAGCCTATATTTTTAGATTTCCCATGACGTCATTATTTTGTCATGTAGAGTGTATGCTATGTGCAGAATCCCAACACTTCAGAATGTCAAGTTGACTTAAAAATGTTTTCTTAAATAGAGTTATGTTTTATATAGTTATGTGTACTTATATACAGGAGACCTATAGAGACCTGTACTGCATATGTGACATACATGTGCATTGCATGCATGTAACACATTACAAAGCATGTGTGTGAAATGTACATTGTATTGGTAAATTGTCATGGGAGGGGCTGGTCCTCCGCTTCAGAGCTCAGCCCCTTGTTCAGGGTGGGCTGGATCCCTAACTCCATGGCCGTGAGGGAAGAGAAAAGCAAGACAGCTCAAGAGTAAACACTGAGCCCTCGAGAGGAGTTAGAAGGCGAGCTGTTTCCAACAGAGGTTGCTCTTTATCCCGGCAGATAAGCTGCCTACGGTGGAAACCGGAAGCCACAAGGTCAGCACATCAATGGAAAATAAAAAGCTAGATCAGGAACTCTAGCTGACCCCTTCCCTGTGTCTTTCCCATTCAGTTTCTGCTGGGTGATAGGGCCCGAACTGAAGGTCTGCTGTCTGTGCCTTCTATTTTACTCTCTCCTGCCTGCTTTGTGTCTAATAACCTCATCCATTCAAAACCGAGGGCATAGCTACCGTGATCACTCTCCATATGAACAATATGTAAACACAGATATAATTCCTGCAGGAGCTACATAGCCATCCTATATCTGTTTACATGTATGTCTTGTGACCCATAGCCACCCATACTTTGTATTTCTATGCAAATATACACATATATTTTAGTAGTTTAATTTAGAAGTGAGAAAACTTGGACTTTTATGGGTCATTCACTGTTCTATTTAAAGTAGGTGTCACCATAGGAAGTGCATGTGAGATTGATTTAGCTCTGCCAGTTATTTGTCGTATAATCTCCAGGGAGTCTTTGACCAAGTGCTCCCTCTTCAGAAACACTAGCTACTTTGTACTGTGATAAACATATCAGACGAAAGACTATGTGACTGTCAATACTGCACTTTCAATTAGTGGTGTTGGTATCGTCTGCTTTATTCTCCAACCTTTTATTTTTTTATTTTTAATTTTTTTCATATTTTGAGATAAAGTTTTTCTATGTTATCTCTCATTGTCCTGGAGCTCACTCTGTAGACCAGGCTGGCCTTGAACTCAGAAATCCTCCTGCCTCTGCCTCCCGAGTGCTGGGATTGAAGGCGTGCGCCACCACTGCCCGGCTCCCATTCTTGAGCTTTTCTAGTTTTCTCATTATTAGAAAATCACAGAAAGAAGGAAGGGCGTTTCCTGTCTAAAGATTTCCCATCGCTTGTTATGTGCAGTGCACTGTTGACTGATCTGTCACCAAGAGTGTGGCCCTCGTGTGTTAGCACAGTAAGTAAGTGTGCTAGTGTAGACGAGACAGTAAATGTGCTAGTGTAGACGAGACAGTTCTCACAGCCTGCAGCATCCGGGACTCACGTGACTATCAGTGATGGGAAAGGATTGATGTTTCTTTTGAGAACACTTAGGAGTTAAAAAATAACAAAGCCTTAATTTCATAGCAACATACACTTAAGTTGGATAAAATGCTTAATTGGAAACTGACATTCCTATACACTCCAGATGACTACTTTTGTTGTGTTGAGACAGGGATGCTCTTCTCAATGTAATCTAAATCCCTGGGATGTCAAGATTATAAATAGGTTGACTAGCAGTTTAGGACACTTCGTTCAAAAGGCAGCATCAAGAAGCTGGAGTGTAAGCCGAGCGTGGTGGCGCACGCCTTCAATCCCAGCACTCAGGAGGCAGAGGCAGAGGCAGGCGGATTTCTGAGTTCGAGGCCAGCCTGGTCTACAGAGTGAGTTCCGGGACAGCCAGGGCTATGCATTTAAACCCTGTCTCGAAAAAACCAAAAAACCAAAAAACAAACAAAAAAAAAGAAGCTGGAGTGTAAGCGACACACTGGCAGTTGGTATTTGAGAATTGTATGCTGACAGAAGCGTAGTCTCTGGAGAGGACTTTCAGATCAGCAGCGGAAAGGCCAGTTACAAGCCAGCAAGCAACAGTTCACTCTCACAGAGGCAGTCTGGCAGTTTCCTTAACAGTTTTAAGTATCTAGTTTCTGACTATTCCCTTTCTGAAAAATAGTGCAACTATTATATTGAGCTGTTAGTAAAAGGATACACTGTGGCACAGTGAATGTAGACATTTAATTTAGGGGACTTGTTAATTACGGATCCTCCATACAGTGGGCTACTGTATAATTATCCACAGTCTATGAAGCATATTGAGTTAAAAGTCAATGCAGAAGGACTGGAGAGACAGCTCAGCAGTTAAGAGCACTGACTGCTCTTCCAGAGGTCCTGAGTTCAATTCCCAGCACCTGTGTTAGCTCACAACTGTGTTTAACTATAGTCCCATGGGATCTGATGCCCTCTTTTGGTGTGCGGATGTGCATGCAGACAAAATGCCCATATACATAAATAAGTAGATTAAAAAAAAAAGCAGTATAATAAATGTGGTCAATTTATTTACTTGTGTGTGTGTGTGTGTGTGTGTGTGTGTGTGTGTGTGTGTGAGAGAGAGAGAGAGAGAGAGACAGACAGACAGACAGACAGACAGAGACAGAGAGACACAGAGAGTGAGACAGGGAAACAGACAGGGAGAAAAGACAGGCAGAGAAGGACGGTGGACAATTTTGGATGTCATTAGGAAAACCTCCCACTTCTTTTGAAGCCGTCTCTCATTGGCTTGGAGCTCACCAATGAGGGGAGACTGGCTGGTTAGGGCGCAGCAGCCCTCCCGTCCCCTCCTTTCCAGTGCTAAGGTCACGTTTGTCCCACTACACTTGGCATTTTAACATGGGTTCTGTAATGAAACTCATGTGCTTATGTGCTCGTTTTCTGTAAACCGTACACACCACGGAGCAGCCCAATAACTGTGGTTATGCCCAGAGCTGAGGCTCAGTGTGCGCAGCTTTGTTGGGATTATGAGTAATTTGCATTTTCTTCATTATGCTTTCCAGAATTGTTTGAATTTTTATGATATATGTATTTCGTTTACAACCAGGAAGAAAAGAACATTGCTTTCATTTTAAAAAGTATTCTTTAACTTCCAAGTGAAGTGTTTATCTTTGAAAGCTGTGATAAGAATCTCAAGTTATTTAGGATAAGGAAGCAACACATTTTACCAGTCAAAAAACAGATAATGCCTGATTTTCTTTGAGAGGCTCACAGTGTGTCAGATGTCAGTATCTCCTAATATATTTTCAAGAACTCAAAAATCAAAGCAACAGTCTTACATTAGGGCGGGGAGTACAAAGGGTTAAAGTCACAGCGATTAGTTCTAGGCAAACTTTCTAGGTGTTTTCTGGCATTTAGGATGTATGGATAGGCAGCAGCTGGGAGATGGGAGGCTGCAGCCGAGAGAGCTGCTGGTGGGCACCAGAGGCTTGGCTCCAGAGCTCAGGGAACAGGAGTTTTCTTTTGGCTCAATGTTGAGTGAACATGGCCCAAGCCACACAGAACCCTTCGCATTTGGTGTCCGGGGTCAGCAGGCAAGGGACATTTAGAAGATACGACTTTTTAAATGAACTTTTTATTTTTCCATTTGAAATGCCAGGGAGTTAGAAGAAGCATTTAGATATCTCTTTATAACATTCTTTTCCTGTTTTTATTTGAAACATGGAGTTAGAGTGTTTGTCTTTGAAAACAGAAGGCGGAGATGGCTCACTGGTTCAGAGCGGTGACTGCTCTTCCAGAGGTCCTGAGTTCAATTCCCAGCAACCACATGGTGGCTCGCAACCATCTGTAGTGGGATCTGATGCCCTCTTCTGGTGTGTCTGAGGACAGCTACAGTGTACTCATATAAGTAAAACGAATAAATAAATCTTTAACTATATATAAGTAAATAGAAGACAGTGTTCTAAAACGACTAACGGAAGCTTACAGCTTCTTAGAACCTTATGCTCTGGTCATGAGACAGCACTGAACGGTATCCTGCCTGTTCCGTGTCTGCTGAGTGTCTGGAGTGATGGTTTTCATCATATGCAGCCAAGATCCCAGAGTTCCACTCTCCCAGCAAATGCAGAGTAGTATTCCTTCCACCCTCTCTTCTAGCAACTTCCATTCCTTACAGAGTTTATCAGCTGCATTAACAATCGCACCCCAGGGGAGAAACTTACCTTGGTGATGGGCAGAGTTAGACCCACAGCTTAAAGGCTTGGCGAGTGACCACCCAGGCACATAGAGTCCTTCTCCTGTATTTCTCCAAGGGTTCGTCTCCCCACCATGGTGAGAAGTGGGTTTTAAAGTTCATGATGAGAAGTGAAAACTGCAGTGCTAACTTGAGGGACAGAAAATAACATGGGCAAAGGGAAAGAGCGTGATGGGTGGGTTGTCTCAGAGGACTCTGAGTAAAGGTCGCTGGAAAATGGGCTCTCTGGGGTTTCTGAGAGGTAGCTGACGTTCTAATGGAGCAGGGATTTGGGGAGTGAGGGCAGTAAGGAGACACCAGACCGTGCGTTTGCTTTAATAGTCTTAAAGTAAATGTCCACCTTTTCTCCCTTTCTTTTTCTTGAAGTGCTGCTTTTTTTGTGATAATAACACAGTAGCGATCGTGACTTGTGCTCTGACATAGTCCCTCCTCCAAAGCACTCCTCAAGTTTATGGCCATAGTGATAGTTTAAAATCGCATACATAAACACCACACAGAGAGCAACTAAAAAAATTTTCAGCAGTTGTTCTGGTCTCAGGCAGCCTTTCCACAGAGCATTGCTGCAGGTGTGTGAGCATTTGTATGGCCTGGGTATATTATACCATGTTATGAATTCTTGATTCGAACAAAGTAGTTAATGGTCGACTGCACTGGCTGTCTGTTATATGTGCCTTGCTTTCTTCCCTCCACTCGTTTCTCAACCTTTAATCTGAATATTTGTGTCAAGTCCTGAGGAGGTGGGAAGGAATGAAGATTCAAATCATGCTGTCCGAGTGCCTGAGTCTCAAAACGTGGATAAGCTATGTGTATTGTAGACAGTCTGCATGCTCACTCGTCTGCTTGTTGGAGTATACTGGAGTAGCTGGAGTGTCCCAGTAGGCAGTGTGTCTGAAGTCTTTGTTCTTCTCGGATGATGAAGGCCAGGCTTTTGGGTCATTGCCATCAGAATATCTGACAGTTCAAATGACTTAATTTTTGACTGAAAGGTGTGGTGGAACTCGGAATTAAGAGCAGTAGTCTTTTACTTAATCTTAGACTGTGTTATTTTTATTTGAATATTTTATTTAGAACATAGTGGGGGTTGGTGGATTCTTATTACATACAACTAAGAAAAACAAGATAGTTATGAAGACCATAAGTTCTCTTCTCTGGCTCCTTTAAGAGGAGATTGGAATGTGGTGAAGTGTATGGCGAGGAGGCAGGCCTTGAGTCCTATTACCCATTTCTGAGCTTTCTGTTTTCTCTTTCTACTGATTTGTAATTTGCAATTTAGCATTCAACTATGTACCGTATATTTAGCTTCGTTCTTATTTTTCTCTCCCTGATTGCAGGGGGTTTATGCAGCGTATGTAAAAGAACCACAGGGCTCTTTCTCAGAGGCTGTCCTTTCAGTAAGAAGATTGTCAAGTGACACAAAGGCAGCGCAGTTCTCCTTTGACCTGCCCATCTCCCACCATCGCAACGTTGCTATTGGTCCTGGACTGTCCTGGACATGCTAAATATAAACTGTCCACACAGGAAAGCCCTAGACGGTTCTAGCTCAGTCATTTCACTCCCTCTCCCTCCATTTTCTGTTATAAAACATGGAGCAAACCTGCCTAGCAACGCTCTGGCCTGGAGGGTGGGAGCCTGGGGTGGACCGTCTGGAGTGCCCAGGATAGATGACGCTGACCAAGTTCTTTAATGAAGACTGGCCGTACAACCTTGTTTATCTGTCACTGTCACAGTTGTGCCTAGCATTATATTAACAGTGCCTCAAAATAAAACAGGGCCCACTCTGGATGGTTAATTTTCTGTGTGTATTCAGAAGCCGAGGTTAGAAATATTAGGTTACATTTATCATTTATAGCTAGGCTTGTATCTTTATCTCACCATGGTACTTTGAAGAGGACTTGGCTGAAGGCCCATTCTGATTGTGTTTATTTGTCTGAATCTTTAGTTGCATGTCAATAAATCCATTTTAAAAAAAGATTTATTTATCTATTTAATTATTTTATGTATGTGAGTATGTATGTATGTATTTATGTATGTATGTCACTGTCTTCAGACACACCAGAAGAGGGCATCAGATCCCATTACAGATGGTTGTGAGCCACCATGTGGCTGCTGGGAATTGAACACCAGGACCTCTGGAAGAGCAGTCAGTGCTCTTAACCGCTGAGCTCTCTCTCTAGCCTTGTAAATTCTTTTTTAAATTTGATTTATTGTTCTATATAATAGGTAAGTTTAGGTCTAACTTTTATAGAAAATATACTATAGGTCCCTAAATGAATAGAAACTGAATTTAGAACATTTATTTTGTGTAACTAATGCAATAATTAAAAAAAAATAGCTGAGATGTTAAAGTAGAGAGAATTCATATGCTGTGGGATTTCCGTTTCTTTTAGAGAGTGCATATAATTTAGTGGCCCAAATCTAAGCTCACACATATGATACTCCTTATTTGGAGAGACTGTGTTCTTTCTTTTACTCTTCCTCTGACCAGTTTGAGTTTACAACCTTATTATTTCCTATATATTTTTTTGAAAGCCTTTAAGACACATCCATTTTGTGTATTTTTCAGATTTTTTTAATCAACCTAAGAGTAGTAAACTTTCATTAGTCATTTTATTTACTGAAGTCAATGAAATAAAATACTTGTAAATAAGTTTTAGTAATCTCTTTTTCAACCAGGAATGTTAATATCCAGTCCTTTGTAAAGTATTCTCTACATGTTATCTGAAATTATTGAGATCTATCAACAAATATTTATATTATCCTACTTAACTAATATAAGCTAATATTTTTACAAATATTTTAGGACATTCAAGTATTTTAAAGAAAACCTGTTTTTTTTTTGTTTGTTTGTTTTTTGTTTTTTTTTTAAACCTTGATTGATTGAGTTAAGCTTGTGGACCATAATTTTAAAATAAAATTACAATTAATACAGAGCTACAGAAGAACAACAAATGAAAATCTAAGTATTGGTGAGTATATGTGTGTGCATGTCTGCATGTATGTGAATATGTATATAAACATGTCATATATGATCCATCAAGTAGCTACCTCAGTCTTCACTTGCCGTTTCTTATCTTACTTATAGATTGGAAAAGGAAGAGCAGATGTTTGTTAAGCCCTCTGTGTGCTGTCCTGCATCTCAGTGCTCACGTGATCTCTCCACTTTGCCTGAGCTGCTGCAGAGGAGTAATACAATGCTTTCTACATCTGTTGAAGAAACTTCTGTATTTAATCTGGATGAGTCTCAGTGTCTGATGCATCCAGGTACTTGGATGAGTTCTGTGAACTATGTTTCAATCTCACCAGCAATCAGCTTTTAGAAAACAATGTAAAATAACCGCATCGCTTCACCAGTGAAGATCCACCCGGCTAATACTGGCCAGAGTGCTGCAACTTACTCTCACGGCAGTAAGGACTTTAGTAGCATGCATGTGTTATCTTAGGGCATGATTTTTATTTTCATATTTGAAGGCCTTATACATTTTCAGTTAAAATATGTCCAGGCAGAGCATCCGTTTTACAGACCAAAGGTGTTTTTCCGAAGCCCCTGACCACTGCTCTATAGGCCTGTTACAAACCTTGAATTCTTGAAGATCTTGAATTCTTCTACTGTCCTCTGAGGATTCATCGCATCTCTTTTTGCATTGGGTATCAATCATAACTTAGGTTTACTTTGCCTTCTCATACAGTTATAAAGTCCAGTAGCTTCAGACAAAAGTAAGGGGAAGTCATTTTTTTGAGGCTTGGCGATACGTTGGTTGGATATAAAGTGATCAAATTTCAAATGATTTTCTCCTCAGAACTGCACAGCAATGCACTGCACTTTCTAGAAATTGATAAGCTGAATGCTATTTTAATTCTTTCTCTCCACCCCCACTTTAAACAAATGAACCCTGTTCATTCTCCTGTGGAGCCCGACAGAGCCTCCCCTCCTGGGGTTCTAAGTTGATGATAGAATCTGTCCTGGTTCTACCTCGGACCCTGTGCTGGCTGCTTAGTGGGCACTGACCTTACCCACATTGCTTTTAGCTCTGAGAAATGTACTTAAGGAGTTCCAGGGTGATTTTCTCTTGTGTTTTCATCACCGTTGTCTTTGTAACTTTGACTTTTTGATGGCCTACTCAGGACAGGTCATTTTTCAGTCTTCTGATTAACAACCTTCCTACCATGTGTCTCCTCTTGGCTATTTATTTACACAACTTTTTACCTTCCAGCTCTCCTGTTACTGTTCTCCATTTTTTATCTTTACGCCTTTTAAGGCGTGAAGCTTTTGGGTCTTCTTTTTCCTGGTGTCTCCCACCCTTAGCGTTATTTTCATTGTTTCCTGGTTGCATATCTGTTCAGACAGCCCCTGCAAGCTACTTTAATTTTTTTTTTCCTTTGGCTTCCGTCTTTCTTATTGAAGTTTTATGGAATGGCCACCTTCAGTTGTATAGAACCAGAGGCTACAGTGCTACCCCGACTGTTGACCGCAGGCGTCTCTGTAGAAGCATCTGGCCAGGCTCCTCCTGAGGAAGCCCGGGTGGCCATGTGCTTGGGTGTCCCGGTTGAGCTGGTCTAGATTTCTAGATGGTTAACATGTGGAAACTTCATGTTCACCATCTTTATCACAGATAGCTACACATATTCCAGTCTCATGTGCTTATCTCATAATGTAACACCCATCTTGATACTCTGGTTGGATATATAATGATTGAATTGCAAATGATTTTCTCTTCAGAACTGCACTGTACTTTCTAGAACACGATAAGCTGGATGCTATTTTAATTCTCTCTTTCTCCCCCCCACCCCTGCCCCACCTCTTTTCTAAATGAAACCCGTTAGTTCTCCTATGGTACCTGGTAGAATCTTCTCCCCAGTGTTCTAAAATTCTGCCCTGGTTCTATTCTTAAACTGTGTTGACTATTTAGTGGACATTTTAAATTTACTTTTAAGGAGACTACATAGTCTTCTTGTTAAGTCTATATTAGAAAAAATATTTCCAGTTTCATTGTATTAACAAAGCTTTGTTAATTGTTTACTTCTAAATTCTGTAGCTTTCAAAGGTCAATTCAAGTGTCATTTACCTACTTATGAGGCCTTTTCTGACTCCGCTAAGTAGAAGCCCACAGTTCTGTGTCTGCTTGTTGACCTTCTCAAATTTGAAACTCACTGAGATAGGGGCTGGTCAGTCGGTCTTGTGAGTCTGGGCACTCATGACCTAATTTCAATCTCTCGAATCCAAATGACAGAAGGAGAGAACCAACTCTAGCAATTCAACCTCTGACTTCCCCACATACCCCAAACTATTCATGTATGTGTGCATACACAGAGACATACCTTCAAAATAAATAAATAAAAAGTAAAAAAATTGAAGTTCATCAAAATATATTGTATTATAATTGTGTGTAAATCCCTCAGACCATAAGAGTCTTATAGTTTTGTTTGTGTATTATACATAACTGCTTAGCATATAGAGAATACTCAATAAGTATTGTGGGTTATTGAAATTAATATCCAAAAAAGGAAACCATATTTAAACAATTAATTTATATGGTTTCTTACTCAATATTTGCTAACGGCCAGGAAGTGATAGGCCATGGTTCTCTAACACATCGCTAACGTGTTCATATACGATAGTTTACTTTGTAATTCCTTTAACTATCCGTTGTCGCTAGTGAACTTGACGTTTCACTCCATGGTGGTCCTTTTCTAGGAACAAGTACACGGTCGTATCATTTCTCACGTATGTGTACAGTACACACAGTCTATATTCTTCAAGTGGCAGTTGTATCATTTCTCATGTATGTGTACAGTACACACAGTCTATATTCTTCAAGTGGCAGCTTACTCATATTTAAAAAGAAATAATTTTCATTTTTCTTAAATCTTAGTGATATTTTCCCTCCAAGTATCTTTTGCTGGCAGAGCACTAAGTGGCCATTCATCTAGGTCTTGATCAGTGCAATGTATTTTAAGCCACTGGCTCTAAAACACATTCAAATGGCGTGCCCTATTCCTCACGAATTGCTTTCTTTGCTTAAATTTCCCACTCAGACCACCAGCAATCCCTTAAGTACTTCTCCTACCTGCTAATGCTAGCTTTTAAAATCTACTTAATGTTCCTGCTTTCTTCCCTTTGTGCCTCTGTCACTTAATACACCTCCGTGCTCGCCCGCCCGCCCGCCCGACGTTGTTCCTTCTCAAGGTCGTTATGCTTTTAGGAGGATTTTTTTCTTGTCTTTTTTCTACTGTCTTGGATGCGTTGATTCTGTTTCTCCACTGCAAAGAGCTTAGTGGAGGCTGGAAGTGAGTGCTATGGGCGACTTTAAAAAGATTTTCTGTAAAATATTAAGAGCACAAAAATGAAGTTACTATATAACTCATGTTCCAAAAGGCCTTTGATAAAAATTTGAAGGCATTAATAAAGAGAACTAAAATGAAATTTGTTTAAATTTCCTAAATAGGAGGAAAAGGGGAGTCTTGAAGATTGGCAGCTGTTAGATTGAGTGATAAGTAAATTAGGGTTCATACTTTCCTATCCTGGTTATTTTTGTATATCCTAAAATATTTTTCCAAATACAAGGTTTAGAAGATCTCTCTATCATTTTCATCCCTGTTGACCTGGCAGGCGCAGGCGCAGGCGCAGGCGCAGGCGCCCTCTCTGGTGTGTGTCCTCCAGTGTGTAACACCCTCCGATGGTGACTGTGGGATTCCTTGGATTAGCAAGGAGAATAACTGGAAACATTCTCACTGCTTCACTTCTGTCACAAATGGTAATAAACTGTGGTATATCTATATCAATGCATTATAAAGTAGCCATTAAAAGCATGAACCGAGTTTATGTTGTATTCTGGAAAGACACATATGATATTATTGTTAGATGAGTTGAATACTGTGGTAATGTAATTTTATTTTTATAAAAAGGAACTGTAAATATGGAAAGATCTGTGAAGATCAAATTATAAGTCTGAGTAATTTATAAAAAGTGGCTCCTGAAAAGATGGGGTAGAAGAAAAATTACCTTCTCATTTATTACTTTTTGTATTGTCTGATCTTTCAAATATGCGTTGCTTTGGGGAAATGTAATAAAAATCTTTTAAATGTACAAATAAAGTATTTACAAAGCAAGTGTCAGTCCATCTGTGATGATAAAACCTCCTCACTAAAAGTGCTAAGCAAAGCAGATGTGCATGGTGACCCAAGGGGTAAATTAAATCATGACTTCCCTTCAGAAGGAAAAGTGACTAATTTGAGGATTCATGCTCTGGAGATTATGACTATTCCCAAACTTGAGTAGAAATTACTCACTGGAGATTAGAGAAGTCATCTGGCTTTCTATTAATCATCATCACTGCAAAATGAATCTTCTGATAACAGCTGAGAGCAGCACTAATCTGTGAGGTAGCTATAAATATTTAGGAGGCAGTTTGAAGCATGTCCACTTAGTAAAAAACAGTGCGTGAAGGCCGTAGGGCCTCCGATCTCCCAGCCATGTATTCTTGACCAGGTTTGTAGTATCAGGCATAATCCTCTCCTGTGGAAGTCATGAATCCAGTCAGAAAGGGATTGGTTACTATATTCGTCAGGGTTTTCTAAAGGAACAGAACTGGTGTGTGTGTGTGTGTGTGTGTGTGTGTGTGTGTGTGTGTGTGTGTGTGTGTGTGTAATTTGTTAGGCTGGCTTACAAGGTGTGGTATGGTCAGGGTAGCCCAATTATGGCTGTCTCACAATGGAAAGACCAAGAGTCAAAGTTTAATCTACAAGGCTGGGTGTCTCAGCAGTCCCAATATGGTGCTAGAGTCCTAGAGGGTTCCTGGAGAGCCGCTGATCTTTAGTCTGTGTAAGAATCCCAGAGAAGTAGGTTCTCATACAGGTGAAGGAGTGCCTCAGTAACAGGATAGATAACCTTGCTGATGAGAGGGAAGGCAAACCAGCAAAAAAAGCAAGGGCTTCCTTCTTCCATGGCTTTCTTTTTATGTGAACTGCCACCAGAAGATGTGGCCAAGACTTGGGGTGGGTTTGCCACCTCTAATAACCTGATTAGGAAAATCCCTCACAGGGTTACTTGATTCCAGATGGAGTCAAGTTGACCACCAAGATCAGCTGCTGCTGCTGCTGCTCACAGGAACCCTGTACGAGTCATTGCGCTGTCCCGCACCTCGCCAGGCAGGTCATGATTGTAGCCCGCAGCTCGGTAAGGCTGTTGGTGCTGTTCTTTGCCCATTAGCCTGTGTAGCACCTTCCCAAGTCAGTCAACATGGAGGAACCTTGCTAGCCTCATTTCCCTATGTGGTGCAACCAAAAGGGATATGAAAAGTCATAATTTGGAACACGTTTCAATATTTACCTGTTTCATGGTAGACTGAAGAGGCAGAATCCAATGTTAAGTATAAACACATATTCAATACATGTTTATTACATCTGCATTTTAAAAAACAAATAATAGCTTAAAGGTTTTCATTTAAGGGCTGATACTTCTTCCTCACAGATGAGGAAAACCTATACTCAAAGGGTTCAGAGTAAGATGGATTCTGCCCCATTGTCTTTCTTTCCTGCTTTGAGGCCAAGCGTTTGATTAGCAGTAGGGGAGAGGGTGGGAGGGTATAAGTGGCATCCATGGTGAACTTGGTTCTGGGAATCCAGCTGGAGGCTGGAGGCTCCTGAGAGTCTAAGCAAGTGCTGTGCGCCCCGACTTGCTCACTGGCTCTCTTTTCCTTCTCTATTGGAACAGGTTTAGGCTCAACTATGGGTAGAAACTGAGAAGAGGAGGTGGGTACCTTCAGGGCTTAGCTTCCTGCTTTGCTGCAGGGAACCTGGTTATATTTCAGTAAATGATGGAGTTCATTAGGGACAAGGAGAGTTACGTGTTTCAGTGTCAGCCAAGGAAGTGGCAGTCACAGAAAGGGGGAAGACGTGACGCTGGATTGGAAATGAAGATATCAGCATGCCACTTTAGCTAGAGATAATGAGACTGGTAAACAGGATGGCAATGGGGTATTTCCTAGACCTGTCTTGGTCTCTTTGGGGTCAACACTACTATTTGGATAGTGGATGATTCTTCTTCTTCTTCTTCTTCTTCTTCTTCTTCTTCTTCTTCTTCTTCTTCTTCTTCTTCTTCTTCTTCTTCTTCTTCTTCTCCTTCTCCTTCTCCTTCTCCTTCTCCTTCTCCTTCTCCTTCTCCTTCTCCTTCTCCTTCTCCTTCTCCTTCTCCTTCTCCTTCTCCTTCTCCTTCTCCTTCTTCTTCTTCTTCTCCTGGTTTTCTTTGTTTTTTTTCTTCATTAATTTATTCATTTTACATCTCTAAATCTGCCCCCTCCCCTCCTCTCCCTCAGTCCTTTCCCCCACACCACTCTTCTCTGAGAAGGAGAGCCCCCCCCCCCCCCCGGGTATCACCTCACCCTGCCACATAAAGTCTATGTAGAACTAGGCACATCCTCTCTGACTGAGACAAGGGGAGTTAGGGGAACAGGATCCACAGATTCAGGGACATCACCTGCTCCTGTTGTTGGGGGACCTGGATATTAGATTCTAAATATCATCTTTCAGTTAAAAAAAAAAAAGAACCAAAACTCTTTGGAGAAATAGCTAACTTCAGGACTGGGCATTATAGGTCATAAAATAAAGAATTTACCCAAAGGGATGGATATAAACCTGAAAGGCTGGCTTGAAGGTGTTAATGTTGACTAAGTTAAACTTGTTGAGAAAATGAGTATCAAAATAAACGATGAAAAACTTGTAATCTTTTGGATAAAATAAGACTCTGTAAGTCTATACATATATATACATATGAAATATAAATATATATTATGAAATATAAAATATAAAAATATTTAAACATTTTAAAATATAATAAAGTATGAAATATAAAATAAAACATAAAATTTAGTATCTTAGACTGTCATTTTTAAAGAACAGGCTCTATATAATAGAACCTCAGCACTAGTGATATTTTGGATGGGATGGTTTTAGAATAAGTGGGTCTTGAGGTCATGGACTAGTCTTTACAACTGTAGCAACGGTCGTACCTGCTACATACCCAACGTCAGTAGCAGGTCTCCCCTCCCTCCATCTTCCACTTCACTTCCATTTGTGAGACCCGAAGATGTCATCAGCCATTGCCAGATGTCCTTTGGAAGAGGAATGGTTACAGAACTGCCTGCACTCCCTTGAGAACCACTGGTCTAGAAGGAATAATAACTTTAGAAAAGTGTATTTATTAATCATCATATTAACAGCTGATTGAGGAGCGAACTACCAATAATACTAAAACAGTAGGGAAAATTTTGATGAGAAACAGGGTACTAATTTCAAAGTAGCCACAAAATACCAATTAACAACTTACAACTTGATGTAATGTGCCTTTAAAAAAATCTATCTATCTATCTATCTATCTATCTATCTATCTATCTATCTATCTATCTATCTAGATGAGTGCTCCACCTGCATGTACATCTCATGACAAAAGAGGGCATCAAATCCCATTATAGATGGTTGTGAGCCACTGTGTGGTTGCTGGAAATTAAACTCAGGACCTCTGCAGAAGGAGTTATCTCTTCAGCCCCAAATGCCATACACTTATGATTAACTACACAACAGGAAATCACTGCAGATACCATCTTACAAAGTAGTTCAAAATAAGATCTTGTGCTTTCTATAGATGCTGTCCTTGTGATATCCCTTTCCCAAAGCGTAAATCACAAGGAAGGTCAGGCTGGGGGTAATAACTGACCTCTTGTTCTTCAGATATATTATGATCTTGGAAGACAGGGAAAAGAATAAAGAACTCTCCCAGAGGGCTGGAGAGATGGCTCAGCGGTTAAGAGCACTGACTGCTCTTCCAGAGGTCCTGAGTTCAATTCTCAGCAACCACATAGTGGCTCACATCCATCTGTAATGGAGATTCGATGCCCTCTTCTGGTGTGTCTGAAGACAGCAACAGTGTACTACCAATATACATACATGAAATCAATCAATCAATCAATCAATCTATCAATCAATAAGTATTTAAAAACCCAGCTCTCCCAGGATGTAGACATGATAGCCAAGTTATCATGTATTTTGGACCCATAAAGGAAAATCAGAAGTTTAATTGGAACTTGTGGATTAGATGGTAATACTGATTCATTGTTTATTTTCAAGTTTTTATAATTAAAGCATAGCTATGCAGAAATCTTTTTTAAAAACTCTTTTTTTCAAGTACATGGCTGGCCCAGGATGTTTAATTTGCTGTTTCTTTTGTTTTTTTAATTCTTCAGATGGGTGGCCCCACTTGATGACATTTGTTCCTTGTTGTTGCTTTCTTGTTTAATACCTGCTTTTTTATTTTTGTTTCCCTTAAAGGAAACTTAGAGCAGCAGGCTTCTCTGTGCTGTACTTAAAACAGTGTCTAAAATGGTTCCTGCTGCCCAGGAAATATTTGACTCCACAAGGGTTCCCGTGTCTATTAACCCCTGTTTAACAGAACCAATTTGGACACACTGAGATGGGTAAAAAGGCAGCTTCGATATTTTGTGGACATTAACATGTAATGAGGAAAGGAGATAAGCATGGTAATAATTGTTGTGTAAGAATAGAGAGAAAGAAGGAAGAGAGAAGACGAGACATAGAATTATGTAATATAACCTAAATTAGCTCATGGGATAGCTTGGATATGCTTAAAGACTTGGACTGAATACGGCTTCTCTAGGACTTATTTAGCCCAACCACTGAACTATTACTGAATAAACTGGGACCTAGCTCAATCTGCTCTAGTGCCAGCTGGCTTTACTTTAAGGCTGTAAATAATTCTAAATCTTTTTAGGAAGTAGAAGAGAGTCCTGTCCAGCCCAAGCTGAACACGGGATGGGTAATGCTGAGTTACTCTGCTCCAAAGTCGCCATCCCCTCCGGTCTGAAGTGAGACGTGTGGGTTTTCCTGCAAATCAGTTCTCAGGCGCCCCAAGTTATTTTGACATTTTAGCAATCACTGAATCAATTTTAGTTGATCACTGAAAATTGAGACTTAAAAAAAAAGCTGCAAAACTGCTATTTATCCGACCCAGAGCATATAATCTGTCTTTTAAGTAGGTGTATGGCATCTTAAAGGTGGAGTTATATAAGCGAGGTCAGGGGAATACCACAACCATTAAATGTTAAAAAACCCGACCACTTTGTCCTTTGGAAAACTCACCTTTTCATCTTACTGCCATTTTAACATGGCTTCTTAAAAGCTAGCAGTATTTTTGCTCATAGTTTGTAAGGCTTTATAAAAGCGTGAAACTGTTACACCAGTGTGAAACGTGTGAGGTCTTAACATTGAGAATTCAAATCAATCCTGAAGTTCCAAGTCTGTTCACAGGAACACTTAGACGTCTGTCATTTCACCTAAATGAAATATTCTAATTTACTCAAAGCAGTGTGTCTGTTATAAATTCCTTAATATGTCAGAAGACTAGTGCAAAAGGATAGGAGAAATAAATTTATGAATAAAAAAGGGACTGGGGAGCCAAGGGAACTCACCGGTGAGTTATGGTAAACCACTGGACTTAAGATGAGTTTTTAAAAGTGTATCCCTATGTGGTGGCACTTGCCTAGACTCTCAGGACTTGGAGGGAGGGAGGGGTATTGAGTTAAAGGTCATCCTTGGTTGGATAGTGAGCTCCAGTTGAGCCTTGTCTGAAAAGCCACGCAACTGTAGACAAACCCATCCAGGGTCATCGGCCAGTAAAGGTGCTTGCCAGCAAGCTTAACTTCCTAAGTTCAACTCCCAGAGTCCACGTGGTGGGAGGAAAGAACCAACTCCACAGATTTCTTCCTGGCTTTCGTAGGAGTGCCATGGCAAGCATGTGGGTACACACACACACACACACAAACACACACACACACACACACACACACACACACACACACACACACTCACTCTCTAAATGTAAACTCAAACAAACAAACAAACAAAAACAAATAAAACTTTATGTCCATAGATGGGCTACTGATTTTTAGCTCATTTCCAGGAAATGAAACTTACTTTTTCAAATAAAATGTTTACACTTTTGTAGTTTGAATGAGAAATGTCTCCCGTGTTTGAACACTTAGTTCCTAGTTGGTGGCGTTGTCTGGGGGAGGCTAGCAGGGCACCCTTGCTGGAAGCAGGGCATCTTGGGAGCCAGCTTTGAGGTCAGATAGCCTCATCCTTAACTGTTGAACCATTTACTCTCCTTGCTTTGTGCTTGTGGTCAGAGATAAGTTCTTAGTTTCCCACTCCAGACGGACGCCATGCCTGCCGCTTGCTGTCACGCCTCCGTGCCCTGACGGACCCTACCCTCGGAACTGTAAGCACAATGCACCCTTTTCCCCATCCGTCCCTTGGGGCCATGGTGTTCTCTAATTAGCAACAGAAAAGTACCTATACTCATTTTGTATAATATTAAATTTTAAAAGAGTTTATTTTGTTTCTAGTTGTGTGTCTCTGTGTGGGCATGTGTGTGTAAGCGCACAGAGGCAAAAGAGGGCATAGGGTCCAGATGTGCATGCTGGGAAGGGAACTACCCAAGTGTGTGCTCTTAGCCAATGAGCTATCTCTTCAGCTCCTTATAAAATTAAACTTAAAAAAAAGGGAGAAAGAATTGGTAATTCTAAAATAGCAACATTTGGCTGAGATTTTACTATTGAAGTCATACAACTTACTAATAGAAATCTCATTTTTGAATACATGACCTTGATTATTGAATCTCAGAGGTTAACTGTTACTCTCAGTAATTAGTTTCTAAAAGCATGAATGGGATTGCTTAATCTTGTAAAATATTTCTTTTATTTGAGAAAATAGAATTTGAGATGTGAAGACAGCACTTTGCACGTAGCACTCCTGGGCGTACATATTGGCATCCATGCACATCTTATGCCTGGTTCATGTTTTATGAGACAAAATAAAAAGAAATTAACCAAGTGTGTTTAAAGCTCCACCACCCACTTTAAAGACTTACTTTTACTTTATGTGTATGAACATTTGCCTGCATGGGAGTACGTGTGTCAGGTGTGTGACTGGGACCGGAGGACAGCGTTAGTTCCCCTGGAACTGGAGTTGCAGACGGTTGTGGGCTGGGAATTGAACAGGGGTCCTCTGCAAGAGCCGCAAGTGCTGCTGACCGCTCAGTATCTATTTAGCCTATGAACTTTTATTTTAAAATTTCTTCTCTATAGCCTCACGGTTAATTCTCTATAAGAAGATTCTTCTGTTGTTTTGTAAAACACTCACTAGGCATTGGATTGTTTTTCATGGTAATTTGTACTTACAAATGGATCTTTCCAGTCCTCTGTTAATTAATTTCCTCTCTCCAGATTATGATGTTAATACAGATTAGAGCATCATACAAATAAATTAGTGGCTATACTCCCTTTGAGTCTTTTTCTTTGCCTTTTAAATTGGTAACTTTGTGTGACTTTTATGAATTTCTAATGTAAACAGAGGGAGCAAATTGTGTGTGTATGCATATGTATGAAATCTATAATGAAATCACAGTTTAGAGGAGGAATTATATGTTTAAAGTCTTCAATTCTGAGAAAACAATGATCCCACGTTTCTTCAAGTGGCTGCCATAGAATGGAAATTGAAATCCCTGGGTGGGAAGTGTGCTAGAAACCATAGTATTCCTTTTCAAAGTATTTTGCATCTCCTTATACATATATTCAGTACTTCATTTCTAACCCCTACACATTGACTCATGCTGAGACTCATAATACTGTTTTATGTTTTAAATTCAAATATTGTTTTTAAAGGGAAATTGCTACTAGCGCAGGCTAAGCCTCACATAATAGTTTAGTAAATGGTTGTAGCTTTGATTCTTCTCCTGTCAGTCTAAATGTGAACTAATATTATTCAAAAGTCTTTTCAAGACGTTGATAATTGTTTCAGTTAACCAAATGCTTTACCAAATAGTATCAATCCATGAAGTATAGTAGGGTTTTAGTGAATTTATTATTTAGAACATAATAAGCATATATCTACAGAATTCAATGCTAATGGATATCTTTTGAGTGCCCATGTGTTTGAAGAAAGAGGGACTGGACTATCTTAATAGAAGAATATTTTTAGCCTTTTGTCTTAACAGAACAAATTATAAATCACTGAAAAATTACATATGTGATATATATGATATAGTTTTAAAAATGTTTTAAAATGTAATTTGTTTAGGGTTAATTTGATAATTGTGTAATTGTGTAAATAAATGTGTCGATTTTGATGAGTTGACATTTTTACACCCTTGTGTATTTTACTAGAGCAGTCTATCTCCCTCAGAGGTTCCTCTGAGCTGTTTCCAAGCCAATCCCCAGTTCTTTAATCAGCCACTATACATTTGGTTGGAATTTTCTAGTGTTTTGTAAGTAGAGGTTTTACCTGCATTGTTTCCTTCTTATGGAGTGGTCTGGAGACATATCTATGATGTGTGCATCTGTTCCTTGTAAGTCCCCAGTGAGATCACTGCATGGATAGACCCTCTGCGTATCCACTTACTTGTCAGCAGACATTCCAGTTCATTGTGTGTTGTGTTATTTTTGAAGAAAACTTATAGAAAAGTGCTTGTCTCGTGCAGTGTGTGTGTGTGATATGTAAATGTGTTTGTGCACATTTGTATATGTGTGTGGGCAGTGGGGTGGTGGTGTGCCCTGTGTGTGTGTGTGTGTGTGTGTGTGTGTGTGTGTGCGTGTGTGTGTAGGGCAGACACAACCTCAGTTGTGGGTTCTCACTGCCCACTTGGTTTGGGACAGCATCTCTGTTATTCACTGCTGCATGTGCCTGGCTGATCTGTGAACTTCTGGGAATCCCTGTCTCTACCTGCTGCTCCTCCTGCTCCCCCTGCTTCACCACAGCACTGGGAATACATGGTGAGTGCCTCTGCACTTGTTTTACGTGTTAGTTTGGGGGCTAGGACTCAAGCGCCCGTGCTTGCGTGGCAAGCATGATCCCCACAGAGCTCTCTCCTCAGCTCTCCTGACAGACTTACAAATGTATTTATTTTATTTTTTTATTTTTTATTTTTTAATTTTTTTAAATTACGTATTTTCCTCAATTACATTTCCAATGCTATCCCAAAAGTCCCCCATACCCTCCCCCCCACTTCCCTACCCACCCATTCCCATTTTTTTGTCCCTGGCATTCCCCTGTACTGGGGCATATAAAGTTTGTGTGTCCAATAGGCCTCTCTTTCCAGTGATGGCCGACTATCTTTTGATACATATGCAGCTAGAGTCAAGAGCTCCGGGGTACTGGTTAGTTCATAATGTTGTTCCACCTATAGGGTTGCAGATCCCTTTAGCTCCTTGGGTACTTTCTCTAGCTCCTCCATTGGGGGCCCTGTGATCCATCCAATAGCTGACTGTGAGCATCCACTTCTGTGTTTGCTAGGCCCCGGCCTAGTCTCACAAGAGACAGCTATATCAGGGTCCTTGCAGCAAAATCTTGCTAGTGTATGCAATGGTGTCAGCGTTTGGAAGCTGATTATGGGGTGGATCCCTGTTAAATTCCTAGGCAAATGGATGGACCTGGAGGGCATCATCCTGAGTGAGGTAACACAATCACAAAGGAACTCACACAATATGTACTCACTGATAAGTGGATATTAGCCCAAAACTTAGGATACCCAAGATATAAGATACAATTTGCTAAATGCATGAAACTCAAGAAGAATGAAGACCAAAGTGTGGACACTGTTCCCCCTTCTTAGAATTGGGAACAAAACACCCATGGAAGGAGTTACAGAGACAAAGTTTGGAGCTGTGATGAAAGAATGGACCATCTACAAATGTATCTTTATGTTAAAATTTTACATCTATCCATCCATCCATCCATCCATCCATCCATCCATCCGTCCATCCATGTTCTATTTATCTGGGGTGTGTGTGTGTGTGTACAAAGGTGCAGACGTGTAGGCATGTCACAACATGTGTGTGTGAGTTGGAGGACAACTGTGAGAGTCCATTCTCCCTTTCCATCCTTGGGTACTGGGGATGGAACTCAGGTTATCAGGCTTGGTAGCAAGTGTCTTTCTTTACTGAACCATCTTACTAGTCCCCTTGTAGACTTTCAAAATACATTTATAAGCATATAAACATAAAATTGAAAGGCAGAGTGGGTCATACCATGCATTAATTAGCCTGTGCTCTCATTTTCTCTAGCATATTAAAAGATCTTGGCATATCAACCTATCATACTTCTTGTTCATCCTTTTAGTGGCCGCATAGTATTACATTATTAACCATTTCTTAATTAGATTCTCTTCCTTTTGATTGCTGTTTAACTTTTTTGACTTTCTGGTATTCTAAATATTGCCGCAGTTGTGCAGTTAGTATTTGTACTGATTTTTTATGGCTGACATAAAAGTTATCACAAACGGTGTGTTTAAATGGCATAAATGTATCATTATTCTTCTCCAAGTCAGAAATCTGACCCAGGTCCCAAGGGTGTGAGATGAAGATGTAGATAGGTGAGCACCCATTCCCAAGGGTGTGAGATGAAGATGTATATAGGTGAGCACCCATTCCCAAGGGTGTGAGGTGAAGATGTATATAGGTGAGCACCCATTCCCAAGGGTGTGAGATGAAGATGTAGATAGGTGAGCACCCATTCCCAAGGGTGTGAGGTGAAGATGTACATAGGTGAGCACCCATTCTGGAGCCCTAGGGAAGGATGACTGTCATCCCCAGCTTCCTGCTGTCCCTCCACCCACGGGCTCCTCACCACCCCCTCTACCTTCATAATGAGGAGTCAGAAGGGCACCCCTGGAAATGTTGACTTGAGGGTCTGGACACTGCTTTTGTAGTTAATGCTAGAACATTGGTAAGCTTTCCCAGACCCCCTGAACACACTGTCCATCCATCACTGGGTTCTCTAGTAGATGCAGCATTGGCTTTTATTTACACCTCAGATCTCATGTGTGTACATCTGAGGGATGTAGCCTAATTCACTCCTAGTACTTTAGGTGCATTGCAATGCAACCTGGGAAAGTAGCTGTGGGTTTCACGCTTCTACAGTACAAGAAGACACTCACCGAGAGGGAAGTTGGAGTGTGCGCTGGGAATTTCTATGTTATAGTCTGCAGCTCAGTTCGGGCCTAGCTGTGTGCTGAAAGCTAGGTAGTAATATGTTTGGTTCATAGAGGTTGCCCGTAGCCAGGGAAGGGTCCTTCTATGTGAATCTGCTAGGGATCACTAGGATAATCAACTGCACATACTCTGTTTTACAGAAGGAAATGTATTACGGTTTTGAGACTCTTGAAGTTTTTGTTGAGCCAGAAGGTTAGATTTAGGGAAGATGATCAGGCACACTGCCTGTAACATCTGGAAAGTAGCTCTGACAGATGTCTTGTTGCTGTTCCTGCTCAGCACTGAACCCAGTCTGTGCTCAGTAAGTACTAAATGCTCTCACATGGCTGCCTCTAAAATAACGAAGTCCTTCCCTTACACTCAGTAGAACAGTGCACCCCAGGGACAAGGGCCTCACCTTTGCCCGGCAATAAATGGCTCACCTGCAGGACTTGATTGGCTAAGACTGGGCATTCTTGATTTCATTCTGGAAAGAAGGAATTCACGATGTGGGAAATGTCCCAGGCTTACCAAAGAGTCCTCTGAAAGATGCATGTGACCCACAGTTTTCCATATAGTGAGCTAGAAGTGAAGCCAGACAAGTTATCTTGTAAATTGAACGAAATGGTCTTATATTATTAGATGCGTACTCCTCTTTGCCATCCCTAACATCTTTCTGGAATCTGGTGTGCACCACCATAGACTGACTAAAGATTTATGTTCTTAAATTTAATTTTTTCCCAAAGACATGCTCTCTCGATGTAGTCGTGGTTGTCTTGGATCTCACCATATAGACCAGGCTGGCCTTGAACTCACAGAGATCTGCCTGCCTGCTGCTCTTAGGTGCTGGGAATAAAGGTGTGTAGTATTACACCTGGCACATGTATAAAGACTTATTAATGGTAAGTCTAAGATGAGTTTGATAATGATACAATGTTATTTAAGTCCCCGACTTGTGCTTTGAAAATTTCCAAAGGTCCTATCCAGTTATATGGAATAAAAAACACGACAAGTCATTTTGTGTATAATTCTTGTATATGTTAATTCATAAAGCCTCAGATAGGTTTATACTTAATATTATTGTTGTCATGATTCTTTAGGCTCAGTTGTAAGAGATGGACTCTGGATATACAAAATCTGAGAGCAGTTAGGGTAAGTGTAGGTCCCTGAGGATAGTATGCACAATTTGCACCTCAAATCACTTAATTATGTATTTAAAACACAGGCTCCGTGGGGCCTGTGCTTTGGCCTGCCTTTTGGGACAGACTGCCATTTACTGTACAGCTTGCATCCTGCCAGGGTGAGCTTTCTCTACCCTCTCTGGTATCTTGTGTAAAGTTTCCCCTTTCATTCTTTCCTCTTCTCTTTAGTTGTCTAAGAGATTAACGGTCACCTCATTATCATTGCTAATCACTTCCCATCACAGTGGTCCAGAGGACCACAAAGGCAGAGAGTATTAAGTCTTTAGTCACAAAGGAAGTCATCAACTGTTTTTCTTGATCTGTGGTGCATTTTCTTGAACCCTTGCAGGGCAGAATGGCCTAAGGAAATATTTCTTGATGAGTGTGGGAGTAGATCTGCTGCTGTCACTGTGAGACCAAATATGGAAGAAAGAAGGCGAGTGGGAGGGGACAGAACAGAAGCCATTGTGGCCTTCCTGTAGCGCTTTATAGGACGTTTTACAACAGGCTCCTGTTTATAGACTTACCAAAAGTTCTTTGTTTAAAAACCTAAATATATGAATGTAAAGAACTTTTATTTATTTTTGTTGGTTGGCTTTAAGTTGCTGCAATGACACCCAGGATGTCACCTATAAGAGGCAGGGGCCCCTTTGTTCTTTGTCCCTTACTTACACTAATAATTGATGTTTCGTCACATGGTTCCCATGCATATTTCTCAGCAGGAACAGCATCCCCACTCCTTGTTGCTCTGGCTGGAATGGAAGCATCCTCAGGTTAAACCCATGAGCGAGAACAAGCAGCCCTCTGTGCCTGTCCTCGTGTCTCCATGCTTAGCTCACACAGCACCCAGGTGCAGCAGACCCAGCCCTGCATTTTCCTGTTTGCTAAGATCTAGATTTTGTTCAGAGATTAAAAAAACAAAACAAAACAAAAAACCTTTAATGTAAAAACTGCAGTCATAAAATGGTAATGCCATCTGAACCAAGAATTCCTTTCTAGAAATATGTAAATATTTTAATAACTCTAACTTCATTTTTTGGGGAAGGTGTTGTATAAAAAATTAAAAGGTGACGTTGCTACTCAAAGAGATAGTACAAAGAAAAGAAGACAATTAAAACATATCAAGGATGCTAAAGATGGGCGAACAATGATCCTGCTGTTTATAATTAAAGTTTTGTAATTTAATATTCATAACAGACTTATTGAAGGTAAAAACACTTGTTTTTCTTTGCTTTTAAACACTTGTTTTTCTCTTAAGGCATTCTTATTTTCTTCTGCTAACAAAACAAGATCCAACTTAAAGCATGTGAGTCCTGATTCATAGAACATGCTCTTGAGATTTAAAGATTTAAAGAGATTTAAAGGTCTCTTGTCTCTGACTTTTGATCATTTCTATTCCTTGTCAAGTTTTTGATTACAAAATAATAGAAATGGATACTAATTTTAGTCAAAATGGAATGTACAGAGTACTGGACAAATTCCTAAATCTGTAGGGGAGAGGAGAGGTGTGGTTAGGAAATGCACAGGAACTAGTGGACCGGGTTCTGGAACTTCTGCCAAGGTCAGCCCGCATTTGCCGATCACCCTGACCTTGAGACGCTTGTTCCCCTTTCTATAGTCATTTGTCACTTCATTTTTTGCTTCAGCTCTCTTCCTCAAGACTCAAGGCCCTCAACCTGGTGCTCATTTGGTAGAAGGTGCTAAGATATCTTATGCATTTCTAGCCCTCAGAGTTTGGTGTGGGCTGGGGGTTGGGGCATGGTACCGTTCAGTATACTGTAGGAAGCTACCCTGCCATTCATCTTTTGGTTGCCAGAGTTACGTATACTGGCTGTTGGAAAACAAACGCTCTATGTTGGTTGTTGATCTGCAGCATACATTTTAGCTGGTAGTCAGTGTTTTACTCTCACAAAGCATTGTTTCCCAGATGACACTGTAATGGAGTCTTCAATTCAGCTTTTGTAAGAGGTCAACTCCTTTTTGATGGAAGAATACATAGCATCTGTATATTTCCTGGGCTATCAGTCTATGGCTTTATTTTATTTCTTTCATGGTAAAGTGAATTGTTTTCAGAATCAGTATGCAATCATGTGTGCCTTAATTAAGGTTTCTATTGCTGTGAAGAGATGCCATGACCAAGGCAACCCTTATAAAGGACAACATTTAATTGGGGCTGGCTTACAGGTTCAGAGGTTCAGTCCATTATCGTCAATGAAGTAAGCATGGCAATGTGCAGGCAGGCTTAGCGCTGGAGAAGCTGAGAGTTCTACATCTTCTTCCAAAGGCAAATAGGAGAAGACTGGCTTCCAGGTAGCTAGCAGGAGGACCTCAAAGCCCACCCCCACAGCAACAACTCCAATATGGCCACACCTCCTAATAGTGTCACTCCCTGGGCCACGAACATTCACATTACCACAGTGTGAGAAACCACCACAGTGTGAGGATGTCCATTATACATTTAGTGCTTCTTTCTCATCTTTACTCAGTATCCCTAACCTGCAGAGTAATGCAGGCGCCGTAAGTGATGCTGGTTTGATATTCTGGAAGAGGAATGATAATATTTTTCTACTGCCTATTCTAGTTTTAACAGAATTACCCTAAAAGTAAAAAAATCATGTATATGTATGTTTATACACATATAGATATTATATACACACATATACATACCACACACACACACACCAAGGCTTCTTTAAGGGTCTGGTAGATGGGGAGGTGGTTCAGATAGTAAAGTGCCTGCTGTACAAATATGTCTGTAACCTCATTGTTGGGGGGTGGAGACAAGTGGGTCCATGGAACCCATTGGCTAGTCAGCTTAACCAATCAGTAAACTCCAAGTTGAGTAATGTAGAGAACTGTCTAGAAAGACATCCTGTGTTAACCTAGAGTTTCCACATGTACACATCCACAAGAATGGGCACATATATGTGCTCCCAAGACACTTAATTCGAATAGAAATTCAAATGCCAGTTTCAAGTCACCTCCTGTTTTTGTTGTTGTTACAGAAATACCATTTAAAATCAATTTCTGTGACCATAGTTGTCATTCTGAAACATTTTAATTCATCTTTGTGTTTCTTACATGTTTGAAACTTAGTAATATCTTAGTTTAAAAATAAAACAGCACTGGTTAAAATAAAATATTTGAAGGGGTTATAATGAAGTCAGTAGTACTTTTCTTATTCTTTCTGCTTCTTAGAGGTCAAATTTCATTTGACTTTCTTAATTATTTATTTTGATGATTATTTTCCTGTTTCTTAAAAAATATTCTTGCCAGGAGCGGTGGCGCACGTCTTTAATCCCAGCACTTGGGAGGCAGAGGCAGACGGATTTCTGGGTTCGAGGCCAGCCTGGTCTACAGAGTGAGTTCCAGGACAGCCAGGGCTATACAGAGAAACCCTGTCTCGAAACACAAAAAAAAAAAAAAAAAAAAAAAAAAATCTTACCTAGCATTTCTTGATTAATTGGTTTTAGTTTAATGGCTACTACCCAGGATCTCTGATAGATTATTACTTATATACTTATAATGATGCCGCAGACCTTCTGGGTCCCTGTGTCTGCGTGGAACGGGGTCTCTCGACGCGGGTGGGCAAAGCATGGATGAATGACAGACAGACACACACGCAGGAGAGTTTGTGTGGAATCTGAATGTAATTTTACAACTGAGCATCAGACTTTTTATGCAGAGGACAATAAGGAAGTTGGGTGACATATTTGCAAGGTACAATTGAGGTAACTGGAATCTTACATAAAACAGAGGAATGCAAACACAAAAGGTCTAACGGGAACCACCCAGGATAGAATACATTGATAACAGCTGGGATCAACAAGGGCTCCACCTAAAATTTACTAATCTTAGAAGCCAGGGTCAAGGGCTTCGCGTCCTTGCCATAGTTCCTATTTTAGTCTCTTGTATAGTCCACCTTCCCCTTAGGCCATTGTAAATATGTGTATGGGTGTAACTCTGCTATAGTATCTATTCTGGTTTCTCCTTTGGTCTGAAACTTCCTTCTTCCTAAGCGATGGTAAATTCCCGTGTAAGGGAGTGACTTAGCTTTTACAATCTTGCTGAATTCTAAACCCTTGATCTTGGTCAAGGATGCCCTTGGACTGTTGGAACACTGGTGGAAGGCTTTAGCCATGTCAGAGCACTTATAGGAAAATACTGAAAGAGAGCACGTGGATCCATACTCTAGACTAGAGTAGTACTGGAACTCGGGAATGAAAAATTAATGTATGGGTAGAGAACACTAGCCTCCAGGAGGAGAGCTTCCTTGAAACTCTTTTGCCTCATGAGTGACTTTTAAGCCTTTCGGCTTGTCCAGTTGACTCGACCAGAGAGCGTAGCATAATGAATTATATTTTAATAAATCATTACCATAGAAATTACTCGACCAGTTAAGGCATATTTACTATAAAGCCAAACGAGATTATGTAATTACTTGCATTTCTTTTATACTACTTTATTTTCCAATCCTTTCACATGATTTGCTCCATATAATTATATCTTCTTTCTTATACAACTTGTTTTTTACAATTTCTATGCTATACTTATTTCTTAATTTTTTTCCCAAGTCTTGATTTCTTTTAAAAGATTTAAGAACTTAAAAATTGTTTGTGGGGTGGGGGAATAGATGTGTGTGCAGCACTCACATGTGGATGCAGAGGCCAGCAGAGCCCAGAGACATTCCCTGGGAGCTGGAGATGCAGGTGGCTGTGAGCACTTGGGTGTGGATGCTGGGATGGGGCTCTGGCCTCTGCAAGAGCAGTCTGTGCTCTTCACCACTGAGCCTTCTCTTTGGCTCCTATTACTGCTTCCTTAATGCCTTCCCCATTGATTTCCTGTTCTAGTCTGGGCTGGATTTAGGAATGTAATCTAATGTTGTTTAGCTGGGCAGAGGGCACGGAAGAGAAGGGGAGGAGGGCCTGCCAGAGCCATGCTGGAGATGCTCCAGCTGGTTAACGTCCCTTTAGGAGGGCCATCAGATAGTGCTGGGCCTGCAGAAGAGCTTCCCCCTTCTTGCTGACTCTGCCTTTCTGTTGTACCCACCAGTGTATTTTAAATCTGCCTTGATTTAGGACTTTCTGTGTTTTGTAAAATCACAAAAACTTTGTGAAATGCTTGTGCAATGGAACATTAACTTTTTCAGGTAATCTAAATCTGTGTTTAAGGACCATGGTCACTTAAAGTTGCTCTGGAACTTAGTATCTCTAATTCCTTTAGATGAGAGCTGTAGTTTTTGTGTTGATATTGGATGTCTTTGGGTTTTACTGCCGTGAACAGACACCATGACCAATGCAAGTCTTATAAAGGACTTTTAATTGGGGCTGGCTTACAGGTTCAGAGGTTTAGTCCGTTATCATCATGGCAGTGTCCAGGCAGGCATGATGCAGGAAGAGCTGAGAGTTCTACATCTTCATCTGAAGGCTGCTAGCAAAATACTGACTTCCAGATAGCTAGGATGAGGGTCTTAAGCCAATGCCCACAGTGACACACCTACTCTAACAAGGCTATATCTCCTAACAGTGCCATTCCCTGGGCCAAGCATATACAAACCATCACACTGGGTAACCCAGGTTGGGTGTTCAAACTCAAGATCCATTTAACTTAACCTCCCATGTACTGAGAATATTGAGGTATTTCATGATGTCTGGCTTAATCAGGAGATTTAATTAAACAAGAGCAAGACTAAAAACCTCTTTGGTGTCTTATGAATAAATAATGATCATAGAGTGCTAATTCAGATTAAAAATAGTAATTCTAGATACATGTTATAGTCTAGTAGTAGTTTTAAATTTTTGGTGTGAAGTAGCCTTAGCTAGCCTGATATCTCTGTCCCTTTCTTGGCCTGTGTTTTATTACCACATGGATTTAGTTCCTCATTATTTGTTATTATTGTAAAGCTCAAAAGTTAACCTATAAGCCCAACCTGCCCAAGGACCAGGTTAACTTCCTGGAATGCTGGGAGTTGTAGTTCTTAAACAATAATGAAGCCTCATGGGAAAGTAGGTAGCCTATAACCCCTGTAACTTGTGTCTGTTGGCCATTCAGCTGGGAAATTCCAGGGAATGGTCCTGACCAAAGTCCATCTCTGGGTCGGTTATTTAATATTTAATAAAGCTTGCTTCAAATTTGGCCCAAAATGGTGGAATTGGTTTGTCTCTGGTGAATCTCGGGGCTAACACTAATAATGTTTTATTGGGTTTCCCTTTCAAATTTTTTTTCTTTTTTTGGTTTTGCTTTTGTTTTGACTGTGATGACTCAAAAGAATAAAAGAGTGCCCAAGACAAAAGAATTAGATCTAACAGTTATCAATATTAGAATAAGCATTAGTTTACCATAATTAGTTAGCCTCTCATTACTAAGGTTTTGTTAAATAGGTGTTACAATAGGTACCCCTATGAATTATGTATATTAAGCCCAAATTCTCTGAATAATAAAAGTAGCTAGTTACCAGGGGAAAGCTCTACACATTGAGAACCCCAAGAGAAGACTGATTCTGCTGTGGCTCTTTATGAGGATGAGACCAAAGTATTCCATCTAGAACAGAGGAATTCAGTGGTACCCAGGGAATAGCCTAGTGCTACCAGAGAAGCAGTGCACACGGAGGATCCCATCACCCGTGGTTTGGACCTCAAGTCACACTGTTCATTTTCCTTTTGTCTCCTTTGGTGACCCTGAAGTTTGCACTAAATTGCAAACTGAAGTCAGGCGCTAATGTTTGTTTCTGAGCTTTCAGGGAAGCTGTTTATTTTAGTGGGCAATTTCCATGTGTGATGGAGTGAGGGGTTGAGAACTCACTCTCTCATCAGTGGAGGAACAATGCCTAGGAATTTAGCTAATGGCCCCCTTCAGTGCAGAGAATAGATGGCAACAATTGGACTTGCAGGCTAGACCCAGAGCTACTTGCTTGGCTGCTAGGTGTTAATGCAAATTTGTTCTTCAGCTCATTCAACCCTGGGGCTCCCATCCTTTGATTTAATTAAACGTAATTGGTTACATTGCTCCTCCCAGGCCCCTGAGGTGTTTTTGTTTATTGCTTACTCTTTGCCATAAAGCTTCAATTCATGGTACAAAATGCTGGATAAATAAGTCTTTTTTTTTCCCCCCTGTGCTGGATTTTCTGGGAGATTATTTTCTTCAAATACATTGGCTCTGTAGTTAAACGTAAATGGCCAGTGGAATAAACTCATTGGGTGGCAAGTGTAGCCTATCCAGCAGCAGGGCAGTAAACAGGGTAAATTACAGGACATTAGGGGAAGAGTTGTAAGCTAATGGTGAAGTAGGAGTGGTGTGAGGACTGTGGCCTTTGTACCAGAATAAGGTTTGATGATAGCAGTGTTGTAGTGCAGTAGTATTATAAAGTTACTTTAAGACATCAGATGCAAATTTATTTTTCAGTAATGTAGTGGGGTTGTTAGGGACAAGAATGAGAAAGATAATAACTTAAGTCAACATGGTTACCTACTCCTTTTTAGTGAAAGATCTCCCCACCCCACATTTAAATATATATATTTAATACAAAGTAATATATCTCACTTCTCAAATTAGGATGGAAACTTAAAGTAAGGGAAGAATCACTCAACCCAATATCCAAAGATATATATATATATATAATTTTTCTAAATAGAAGTGATCATAATCATTTTTTGAGAGATGAGGTTGGTGAGATAGCTCAGTAAAGTAGAGATAAAGCTGAGGGACCAAAGGCACATCCCAGAAGGCACATAAATGGCCAGGTGTGGGGCTCCCCAGCTGCCTGGATAGAGAGGAGCCTGCTTTCGGAGGCTGCTGGCTGGCTAGTCAGCTTGGTGTTCTTCAGGCCAGTGAGAGATTCTGCCTTAAAACACAAGGTGGACAGCTGCGGGAAATGGCACCTGAGGTTGACTAATGTCCTTGGCGCAGCCAGGCTGCACATCCATATCCACACTTTTAAAAAATTATCTTTGGGTTTTGGGTTGAGTGATTCTTTCCCTACTTTAAGTTTCCATCCTAATTTGAGAAGTGAGATATATTTGTATTAATTATTAAGAAAAACCTCAGAAACTGAGAAAATTAAATATCATTTGTATTTTGACCCAGTTCTAGGTATCAAAACATGTGTATTAAGTGGCTCTTTCCTCTTTTTGTCCTTGTTAGAGGGACAAAATCACTTGCCAGTATCTTATTTATTACAATATTGACTCTCTGGTTCTATTGCCCCCCTCCCCCTCCCCCTCCCCCTCCCCCTCCCCTGCCCCTCCCCCTGCCCCTCCCCCTGCCCCTGCCCAGAGGCATAAGATTCCGCACCAATGACATTTTTATCAATGCTGTAGACTTTCCCAATCATGCTGTATCAGAGACCCCACTCAGATCTTCCTGATGGGAAAAATTGAAAAATCCATGATACAGACACAGGTATTCTTTGTGCAATACAAAGCTCCAATTCCACACAGTAGGATGGTCTTGAAGAAATCTTGTCTAGGCATGCCCCACACTCTGTGGCTGAGGTACTGGGGTCTTAGGCTCATCATATTGTGGTGCTGGCTTCGGCCGTTCTTCTGGTGGATGCCCCCGGGGAAAACCAGGAGGACAGTTATGAAACCAGAGAAACTCTTCTCCTACGAAGTTGGGAGCTGCTGTATGATGTCAGGCCCATGGGAGGAGTATAGGAGGGATCTGAGACCAGATTCACATCTCGGAAACGAGCTGTCAAAAGGCTGTGCTCCACTGGCAGAGAAAACCTTGGCTAGTCTGAGGCAGCTCAGGTGTAGGCAAAAAAATCCAGCTGTGGTCCTGGGTGGGGAAAAACCATGGATGGAAATGAGATGCTCTGCTTGTCAGTAGGGTTCTGTTGGACTTTAACACCGTGCCTGGTTTACATGGAGGAGTCAGTTGACAATAACCCTTGCCCCACACGCGGGCAAATGAGAATGCTGAGCATATTACAATGCAGCGAACACCGAGGGCTTCTCTTTGAAAATGGAAATGTAATGTCAGACCAAAGGGAGGGAAATGTTCTAAAAAAATCTAAAAGTGGTCTTTTAGATAAAACCAGATACTCTCTCCTCTTGTACTCGAGTGATTTTCCACCCTGAGCACTGGTAATAATAACCCTGTTGCCCGTCCCCTGCCTGTGACTCTCCTGAGTCCACAGCTCTGATTGGAAACCCTCAACCCCTGACAGGTCTCTGGAGCGCTGATTAGGAAGGCACCCCACACACTTCCTCATAAACATTTGGCAGATCAGGAAGTGCTGAAAGCGATGCCCCTGGCTCTCAGAAGAGGGGACTGGTGGGAGAAGCAATGGACCATTTCCCCTCTTGCAGCTGTCAGGGAGTGATTATGTCAAATGGATTCTGAAGGAGCCACACAGTAATTACAGGGTAACTTCTTGACATTCTTTTCCAATGTTTGGCTCAGTGGATGATGATGATTAATTGATGTGTATTATTTTATGGCTCCCGGAAACTTTGATACTTTACCTAGAGGTCAGGCTAAGTTTGTCTTTAGAGGAGCTGAGCAAATCTACCTGAAATTTTTTCCTATGTGAGAGTTCCAAGGGCTTATGGAGGCTGTGTCTGGGTAGCTCCTTTTTAAGTAAATTCAATGAAAAAGATCATGTGCTTTCCAAAAAACATTGAATTCTACGATGTTACTGTTAACCTCTCCTACTGTTGTGAGAGTGAAGTGAGTTAAATCGTGACAAGTGCTAATACTTGGCAAATGATAAATCCTGTGGCGGCGGCGGCGATGGCGATGCGAAAGCCTAAGCGTGGCCATTACACTCCCTTTTATGCAGTCTCACTAAGGCTGCAGCCCGGCTGGCACGGGAATCTCACAGTGCACTTGTCTGCCACAGCATTTGCATCTTACTCAAACTGACCAACTATTGGCTTATGTATCTTTTTATTCATTTCAGCCGAATTTAAGATGGTTAGGAATATTTAATGCATTTGAAATATATTTCTAATTATATCTTGTTTTCTGGGGCATATCTTATATGTAAACGTCTGCAAAGAATTCATTGAGGTAAGCCAAGGTCCAGACATTCATTACTGGTTAAATAGAAGCTAAGAAAGATGAACTACCATAGTAATAAGTACAGTGGAATCTCTCTTGTTTCACTGAGTCTCATCAAAGTGGTCAGTGATGTGAAAGTGCAGGGTTGGGGCTGGTGAGATGGCTCAGTGGGTAAGAGCACCCGACTGCTCTTCCGAAGGTCCACAGTTCAAATTCCAGCAACCACATGGTGGCTCACAACCATCCTTAACAAGATCTGACTCCCTCTTCTGGTGTGTCTGAAGACAGCTACAGTGTACTTACATATAATAATAAATAAATCTTAAAAAAAAAAAAGTGTGGGGTGATCTTGGGGTTTGCATAGAATTTTGTACTAAAAGATTCTCTGTAGCCAGGATATTCCTTTTAAGAAAAGCCCAAGAGAATTGATGACACTTTGTATTTAAGCTAAATAAACAAAAAAGATCTTAGGTTTCCATTTTGGTTTTGCTTATAAGTTTTAAAGTATTTATAAAATAATTTTGCTCATAAAATAATTTCCATTTGTTTACTCCAGACTATTTTTAAAAAGTAATTCTAGGATCTGTAGGACCACAAAAATAAAAAACAAAAAAACTATTCTGTTAAGTGTGAGAATGTTTTATGAAGAATGCTATATGCCATAAATACTAATATTAACTTTGTTGTCATCATAAAAAGAGAAAGAGCTATAAGAATATGTTCTGGTGGGGTGTGGGGGAAGGGGGTGCCTCAGTGGGCCCATGCCAAGGCATCTCTTCTCCCCGAGGGACCAGATACACACCGGTATAGCATGGAACAGAGTTTATTTAGGGTATGGGGAGTTAAGAGAGTAGCAGAGGCAGAGAAAGGCAGAGAGAAGGAGAGAGTAGAGAAGTTGAGGTTGGCCATGACCACGTGGGGGTGGGGGGAAGGGAATGGGGAGAGAGGGGGAGCAAGGGGGCAAGAGGCAAGGGAGAGAAGCAGGAGTAAGAGAGAGAGGGAGGAGGGTCCAAGCAGCCCCTTTTATAGTGGGCCAGGCCTACCTGGCTCTTGCCAGGTAACCGTGGGGAGGAGCATACCTGGCTGTTGCCAGGTAACTGTGGGGGTGGAGTCCAGACAGAATACCAACAGACTTAGTTTTAAAAATATGTTTATAACTTATCTAACTGCTTCAAGGAAAATTTTTATTTTAAAAGTTTTAGGTATATCTAATTCAAAACTATATTTTTCCTAAGTTTAAGGGAGCTGTCATAGAATCAAATATCTTGCCAAAAAAGGGTTACCCCCTGTCCTTTTGCACAAGGCATGCATTCCTTTGTGGGGTGGTAGACTTGTGTGTGTGCAGTTTGTGAATGAGTGAAGCAGGCAAGCTGCTTATCTGTGACTGCCTCCAGCTGCCAACTAGATACATCAACATTCCAGATACAAAAGATGGTACCCAGTTCAACTGAGTTGTCCTCCTTTGTCTCTAAATTGTTTTAGGAAGAAAAACTGTTGCTTTCATGCTAACAGGAGGGTAGTAGTCTAGGTTTTTCTTTCTTTCTTTCTTTCTTTCTTTCTTTCTTTCTTTCTTTCTTTCTTTCTTTCTTTCTTTTTTTGTTTGTTTGTTTTTTTCCAAGATAGGGTTTCTCTGTGTAGCCCTGGCTGTCCTGGAACTCACTCTGTAAACTAGGCTGGCCTCGAACTCAGAGATCCTCCTGCCTCTGCCTCCCAAGTGCTGGGATTAAAGGTGTGCGCCACCACTGCCCAGCTTAGTAGTCTAGTTTTGTGGTGCCGCGTTGTGTTCATTATGTGGCTACGGAATAAACAAAACCCAAGTATTCTGCCAAGGGTTGCGTGGTGGTAAGAGGTCCCCCATCCTCCTACGCCACCGCCTTCTGAGGTTGAGGTCTCATTTGAAAGGGTGTTTTAGACTCAACAATATTCCCATCTCAAACACAATACTCGTAGGAGAAAATATGGAGACAAAGTGTGGAGCAGTCGCCAACCTGGACCCTATTGTGGAAGCCTGGAAGTGCTTGCTGACAGGAGCCTGATGTGGCCATCTCCTGAAAGGCTCTGCCAGAGCCTGACAAATACAGAGGTGGAAGGTTGCAGCCAACCATTGGACTGAGCACCAGGGTCCCCGATGGAGGAGTTGGAGAAGGGACTGAAGGAGCTGAGGAGGTTTGCAGCCCCATGGGGTAGCAACAGTGTCAACTGGCCAGGCACCCCGCCCCCTCGACCACCAACCAAAGAGTATACACATGGAGGGACCCGTGGCTCCAGCTGCATATGTGGCAGAGGATGGCCTTGTTGGACATTAGTGGGAGGAGTGGCTATTGGGCCTGAGGGGGTTCAATGCCTCAGTGTAGGGGAATGCCAGGATGGGAAGGCAAGAGTGGGTAGGTGGGTGGGGGAGTGAGTACCCTCATAAAGGCAGGGGGAGGAGGGATGTAATAGGAGATTTCCAAAGTGGGGAGACCTGGAAAGGGGAAAGCATTTGAAATGTAAATAAAGAAAATATCCAATAAAAATATTCCCGTCTCTTTATAGGAACACAGGACATTCATCTGTTGAATGTATTATGAGTGCCTCAAAGGACAGGTGGCTTAGCACTAAGTTTACCCTTCCGTGGGAATTTGTTGCTTCTAAAATGGACAAATCTTTGTCTTTCAGTGTTTACATAGTCTTAAGACATTTTGAGTGAGGTTTAATTTCATTCTGAACTAATGCTCTCATTGGCAATCTGATCTTCGAATCTTTCACCAGTCTATGAAATATTCCTTGTTGTCTTGAGTCATTGGCTCCCTTGTTATTCAAACTTCAGTTTGATGTGTTTGATTTTGCCAAGATGTGTGTGTGTACTGTATCCATTCATGTGTGTGTATGCATGTATATGTGTGTGTGCTTATTAGCTGTGTGTGTGTGTGTGTACTGTATCCATTCATGTGTGTGTATGCATGTACATGTGTGTGTGCTCATTAGCTGTGTGTGTGTGTGTGTACTGTATCCATTCATGTGTGTGTATGCATGTATATGTGTGTGTGCTTATTAGCTGTGTGTGTGTTTACTGTATCCATTCATGTGTGTGTATGCATGTACATGTGTGTGTGCTTATTAGCTATGTGTGTGTGTACTGTATCCATTCATGTGTGTGTATGCATGTACATGTGTGTGTGCTTATTAGCTATGTGTGTGTGTACTGTATCCATTCATGTGTGTGTATGCATGTACATGTGTGTGTGCTTATTAGCTATGTGTGTGTGTGTACTGTATCCATTCATGTGTGTGTATGCATGTACATGTGTGTGTGCTTATTAGCTATGTGTGTGTGTACTGTATTCATTCATGTGTGTGTATGCATGTACATGTGTGTGTGCTTACTAGCTATGTGTGTGTGTACTGTATTCATTCATGTGTGTGTATGCATGTACATGTGTGTGTGCTTATTAGCTGTGTGTGTGTGTGGAAGCCAGAGGTTGATGAGGGTTATCTTCCCCCAAACCCTACATTTTGAGACAAGCTCTCTGGACCTGAAGCTTGGTGTTTGAGCGATACTGGCTGGTCAGCCCTCCCCATGGGATCTGCCTGTCCCCATTCCTACCCAGAGGTGCTGGAGCACACGCTACTTTTTGATGGGTTCTGGGGACTCAAGGCAAGCCCTCACACATGCATAGAAAGCACTTTCCTCATGGACCACCTGCCCCACCCCAGTCTTCCCCAGACTCTTTAGTAGAAAACAGGAAATACCAAAGACTGTCAAACCTGAACGCTGGCTGAATTCCTTTACTCTTTATCTTAATGATTATACAAACTACTTACAAAATGAAGTCATTTGCTGTGTGTACTGGCACACACCTTTAATCTGAGCTCTCCCGAAGCCGAGGTAGGCGGGTCCCTGTGAGTTTGGGCCAGCCGGGTTTTCTCAGTGAGACCCTGTTTCAAAACCAAACAAAAACAATAGTAATAGCAACAAAACCCCAAACAAGAAAAATAAGAAAGATTACTATGTTTTATTATTGTGTACATTGTGGAGCTTACAGCAGTTTTCTTAAGTTTTACATCCTTCTGGGGTCTTTTGGTTGATTTTATTCCTGTGAAGTTGGAACTCCAGGGTTGGCGCCCTGCTTGCTCCTTTCCTTACTGTAAAGCTATCTAAGTATATCACTTCTATTTAAGATAGGTTTCAAGAGAACTTGCCACAAAATAAATCATTTGTGGGAGAGGGAAAGGGGGAGATAGAAAAAGGAGACAACAGTGGACTGTGGGAAATTAAGGGCCTGTCTGCTGATAAGAGAAAGAACAGATTTTTTAAAAGTTCTTAAATAGGTTTGTTAAGAGACTGTTGCTCCCCGTCCCCCGCCCCGAAGTCTGTCCCCCATGGCTTAAGGGGTTTTCCCTGTAATACACAAATCAGCATCCAGTTTATCCGTGGCAGCATCTGGTGTTAGCCTGCACCTGTTGGGATTTTTCTCTTGTGATAGAAAGGGACAAACGACTGCCATATCTCACATTGCTAACCAGTATGAGGAGTCACACAGTCCTTATGGGTTAAGGGTGTAGGAACCGATTGCCACTTGTCCCCAAGAGTTCCCCTGTTGCTATTGTAGGAATACATACAAGATGACTTATACACAAGAAGAGAAAGATAACAGAATGCTCCATCTCTGTGTGAAAGAAGGGAAGCCATGGAAAGGGAGAGTGTTTATGGCTGACTGTGGGTAGGGAGTCCTACAGGACCAGCGTGAGAATATGGCAGCATTGTCCTTCAAGGCTGGGACTCTCACGCTTTCTGGTAAGTATGATGTCTCAAAATGGCTGCCAGCGTTCCAAACACTGTGACAAGTAGGAGTTCTTTTCCTGGTCTCCTACCCACAGCAGGATGAGCTCTGCCTTCTGGTGGTGACGTCCTTAGCTGTGGTCATATGCCTGCTTCTGAGCCTTTGATTCTGTAAACTTGGTGGACAGACTTTTGAATGTACAGGTTAATTCCTTTTACCCTTCCTTGTTTCTCCCATCATACCTTCGTCTCATTTTTAATTAAAAAAAAGTTATTTTTTAGTTAGTATATATTTCATGGCATAGCGGTTAAAGATTTGGTTCATGTATGGAGATTTCTGAAAAAATTAAAACAAGAAGCATCATGCTTAAGTTTGTTATTTGTCACTTTTAGACTCATTTACGTTTGACTAGAGATAGCCAAAGTTGTGCAAATATGTGTGGACATATTTCTAAGGCCTGAATATAAGTTTATATCTAAAATTGAACTCAGTTAGATTTTTTTCTTTCAAGATTGATTTATGTATGTATGTATGTATGTATTTATTTATTTAATGTATGTGAATACACTGCTGCTGTCTTCAGACAGCACCAGAAGAGGGCATCAGATCTCATTTGCAGATGGTTGTGAGCCACCATGTGGTTGCTGGGAATTGAACTCAGGACCTCTGGAAGAGCAGTCAGTGCTCTTAACCGCTGAGCCATCTCTCCAGCCCGAACTCAGTTATTTTAAAACAATAAAACTACATGCTTAGTGATAAAAAGTTTTTATTTAGTCATTTTTATTTAATTTTTTTTTTAAAAAAGCTCTTCGTCTTCTGTAGTCACTGAATACAGATGCAATTTAATGAAATAAAAACTTAAGGCAAGGCAGCCTTAAGTTTTGTCTCATTTAAATGACATTTGACTCAGTTTTCTGAAACCGGGATACTATATGTGTGACTACAGATGGAACTCTCAGCAGCTTTGGGTCTCTCTGTTCTCACACTGGCCTTGGCAGAGGGCGGTGTGTCCTGTCAGGTGGTAGGGGAGGGCACGTGGCTCCTCCCTCTGTGAGTTGCCTGCTAGCTCCTAGCTAAGGCCTTGACTGGCTTTTCTTTGTCTCCAGCGCTCCCTTTTGATACCTGAAGTGAGAAGCTGCTCCTTTGAGTTGTGATTTTTGCCTAACTGACCAGATTGTTGAATGACTGTAGCCAGTTTGTGTGTGTGTGTGTGTGTGTGTGTGTGTGTGTGTGTGTGTGTGAAAACTCAAGAGGCCATCCAGGAAGGCTATTCGTCCTTCTCGTTTGTGTAGTTGGGAAACTTCAGCAGTTTCATGAAAGCTCTCCTTCCTCTTTTTATATCAAGCTCTTTCCCGGGAAAATGGCAGATACCTAAACTGCTAATTTCCTGTTTATATTTGCATATACTAACCTAGGATCTCAAGAGAAAATAGGACAGTGGGATGTAAAGCCTGATTTGAGGTCAAATCAGCTAGAAAACACGGCAAATAAGTTTACCGTCATCTCCAACTTCAGTAATGTTGTCTCGGGGGCGTCCATGTGCATCGTTAGGTTCTTTTGAACAACAGTACGCCATCTGATGAATTTACATACACAAATACTTCCAATTAACATTTGTTTATTATTTTGCATTTCACTGCTATTTACTACCAGATTTCAAGACAATAGTCAATTCTGTAACCTCTGTTTTGTAAAAACCACTAGTATTTTGGGTCCCTAGCAACCATTTCGTATGTAAATTAGGCATTCTCAGGCTTAATGTACTTCATTTTTATAAAACAAATACATCATTAATCTGATTAAGTTCTTGGATGGGAGAGCCGTCCTCAGATCATTGTGGATCATTTATCGTTGGGCGTGCATCCAAAAGAAAAATTCAAGCACAGTACCGGAGTCGAGGTTCAGGAGAATTGTTGAAATCCCCTAAATGACGTTTCCAAAAGAGCAGAAAGGCACTGCTCACTCTGAATTGCAAGCATCACCCCAAACTTAATGATGCCCTCCCCCTTAGCTCCAACTCAGCCTGATGATGGCACAGGGCCCGGAACTATGATGCTGCAGGTGTGTCAGGGGATGAAGGTGGTCCTCGGGGTCCAGGGGAGATTCCAGCTTTGCTGCCACGACTCAGTCACCATTCAAGTCGCTTCACTGCCCTGGGGATGATTTGGCATGCCTTTAGCTTTTAGACAGGCTTATTACTACTTAAGAACTAAAAAATATTATATCATATATTAAGATTAAATGGTTTATTGATATAGCAGATGGAGCTCTAAAGAAAAACCAGAATGTAGTGTTCTGAGTTCTGCCTTCCATAGTCCAGAGTTTTCGGAGGTTGGGTTTTACCAATGACGCAGGATCCCATAATGCTTTTCTTCACTGCGTGTCTGCCGTGGTGCTCGTCATTCAGCTGTCCTGTGGGGGCGGCTTGTTTATTCCCATGGGACAGTTAACTACACACAGACTCAGAGGGGCTAGCTAGAGCCATTCTAGGAATCAACCTGACTTCTTACCCGAAAGCCTCTTTCCCCTTAGACAGGGGAGGGACAGAACGGGACCTGCTAGGCCGGGATCAGGTTAAAGAGGGACTGGCAGTTTTTTTCTTTTCTTTCTTTCTTTTTTTTTTTTTTCTTCTCCTTACTATAAAAGGTCCAAGAGTAAATATTAAAGGCTCCAAGGACCACATAAAATACTTATTTCCTAGTCTTTTTCTGATTAACAATTTAGTTTTGAGATGTTAGTGTCACCATGTAGCCCAGGCCAGTACCTTATGTAGACAAGGCTGGCTGGGACTGAGGTTATTGTCTTCCCTCTGTCTCAAGTTCTGAGGAACAGGCATGTGCTACCTACCCGTGCAATCTGATTGTCAACAAATCTTCAAAGGTAATAAAAACCCTTCTGAGCCTGAGGACAGGCTGACGGGGGGTGGGGGGGTGGGGGGGGTGGGGTGGGGGTGGGTTTGTCTTTAGTTGCCAACCTTTCAGGGCAGTACCAGTAAATCTTGGGGCTATGTCATTATATAGTAAACAATGAAAATAACTTATACCCATAATAATGACCTTATATCCAGAAAAAAATAATGATTTTAAAAAATAGATTTATTTTATATATGTGAGTACATTGTAGCTCTCTTCTGACACACCAGAAGAGGGCTTTGGATCTCATTACACATGGTTGTGAGCCACCATGTGGTTGCTGGGAATTGAACTCAGGACCTCTGGAAGAGCAGTCAGTGCTCTTAACCGCTGAGCCATCTCTCCAGCCCAGTGATACTCATTTAAAGAAGGCATAAAGTATCATGTCCTAGATCTTTAACAAATAAATCAACATAAACTTTTGATACTTATAGTGGTGTTCTGTTCTAGACACCTGTAAGATTCAAGTTTTGAAATCCTTCATTTCATAATTCATACAATGAAAGGTTATTTTACAAGTGGATTTTATGAACCATTTTATGTTCATAAGTGTTTAGTGTGGTTTTGCAGGAGGAGCTAATGATCCAATCTGTGCTGAGAGATGTTTTCTCTCTAGCCGCGGGGCGGAGGGTGCGCTGCAGTTGTCCTCCCATCCAGGACACAGAGATGGAATTCCGGAAAGGGGAATTTGAAGACTCCTCTGCAGACGTCAGGTGTGTGAGGGCGGGGTCTGTAGCTCTGCAGCAATGCCCCTGTCCAACGAGTGTGAGGCAGTGGGTTCAATTGACAGCACCACAGATGGGAAGATGGATAGATGGATGGATGGATGGATGGATGGATGGATGGATGATAGATAGAGAGATAGATAGGTAGATAGATAGATAGATAGATAGATAGATGGATAGGTAGAAGAGATACTGATTAGTAGTAGTAGTTTGGTTAAATATAGGTTAAACAAGGTCTGTGTTCAGTGTGATCGAATTGTTGGTAGCACCCAGTCACTGTTTCCAGTATTCTGTGGCACCCAACTGAGTTTTATGATGATTTTTTTTTATGATGTTAATCTTTTGGAACTTTTTTTTGTTGTTGTTTTTTTGAGACAGGGTTTCTCTGTATAGCCCTGGCTGTCTTGGAACTCACTTTGTAGACCAGGCTGGCCTCGAACTCAGAAATCCGCCTGCCTCTGCCACCCGAGTGCTGGGATTAAAGGCGTGTGCCACCAGTGCCCAGCCATTTTGGAACATTTAAAAAAATTTTTTTATTTATTTTCTGTACATGAGTACACAGTAGCTGTCTTCAGACACACCAGAAGAGGGCATCAGATCCCATTACAGATGGTTGTGAGCCACCATGTGGTTGCTGGGAATTGAACTCAGGCCCTCTGGAAGAGCAGTGAGTGTTCTTAACCGCTGAGCCATCTCTCCAGCCCCCTTTTGAAACATTTTTTTTAAAGATTTATTTATTTATTATGTAAGTACACTGTAGCTGTCTTCAGACACTCCAGAAGAGGGTGACCCCTCTCCTCTTCTGGATCTCGTTATGGATGGTTGTGAGCCACCATGTGGTTGCTGGGATTTGAACTCAGGACCTTCGGAAGAGCAGTCAGTGCTCTTAACCGCTGAGCCATCTCTCCAGCCCCTTTTGAAACATTTTAACATTTATTTTACAGCATTTATGTAGCAATAATTTAAAAACTTTTCAAGAATAGACTCCCATTTGGAATTTTCAAGCTCATTCATCATTGTCTGCATCTTGTTACGCTAGGAAAATGACTGACAGGTGGAAATGCACAAATGCTGACTGTGTATGTGTAGCTCAGCATGCGATGTGCAACCCTGAAGAATGAACGAACGAACGAACGAACGAACAAACGAACGAACGGCCTACTTAAACTACCTTTCCCGCTCTCCCACGGTCAGGCGATGCAGTTATGAGGTAATTGAGTAGGACTCAGAGAGCTATGCCTCCTTGTTTCCTACCTTTCCCGCTCTCCCACGGTCAGGCGATGCAGTTATGAGGTAATTGAGTAGGACTCAGAGAGCTATGCCTCCTTGTTTCCTACCTTTCCCGCTCTCCCACGGTCAGGCGATGCAGTTATGAGGTAATTGAGTAGGACTCAGAGAGCTATGCCTCCTTGTTTCCTACCTTTCCCGCTCTCGCACGGTCAGGCGATGCAGTTATGAGGTAATTGAGTAGGACTCAGAGAGCTATGCCTCCTTGTTTCTAGTTTTGCTGACCTCTGGGACTTTCTTTTTAGGTCAGTTCCTTTAGGGTCACAGGGCAGAGGTCATCTCCATCAGAAAGGGGCTTAGGAACAGAGCACACTTACTTTATCCTTTTACCATGTTTGTCTAACCGGAAGTTCCTGGAGTCAAGTGATCCCTCAGCCTCTGGTCTCCTGAGTAACTGAGACTGAAGTTGTGTGTCACAGTCTCTTAAGTAGCGCATTCATTCCCTTCCCCTCGCTGCCCTCCCCTCCCTTTCTGTCCCCTCCCCTTCCCTCTTCTTTCTTTGTTGATTTTTGAGATAGACTGTCTTTATAGTCTAGGATGGCCTTGAACTTTGCCAGCCCATCCTAGGCATTCCCGTTCATGTTCCACAGATGTACCCTCACTCTCACCATTCTGTGCTATGGTTGCTGATTTTAAGCCACAAAACCTTTGTCCCTTGTTTTTTCTCATTAACCATTTTTTTTTAAATGGCATTATTTTTCCAACGAACTCCTTTTAAGTTGGAGGGGTCAGAATTCTCCCTTTATAGCTGTATTGATATTTCTGCTTTTTCTCAAAATAGCTTGTGTTACATCAGCCCTTCTGCCTGAATTCCACACCTTGAGAGAGGAATGTGCGCATTCAGTGCTGTGCCTGTCCCCACCCAGGTTACGCCCTACCCTGTCTTTGTCCCAGCTCCACTTTCTTGGTAACTTTTCCTGCTCACTTGCTGTCTGTTTAAATGTCAGAACACTTTCCCTGTGACTCAGTACATATTTATATTCCAGTCTCTTTTTCTGTTTGAGACGTCTTCATGCTCTTCATGGCTTTTGATTTGACTTGCTAGAAAATAGTTATCCTTTGCCCACATCATGAGTTTTCAGGATTATAAAACTCTTTGACCTTTAAACTATGACTAACAATCTGCTGCAATCATTGCTGGTAGGTGAGAAGATGCAGACTAAACTGTGAGTGAGCTACAAGATCAGAGTGCTGACTCTCTGGCCTGAATCTTCACCATTCTCATCGAGAGAGTAGCTCTCGTTGCCAAGGCCGTGGATCTTAATTTACTTGGTATTGTGTTGTATTCTAGCATGTTCTAGGACAAGAATATCCTCCTTCCTTCCTCTCTCTCTCTCTCTTTCTCTCTCTCTCTCTTTCTTTCCTTTCTTGAAGGTTTCTCTGTATAACCAGGTTGGCCTCGAACTCAGAGATCCAACCAGCCTGTGGTCCCCACAAGTGCTGGGATTAAAGGTGTGCAGCACCACTGCCCAGCTAAATATAGTGTTTTATGGAGTCATCAAATATACATGCTTAACTGTATAAAAAAAGCAGTTATAATTTCTTAACCCAATACAGAATAAGTAATACCCTTTAATTTGTTGAGTTTTTCTCCTGCTTCCCCCATATCTCTGTATCTATCATCTATTTTTATCTATCTATCTATCTATCTATCTATCTATCTATCTATCTATCTATCTATCCATCTCTCTATCATCTATGTATCTATCATCTATCTGTCTTATCTATTTTTAATCTATCATCTATGTATCTATCACCTATGTATCTATATATCTATGTATTTATGTATCTATGTATGTATGTATCTATCATCTATCTTATCTATTTATAATCTATCATCTAAATATCTATCATCTATGTATCTATCATCTATCACCTATCTATGTATCTATGCATCTGTGTATCTATCTATCCATCTATATCTATATATCATCTATCAAACATCTATTTATCTAATATCTATCTATCTATCTATCTATCTACCTATCTATTGCTTTATCTATCTAACATCTATCTATCTATCTATCAATTAACCATCTGTGTCTGTATCATCTCTATATATCTATAGACAAGAAGGTTTCAGTTTTCTGCTGTATCCCTCTGTCGATATCAATTAGTGAGTGCTTCTGTAGAAGGTGATTTGAAGACTTGGAACTACAAATCAGTCTGATAATTGGGTTCTATCTTTTCTATTTTGAGCCACAGTGTTCTGAGTATTTTGACACAGGAGCTTTTATACTTGAAATAATATAAAAGCAAGAGAATATTCTCTTTCATCTGCATTTCTGAGACTTAAGCTACATTTTTTCCCTTTTCTTTCCTTCAGTGTCTACTGTGTGCAGGTAACACAGGAGTGATGCAGAAGAGGCTGCCCCTCCGTAGTCCTTAAGAGAAACATCTGCTCCCTTGGTGAATGGGCATGCTGGTAGCAGCTTGGGAGATAAATCAATCTGGCCCAGTGGTTTAACTTTTCCTAAGTGAGCTTCCACCTAAGAGAAGGAACTGTACAGATGCAGGGAGGAGAAAGCTGTGTGGCTGGGCCCTGCCACCGGCCCTGTCAACATCCTCAGAGGCCAGACGGAAAGAGGGGCTCATCAGGCTCAGAGACATCAGATGGAATACCCCATAGAGCTTGCTTGCTCTGTCACTGTCTCTGTCTCTGTCCCTCTGTCTGTCTTTTTCTTTCTCTCTCTGTATGCATGCGTAAAGTAAAACTACATACATAAAACCAAAATGTACATGTGCATATGAAGCAAGATAAAATGCATATCATTTTACATCTGCTTATTGTATGTTGATGAAGGTTGATGAAGTCTTTTCACAAAACGGCCTCGGAGCCGTGTCTTCCCCACGCCCCTTGACCAGCTCGAAGCTTTCGATGCTTCCTTGCACCGTAGCGCAATGTCAGCCTCCGTCTCCAGGTTGTCTCAGAATTCTCTGGCAAACTTCTGCCAGCTTCAGAGTATAACTGAGACCTTCCCTTCCTGCTGAAGCCTCCTCCCCTTGTATTATAGCATTTGGGGCACCCAGTTATTCTTGATGTCAGCCATGCCTCCGTCTGCTGGAACTGGGGTGGTTTTTACATCGCTAACATCTGGCGTGAATCTCTTCTTCTGGGAGGTTGTAATAAATGCTTGGATGACTGAAGGAATAAGTGAATGAAAAAAAAATCCCGCCTCGTGTTCAACGCCTGCTTGGGTCCTTCCATCCCACCTCATGTTTGAAGCGTGCTGGGTCCTTCCGGCCCATCTTTTCTTTTGTGCTATTTAATCTTTTTTCTTGTCACACATTTTCCTGTCCCCCTCCAGTAGATGTTAGAGTTCAGGAAATCTGCGTTTGAAGATTTAAAATATAGTGCTTTGAACTCCTTAGAGGAAAAGCTATGAATAAATAATTAGACTCATTTCACATCAAAATCTAAAGTGTGGAAAAAAAAGTTCGTATCATTTGGTGCTTTATTCACGTGTATGGTAATCTGATGGCACATCCATTGTTAACACAGAGCTACACTGAAATATTTTACTCTCGGGGCTTTTCATGTGACAGAAGACGGCTTTTTTGAAAATGAAAAAGCTCCTGTCCCTGGCATGCCAAGTTGAAATTTGTTAGTTTTGAAAAGCGTGGATAAATATAACTGTGTTTTCCTCGGACAGTACTTGAGAAGTTCCCGCCTGCATCAGTGTTGCACATGAGCGCATACGACAGTCCTGCCGACTTTGGGGGGGTGTAAATCAGGGGTGTTGCCGAGGAGCTGCTTAGCGTTTTCCTGAGGGTGAAGTGCTTAGGTTTGGAATTTAATTGCAGGTTTTACGTTTAAGCTGTTCAGTATTATTCTCATAAAGGTTCTATACATTTCGTGCTCTGTAGTTTCACAGGCTTAGTCACCACAGTTGAAAGACATCATCTTCATAATGAAGCCAGAAATGAAAAAAGGTTGATCACGCACGGTGGCTGGCTGGGACGCTGAACAATAGCGTATGACTTCTTCATGTCTATTAAGTTAGACTGTGGGGTGTGTTTATCTTCCTGCAATGATACCGAACTGTAACAAGAAAATGTAACGCTGTGCAGCTCTGCCAGGGGGTGTGCGTCTGTTCTCACTTGGTGTGGATGGTAGGGGCTCTGTACGCTGCCTACTGGGCTCAGTCTAAAGTCATAGAACTGGGCGTGATATTGAAACAAGATACGTAAATAAAAAGTGCAAAGGCTTTCAAGTACCCTCTAAAACTTGTGTTGTTATCTGTCTTCACGGGGCCTGTGTTAGCTCAGGAAGTGTGATGCGCGAGAAAATGCCACTTATAGCTTCTTGGAAGTAAATAAGTGATATGGTCTGGTGGCAGAGCTAAAGGATAGTATGATGCATAGGTGATAGATTTACTCAGCACTTCTGTACACTTCATATGGTTCCGTTCAGTTCTTTGACTGTTAGTGAAATGCTGACTGTGTTCCCAGTGCTCCATCAGATACTGGCAGAGATTTCTAAAGGAGTATGAGATCAAGTCCAGCCCTGAAGAACTTGGCATTCTGGTAGAGACAGAAATGATTCCTTTGAACTGTTAGATGTGTGAGTGACAGTACTGTAAGCTGTCAAGATCGTTTAAACATTGATTCTGTTATTATATGTATCATTCCCGACATGTCACATGAGCACATGATAGGCATACCCTTTATGTCCTTAAGTCACTGCTAGAAACTGACAATTCAAGACCAAGAGTAAAGGCAAGAAGGAGCCTTCTGATGCTTCCCACGCTGCTCTCAACGGGCACCCTTTGTCTGTTCGTGAACAGTGCTTCATTTTCTAGATATGTATCAACCAGCTTGTGATCTGTCACCCCGAGTTATCACGATGTTATCATTCATGTTTCTTATATACTTGCTTCCTTTTTCTAAAATATCAAGAAAGTATTTCCATATGCCTGTTTCTTTTTTCTCTACTTGTCAGGATTTTTCAGTGTGATTACTGACAGGAGACCATAGATACATGTCAAATTTAGCTGGCATGGAGGAATACAAATTGCCCTATTCAAACCCCCTTAGAGCAACTACTAGATCATAGGTTGTTTCCTTATTTACTGTGGGCTACATGCTCTCTGTATTGTTTAACTTTCTCTTCTTGACTGAAGACCTCTTTTCTTTCTGGGGAAAATTGAATTGAAATAGAAATGGTGTACTCACATAGCTAACAGCCACTTCCTAATGTTTTTTCCTAAATAGAAGAACCAGAACTCAAGGTTTATTTACAGCAAGAAAACATTCTCCAGACTCTTGTAGCTCTAGATGCCCTTGTTGACACATTTTGATCAATTAGTTACTAGGGAAAGTCTCTAGATACAGTCTATCAGTTATCTGATGATGTGTGATAAAATATCACAAACCTAATGTCTTAAAACAATAAGCATGTATCATTCCACACAATTTTGAATTACTAACTCATACATACTGTGTTGTGCAGTTTTGGGGCTTTGGCTTTCTAATGGGCTCACAGTCAAGATATTAGGAGACCTTGTAGTTATCTTAAAGACTCACGAGGAGAATCTTTAAACATGACCTGCTATTGTCTCCCTTAAATAAGTTTCATAATACTAATGGTAATGGTTTCCCCAGGCAGGCGCAGGTGTTGTATGCAAAGCACTATTACATGGCTTTGGCTACTGTGAACTTCAAGATGCAGAATAGAATTAGTTTATGTTGATAGCATCATTCATTGGTTTCTCCAATTAAAAAAAAATGTTGGCCTGGGCAATGGTGGCACACGCCTTTAATCCCAGCACCTGGGAGGCAGAGGCAGGTGGATTTCTGAGTTCAAGGCCAGCCTGGTCTACAGAGTGAGTTTCAGGACAGCCAGGGCTTCACAGAGAAACCCTGTCTCAAAACAAACAAAAAGTGTTGGAATAATTTGAATTCTCCATCACTCTTACAACATGCTTTCTTTTATAAAACTATAAAACTTTTGTGATTACCCCCTATCTTAGTTAGGCTTTAATTGCTGTGAAGAGGCACCATGACCAAGGCAACTCTTTTAAATATGTTTTTTAAATATTTATTTATTTATTTATTATATGTAAGCACATTGTAGCTGTCTTCAGACACTCCAAAAGAGAACATCAGATTTCGTTATGGATGGTTGTGAGCCACCACGTGTTTGCTGGGATTTGAACTCAGGACCTATGGAAGAGCAGTCGGCGCTCTTAACTGCTGAGCCATCTAACCAGTCCCCCCCCCCCACCCTAAGGCAACTCTTATAAAAGAAAACATTAATTGGGGATGGCTTACAGTTTCAGAGGTTCAGTCCATTGTCATCATGGTGGGAACATGGCAGTGTGTGGCAGACATGGTACAGGGAGAGCTGAGAGGTCTGCATTTGGAACCAGAGGCAGCAGCAGGAGACTCTCAGCTGCAGGCAGCTCTTCTGCACTGGGCAGAGCTTGAGCACGAGGGGCCCTTGAAGCCCGCCTACACAGTGACTGACACACTTTCTCCAAGAAGGCCAACCTCCTATTAGTGCCATTTCCCATGGGCCAAGCATGTTCAAACCACTACACCCCTTACCCATGACTAAGGGGATATTGCTGAAGAAGGGATGGAGAGGGGACAAGAGATGAAGGAATGGCTTTTGTGGCACAGCAGTTGCAGCTCATGAGCTCACAGTGGCTCTGGTTGCATCCTGCAGCAGGACTGCCTAAGAAAGCTAGCCGGAATTCCAGCATGGATAGGGAAGCATACTCAGGGGAGGAGCTCAGAAAGCTGTACACCTAGCTGAGGGTGTGACAGTTGAAGGCGCCTGTGGTTGAAAGGGTTAGTTCTTCCCTAGTGTGGTCCCTGATGGGTTGGTTATCCATGCCTCCATGGATGGCCTTATGCCTATTCACATTTAGACAGCTCTGCACTCAAGGGCTCTGCAAAGAGGACATGCAGTTTGGATGGAAGTGTTGTTAAGGGAATTTGGGAGAGCTATACCAGGAGTAGGGGTTTGGTATTATCCACATACATTTGTGCATATATGGAATTACAAAGAATGAGTAAAAACGTGTGTATGTGTGTGATGTGATCTGCCTGATAAAACACTCTAGTTTCTGACCAATCAGTCATTTTATACTAACTTAAGTTTGATTTAAAACAAATAGACAATGTATAGTTTGGAATAGGTGCTGGAGAGATAGCTCATCTCAAGAGGATACCAACCATAACATGTAATCAGCTTTATAATGTTAACTATGTTTGACGATGGCATGTGTCACCAGCAACAGGGCACAGAGGCATGTGAAACCCAACTGTCACATAGCTTTTTCCTGAGTACATTCTATGCCAGCTGGTGGGGAAAGCCGAAAACAAATAGCCTTGGAGTTCTTCATTCCCGTGAGCTGTTTCCCTGAAGAAACAGTTTTGACCATGTGGTTGGTTGAATGATAAGTTGGTCTCCATTATAACCACAAGTTATAGGCACATCTCTCTTTGCCTTAACTGCCATACATAGAACACGTTCTGCTAATTCCTTTACTACTTTAGTGTTGGTGAAGACCTGTACTCAATTACCCATATATTCTGTACTTAGAATAAATGTTTATGTGCATAAAATTAGTGTAATCATTTAGGACAAGTACTTTTTATCTTTGTAATTGTGTTTTTATTATATATATGACACATCAACATGGTATCTATGTATATGCATATATGTATATATTTTAGAACAACTTAGAACTTAGACAACAATGCCCTTCACTAGTGTGCAGATGCAGAAACAGAGATTCTTAGTGGCTGAGAGACTTGAGGGCATTGAACTAATAAACAGGAAGACTAGGATTAAAGCCCACATTTTGCTGCTCACCTTGGCATGGACAGTCTACTAGAGCAACAACAGTTCTTAACCTATGGGTCATGCTCCCCTTGAGGGTCAAATAGCCCTTTCACAAAGACTGCCTAAGACCATCAGAAAATACAGATATTCACATTACAGTCTATAACAGTAGCAAAATAACAGTTATGAAGTTGCATTGAAAATAATTTTCTAGTTGAAGAGCCTCACAATATGAGGAAATATGTTAAAAAAAAGTTGCAGCATTATGAAGGCTGAAAACCACTGTAGCAGAGCAGTTGATTCTTTGTATTCCTGTCTCATTTTGTGTAATTCTTTTACAGGTATTCCTAAACGTAGGAACTGTATATGCTACCCATAGCCTTTCCCCAAATATGCATCACATTAGTACCATGGAGCAGCTTCTTACTGGCCAGAGCAGTGTACATGTTCCAGATGGTCTCTGTAGTGTTGAGTTACTCCTACTTTTCAGATTCATTCATTTGTCTTCATCTAGATGTGTGTTACTGTTCGAGGTATGCATTTTAAGTTTGAATTGCACTGTCGCAATAGAGGCTGTATTGTTTCCAGATTCGTTCTTTTCCACTCAGTGTTTCACCGCTAGGCTGTCTGTTTTGTTGCATGCTTCTGTTGGTTGTATCTGGGGACCACATCTAAGCATAAGCTATGAACTGTTTTTCTCAGGCATGGTTTTGTGTCAGGGAATGGATCAGCAACATTAATTCATTCAATGACATTTCACCAGTAAGAAAGAATGAGTTATTGATATACACTAAAATGTGGCAATGCCTCATAAAACATAATATTAAATATAAGGAATCAGTCACAAAGAACAACATTTGAAAGTCCTATCTGTATGAACTGATCGGAGCAACTAGATCTATAGCGACAGGAAGTAGTCAAGCACTTACTTCAGGAGGTGAACTAGAGAGGAGGAAGGGGACCCCCCTCCCGCCAATATGAAAATGCTTGAAACGTAACTGAAACCACGGTGTCAGAGCTCTAAGTATGTGAAGAACTGTTGGTTTGGGGCTCTCTTTAAATGGGTGAAGCCTAAGGCATGGTAATTCTGTCTTAATAAAGCTCTCTTCAAAGGCCAAACAAAACCGTCACCAGATCCTTTTGCAGGAGGCTGGTGTGACTTAAAGGCTGTCCCCTCAGCTTAGGGGACAACTGGAAGGGGAGACTCAGAATTCCAGTCCCAAGGTTTCTCCTCTGGTTCCTTGGAGAGAAGCCATGCAGGTTATTTTAGCTAACAGTCTCGGACAGCGTATCTGTCCCAGTCCTCCATCTACCATCAGTAATGGCTTTCCCAAATCTCCAGTTTTGGCTATGCCCTGGGCTTTTTATATCTTACCAAATAGAAACTGTGGATGTCTTTTTCATGATAATATCTTAAAGTTATTTTTGTATATAGTCCCTTATAGGTAGTATTTTTGTCTGTCCAAAGGAGAAGACAAATTTTATAGCTTTATTAAAAGCAGTAGGAATGGTGCATTTGTGCTAATTAATGATTGCTTCAAAACAGCAGAGATGTCTTCCTCTCTGAAGAATGGTAATAAATGGCTGATTTTTGAATAAAAGGGATTCTGATCTTTTATGTCTAACTATCTTAGACTATAGTTAATATACTAGAGAGTTAAATTCTGATATATATATTTTTTACCTTGGTCTATATATGTACTTTGATGGTCACAATAAAATTCACATTTAGCCAATTAAACCATGGTGGTTTTAAAGTGAAGTATAAAATTCCATGATAACTGAAGGGGGTGTCCGAGTGACTGGAAAGCATCAGCTGAAGATGGAGCGGGTTTAGGAAGGAAGCCGTGAAGAGAAAGCCGTCACACACACTTCATCAACACTGTGGAATGAGGGGCCAGTGCATTTACTGAGTGGTGATGTCCAGTGAACACAGAAACTAATTGGTGGTTGAACATGCCTCAGGAGCCCTGATCTTAAGGTCATAGCAGGCTCAGTGAATAGTGCTGACTTAGGCTGCATCTCGCCGATAGCTGATCTTACCAGTGAGCTGTTTAGAGTCATTCACGCCTGAGCCCTCTCCCTGCACCTTGAATGGCACGTCAGTGGTCACTGCTTCTGACATCCTTTATGTTTGCCCAGCCAGCTCTGAATCTTTAGGTTGGGCTTCTGAGTGCTCAGGGAAGAAAAGAGAGAGGCAATTATTTTCAGTCATTGAGTTTTGAAGATCTTAGTGTTAATTATGCCAAACATTGTTGGTACATCAGCAAATACAAATGTTAAAAAGGGGTGCCAGGCATTCCAGACCTGCTTAAACATACTTTATGGTGGTTAAGAAAGTCTTGTATACACTAACATTTCTGAGGTACATTGTTACCCACGTGTTTTCATGCATTTCAAAATGGAATATTCACATTAAAAGCTCATTTGTATTTTGGAGTATTAAAAAGCTTACTTTTAATTAATGTGTGCCTTCTTATCAGTTGAATTAAGAAGAATAAAAAGCGCAATTCATTATTTCTGTGTGGAATCTGGAGTGATGTGAAAAACATTTCAACAAAACAAAACTGCCATGGGTAGCTGTGAGAAACGGTTCAAAAATTAATTTAAGTATTACAGTGGTCTTTGAAATGGGAATATTGCTCTCAGTCAGGTCTGAACTTACCAAAGATCCTTTGAGTATGTAAGATGTGCTTTGCCTATTGTCTGCAGCCCCCTGTGCGCTCTGACCTGCAGTTTTGCAGGAAGTACCCACTCAAAGGGTGTCAGGAAGCCCCGAGCTGCCTTTGAGTGTTCATCTGAGATTCGAGTTAAGGATGCGAAGCTGGTATTCTTGTTTATGACACAGATTTCAAAACTCATTTCTCCTATAAATAAAAGGAAAAGCAGAAAGGATTCAAAGTCCCTAAATCTATGAGAATCGTCAGTGTGTTCACTGATGTTTTTGTTTGTTTGTTTGTTTTTACCAAAGCAAATATATTCAGTCCCTAAAGAGGGTAGAATGGGTGGCATTCTTTTGCTGAGGCACAAATTTAAAACGGGATGGTTGTTTTTCACGATGTATATGATTACCGTAGAGGCCATGTCAAGTCAGAATAGTTGTACTGTTATACATTAGTGATTCAAAAAATCCCGTCACATGACTCTAATACAAAACCAAGTGTTCCTTCCGTGTGGCTGATAAAATACATTCTACTGTTACTGTCATAATCCTGCCTTTCAAATTAAGATATAATAATTATTCAGAATCTAATATGGAGTTAATTTAGATTCAATTGTCTCTATTAAGACAAAGAGGTATGATAGTTTTTAGAGATGGAAATGATCATCTATGAGAATTTGGCTGAAGTCAAAAGCTTCACTGTCAGCATCATAGGTTCATTATGAAGGAGAGCATTATCGTCGTCTTTGTGCTGTTCTTCAGCTCATTTGTTCTTAGGAAACGTGTTTATCTCTTACCGAAACTCTCTGATGTAGACGGACAGATATGTGATCAAGCAAGCGTCGTAAAACATTAGTGAGAGGACCACGGTAGCAAGTATGTACGGGTCTTCTCCACAGCGTTCTTCCAGAGTGACTCCATGTCTCAATAAAAGAACCTCTTTGGCTTTTGCCAAAGCAAAATAGATTTTTTTTTTTAGATTTATTTATTGTTATATGTAAGTACACTGTAGCTGTCTTCAGACACACCAAAAGAGGGCATCAGATCTCATTATAGATGGTTGTGAGCCACCATGTGGTTGCTGGGATTTGAACTCAGGACCTTAGGAAGAGCAGTCAGTGCTCTCAACCGCTGAGCCATTTCTCCAGCCCAAAATAGATGTTTTAATTATGTAAGTATAGTATGTAGATCCAATAGAGTTTGTGTATTGATAACATTATGTATTTAACAAATTAGTAAGAGACAAAACTAATTTCAAATTATAAATTTGGATACTCTTTACCGTACATTTTTTTTGGTTGATGGTCGTTTCAAAAGGTGGTTTAGTCATTTTTAAAACTCCAGTTGAGGCAATTACTTGAATCAGTTCTAAGATAGACTATTTTTCAGTTTTGTTGGAGGGGCTGTGATGAAGTGTTTGGTAAGTGTTCATAATAAAATATATGTGTATATAAAGAACATGAGTTCATGTGACATGGAGCACATTTTCTTCCTCGTCAGTATGGGTGCACTTTGGAATGTGATCAACATTGTAAAGAATGTTTGTTTATTAGGTTAAAGCACACTGCTGGTGATCTTACATATCAGAGAAGAAATTCTTTATTCATAAATTAAGACAACTGCTGCCTTTAGGGTGCTCTTATTACTGCCCCCCACCCCCACCCCAGCTTGCCACATGTGCGCTAATGTGTTGTGGGCTCAGAAATGATATGGATGAGTAATGCATGTGTGCTCACATCTCATTTTTGTGACACACTTTAAATAGATACAAACTCACCATAACTAATGTATCTACCCAGAAATGCCTCTTGGCAGATGTGGCTGGGTTGCCACCTCGTTCCGCGGCTGATGCGTATCTCACAGGTTGGCATCCTTAGAGTCCATACATTCAGAAGTCATTTTACATCCGATGATCTAAGGTCGGTATGGTTGAAGTAGGATTTATTTTTAACCTGAGTGTTCCACCCTCTTACATTACCCCAGACTAGTTGGTATTAAAACAATGACAGGGGTGGGGGTGGTGGGGGTGGTGGGGATGGAGGAGGGCATCAAGTTGGCCCTTGCATTCATTAGCTGTGTTTACAAATCATCTGTCATCAGTCCAGCCACCGCCTCTTTTATCACAAGCTTTTGTGTTTGATATCATGCTGGGGCAGAGTGGCTTAATGGCAGGCCCCGTGCACCTTTTCACCCGTGTTCAGAGCATCCATGCTAAAGCGTACAGTGACTTGGACGTTAGGCAGGTAAACGATACCTAATGACATATTACACTAAACTGTGAAAGACCAGGTGCTTCTAGAGTGATGCTTTCTGTCAACAACCTATTTTGTGTTCTTGAATATAGCAGTGCTTGCTCCTGTGTTGGCAATATTATCTAATTTGATGTGCCCTATGATACTTGATCAGCCATTAACAATAGCTAAGCCTATAGGGAGCTAGCACACATATGCACCCATAGACATACACATATCGACATACATGCGTGCTTCTTTACTTACTTGCATGCATATGTGCAGTGAGTTTTGTTTGTTTGTTTGTTTGTCCTTCATCATTAAAGCCTTCGGTAGAGAGTCATAAATGGAAAACAGCTGTTAGTTTTAAGGTAAGATAATACGGGCTTTGGTTTGTTTCAAGTTAACCACATGATTTAAAATTAGTGCAGGGTCTTGTAACAAATGCCAGTAATCTAAACAGAAGCCGTACCTCGCCCGTGGCTTCTGCGTGCAGTACAGGTTCATTGCTGGAATGCTTTCACAGCCCATCACAGGATGTAATGAACAGCTATTTTTAAACAGAAGAAATTCAAGTTGACAGCTTGGCAGTGAAATTCAGCTAGTGAGATAATTTTTGTCATCTTTAGTATAGAGAATGGATTCAGTTTGGTTTAAGGAAATTTCTATCTTATGGCCTGTAGGGAAAATATTTTTATTAAAAGAAAATTTTGTTGTCCATTTTGAGGGGCAGGTGTTACTGATAAAGTATGGAATCGGCTTCTAATGCATTACTGAAATTTCTCTAAAACCCAGAATTAGATAGAATTTCTTATTTTTTTGCTTCTGCTAAAGGTGAGATAATCTAATAAGACAACCGTGAGGGGAACTCAACTACTGGAGGTCTATCCCATGATGCTCTTTAGTCTTTCAGAGTTTAAAATAAGGAGGTTTTTAAATAACTGGGCAGGAATGTAAAGTGTGGAGCAGCCTGTCTCTGCGAGAGTACAGGGTGGGATTGTAGCAGGGAGAAAGGAAAGAGCCTGCCTGGTTCCTGGAGAGACACTCTTCACATCTGATCTCGATAGCTTCGGAAAAACACGTTCCACGTTCCTAACAAAACATCATATAAGTCAGTTAGTGGTGGCGCATGCCTGCCTTTAATCTCAATACTTGAGAGATAGAGGCAGGCATATCACTGTGAGTTTGAGGTCAGCCTGGTCTACAAAGTGAGTTCCAGGACAGCCAGGGCTACTCAGAGAAATACTGTGCGAAAAAGAAAACAAAACCAAAATTAAATATGCATAAACCATAACAAAAGTGATAAAGTAATCAGAGTGAATTGTTTGTTTATATTATAAATTCTATAAAAATTTTCTTTTTTGTTTTCTTTTTTTAAAAAAAAAAGATTTATTTTATTTATATGAGTACACTATAGCTGTCTTCAGACACACCAGAGGAGGACATCAGATCCCATCACAGATGGTTGTGAGCCACCATGTGGTTGCTGGGAACTGAACTCAGGACCTCTGGAAGAGCAGTCAGTGCTCTTAACTGCTGAGCCATTTCTCCAGCCCAAACTTTGTTTTTCTAAGTGAGGTTGGTTTCAAGAGCTTTTGAGAGATTTTTAAAAGTTCATCACTGAGGATTTTGCTCAATGTGGTTTGAAAGAGCAGTACTACAGTTTACTAAGTGAGATGTGGGCAAGCCATATCAGTACATCATTGAATGCTCTGAGTGCTTTACTCAGTATCTAATCATGTTTCTGGTTCCACCAATAAAACTAAGAAGATATAAAGTAGCAGAAATTTTATTAGTTCTGCTTGTTAGTTTTTGTTTTAAGACAGGGTCTCTCACTTTGAGATTCTCAAGCTGGCCTGGAACTTCCTACATAGACCAGGCTGGGCTGGGACTCATTACATAGACTAGGCTGGAAGCCACAGAGATTGCCCGAGTCTCTGTGCAGGGGGGTGGGGGGGATGCATCTCAAGTGTGGGGATGGCACACATGTATGAGGTTACTGATAGCATTTCAGTATGTAGATAAGGTGTGTGATACCTAATCTAAACTGTCACGTCTACCTGACACCTATCATTTGTTTATGATGGGAGTGTCCCACGTCCTATTAGATGGTTACAATATCCAGTTAGTTCCTTTTCGACACATCTCTGTGTGCTAGCCAACACCTGGAGCTGTTCGCCTATCCAACTGCAGTCTCAGGACAGTAAAAGCCTTCAGAGTCATGCTTTCAGGTGAATTGAGGTCATCAGCATACAGCCTCCCTTCCAGTCCCCTCTCTGAGTCCCCTAGGGGCTGGCCAGTTGAGCGGGTAGCTTTGCTTCGAAGTGCTGCTATAAAGCGGGGTGACAGAGCTGGTCTGTTTAAAAGACAGCAGGCAGTTGTGGCCCTGACCTGACTCTCCATTCTATTTGTCCCTGGGAAGATGGACCGGCCCCAAACATAACATAGCTGAGGAACGGTAGACGTGTCAGGCGCTTCTGGCGAGGCTGTCAGCGTGTTAGGTCAGTGCTGTGCCCTTAACAATTGTGTTTTATCACCACAGCAAGGGGATTTCTCTTGACGTGAGAGAACGGTGCCTCTGTAGAGGTTTTACTTAACGCTAGAGAGGCCACTGTTCAGCTGGTACAGTCCGAGCCATTCCCTGTAACAGTGCTGTGTGAGTTTGTGACCTGACCTTTGAGCTCTCGGCTTTCTTGTGTCGTGACCCTCTTGAATCCTGGTTAACCCCCCTGACAGAGTAAGGCGTCATCGCATGTCACATCTCCTCCCCACCCCCACGCTTCTCTGTACATCAAGAAGTGTTAAGGTGAATTCCTCAAGGATATTTTCAGTTTTTTAAACTATGGAAATTTTTGAGAAGGAGTCCCAGGTATCAAGGAGTTCCTTTACTGAGATAATGTGACATTAGCCGGAATTACAAAGTGCGAGCAGAGATGGTGGCCCCGTAAGTTGAGGACTTAGCTGTGAAGACAGACAAGCTGGAGAAAGTCTCTGGTGATAATAGTGGGCTCTCTGTGTGCTCCAGCCCCAGTTTTTACACTGCGTTCTAAGGTTTGAGTAATTCAGGAAAAGGAGAGAAAACTGTCTTTCCAGGATATGCTGGAAATGAGGAAACCATGATGGGGAAGTGGATTGCAAGATGCTTGGGTTTCCCAGCCAGGAGACCTGTGGCAGGTGGGGTACCAGCCAGGACACACTTATCAGTCCTTAACCCAGCTCCTTAGGAGCCTGTGTTGTGTGACAGATGGTCAAGACCGAAGCTGACTGCTTGAGCTTGAAACCTATGTCTTACTAGCTCTGCCATCTTGAACAAATTGTTTAACTATTTTGTTCTACAATCTCTTTATTAAAGAACCCTCAAAATTACATTTAATTGCCGGGATTAATATAGGATCAAATGAGTTAAACATTTTATATTATTAGAATAATACCTGGCATGTAAAAAGAACTAAGTACAAACAATCTACTAATTTTGTTTCTTAATTAACTTTCTACTTACATTTACAAGTTTGTAATTTAAAAGAGATTTTCAGAGTTCACTAGGACTGTAATGGTTTGGGTTAGAGGCTTTTTTCTTTTCTTCAGAGGTAATTGTGGAAGACGAGTGGCTGAGATGATCAGGAGCCAGTGCAGGCAGATGCTGCTGCAAAGTCCTTGCTAGACTTGATGCAGCCATCACATCCACGGGGTCATGGTGCTGTGACTGTGCACAAGTCCTGAATAAGATCAAGCCAACCGAGATGTCAGCACAGATGGAGAGACCCACCGAGTCCCACCCTAGCCGGGGAGCTGCTGGCTATGGATGGCGGCTGTGTGAGGGAGTCAGTCAGTTTTCATCAGGGATGCAGCTCCCCAGAGGTTGCCCATGCTGCTGTGCAGGGTCTTACTCCCATCACACAGAGCAGCAGCAACTGTGAGAGATAAGGAAAGTATGCTCCATTTGGGATCAGACTGAGCTGGGTTTAGAGACCAGCCTTGTGACTGTCTGAGTCGCCTCCAGGGAGTCTGTCAATAGGAAGCCATCAAACCAAACCTTGTGACCGATTCAGAGGATGAAATGAATTCATGTAAGTGAATAGCGTGTGACGCAGAGTAGGTCCTCAAGAAACTCTGGCTTCGTCATTGACCTGTCAAGAGTTTAAAATTTATAATGGAACAGTCTGTTTTCAGGGGTTGTGGTGGTTTGGGTTTTGATGTGCCATTTGAATAGAAAGTACATTTGGAGAGTTTTCAAGCAACCATTCATCTAGCGGGGATTTTTCACCTAACAACAGCTTTTGTGCAATGCTTTTACAGTATACAAAAGTTAACTTTGCATTCTCTCCGCAAGGGAACTGAGAAAATGGATGAGAGGCAATTAGAGACAAATACTTCTGAAACAATGTTGCTAGATGAAATTATTTAAGTGCTGCTAAGGTTGGGGCTGCAGCTCAGAGGTAGAGTACCTGCTTGTCTGTGTGTAGAGCTCTGTGAATTCATACAGAAAATATTGGGTTCAATTTCTAATACCTCCCCAAAGTTTCCTTCCTTTCTCTCTCTCTCTCTCTCTCTCTCTCTCTCTCTCTCTCTCTCTCTCTTGGTTTCTCTCTCTCTTTCTTTCTCTCTCTTTCTCTCTTTCTTTCTTTCTTTCTTTCTTTCTTTCTTTCTTTCTTTCTTTCTTTCTTTCTTTCTTTCTTTCTTTCTTTCTTTTTTTGGTTTTTCAAGACAGGGTTTCTCTGTGTAGCCCTGGCTGTCCTGGAACTCACTTTGTAGACCAGGCTGGTCTCGAACTCAGAGGCAGAGGCAGGCAGATTTCTGGGATCAAAGGTGTGTGCCACCACCGCCCGGCTCAAAGTTTCCTTTCTTCTCCCCAGTTGAAGGTGAAATAATCTAAATGTGGAATAGAGAAGATGTCTCTATGACACAGCTGCTTAGGTCGGATCTTAATTTACCCAATATAAAAATAATTTAGGCAAAAATGTCACATTTTTAATGTTAAGTGACAGATAAACAAAGATTTGCCACGGAGACTTTTGGAGCTTTAGTTACAGCATCAGTGCCTTAGATTTCTTGGAAGTGAGAAGAGACAACACCCAGGCCAGGCTTAGGATCCCCTCAGTTTCCCTCAGCATCATAGCTGGAAGGCCTGGGTAAATCTACAAAAATAGTGTTGAAGCTAGCTTTAGAATTTCAATAGTTATTGTATATTCAACACAGCCACAGAAGCACTCTATTTTCATTTTAAAAATTTACAATTAAAGTGATTTAGGTACACCTCAAATACTTGATTATATACAAACCCATTACAGGGTTTATGCACACAGTAAATCCCTTCTTATTATGGGGTTTTGTGCACATTAAATGCCTGGTTGTTGTAGATTGTTGTTTTTCTTGTTACCATTAAATGTAACATTTTCCTAGGTGATGAAATGTGTTATTATTGGGAACATTTATTTGAGTGTGCATTCTGTAGTTTAAAAGAGAAAGGTATTTAAACAGCAAAGACTTAGCTGTTATGAAATTTATTTTTATAAATAGCTTTCAGCAAAAACCAGAGCAGTGCTTTAAAATTACAGTTAAAAAAAATCATTTAATCATCACACTTCCTGTTGGCTAATAGGGTAGTAAGTGACTTTTCCTCTTGCAATAGGCTGCTCTAGCTCTGCCCACTAAGTGGGTCTGAGCGTACCAGGCTGGTTTCCGTCAGCCTCCACACAAAGTGCTGAGAGTTCAGGGAGCATATCTTTCCTTCCCCGTAAATTCACTTAAGTACTAGTCGTGCTGCGGCTTTAACTGGGGCAGACAACCAGACTTGAGATAAAATGAAAATAATGGTCCAGGCTGGGTGCAGGGGATGGTAGAGCGCACATCAATACGCTGAGTGTGAGTCTATGTTAATGTGGGCCTGATGGATCAGCTTTCTCTTTTAGCCTGGAGGACCATTAAGCCCTGGAAGCTGGGTCAAACTGATAGAGTCGGCAAATATACAGCTCATCACTTAGCAGCGGTGGTTAACCGGCACGGCTGCCTAATGTGCAGGAACAACGCTGCTTAAACATTCGCCATGATCAGGACACAGATCGGGAAGAAGATAATAGATTCTGCCTTCATTTGCATAATCAAAGCTTCTCATTTTCCACCTATAGATAATATAAGAGGGGGCGAAACCACAGCCAGCACTTCCATTATGCTGTTAATCTTGAATCTCAGCAAATAATTTCCATAAAAATGTAAATAACTTGTTTCAAAAAAAAATTGCAATGGAAAGGTTTTCCTGTGTTGCTTCTTTGGGGTTAAATTGTAGATACAGGTAGAGCGCTCCTGTCCTGAGGATTTTGAGGGATAAGAAATAAAACTAAGTTTTCCTCCTTTTTGTAATTATGAATTCTTATAGTGATTTGACTCATGTGCAAAACTTTTTGCCGTGTTAAGCCAGATTGCTTTTAGTGTACGGGATTTGAAAAAAAAAAAGTTGCAAGTTACCGAGGTGACCAAAAAACTTGGTCGTTTATTTCCCCTCAAAGCAGAGAAATGGCAAAGTTCATAGTAAAATGAAAATGAACAATGGGAGAAAGGAAAGAGCGCAGGGCCAAGAGTTACCCTTCACAGAGCTCAGCACCAGGGGCCCTCTGGCATCTCACAGTGGCGCGTCCCCCATCACCTCCATCTTCCTGTCTCCCCTTCCATCTAATCACGCCACAGCTGGGGTGGGTAGCGCTGTTAGCCAAGTACTTTCTTACATAATTTCCAAAGTGTTAAACTTTTAAACCTGGCATCACTAGCTTATCAGAAATATTGAATTCACATTTTTGTATTGTGTGGACCTTTGTATCCACTCTTAAAGAGACCTCTTTTGAGCACTCCTATTTCCTATTTCCGCCGCGGTCTTGAGCACAGCGTATCTTGTAGGTACTTCTGCCTCATTTATAAAAAGGAGGTCATGAGGAAGTTCCTGGAGTGACTGGGCTTAGGGGCAGCTAGGCCTGTTACTCATATTGTCGTCCGAGGCAGGTGATGACAGGCTTGAGGCCAGCCTGGGCTACAGAGCAAGGGTTTTGTGTTAAAGTCTGATTGTAAAGGAATTTGTATTTTGTGTATATGGACGTGTCGTGGGCGTGGTCCACGCATGTGACCGCACCGCATAGCCCTGTGCGGTGGCGTACGGAGGGAGGCCCGAGCGGCATGCTGGCTGGCTTCCTGTGCTGCTTCCCACCCTGTTCCCCCGAGACAGGGTCTCTCCCTGACCCTGAGCCCCTGCTGGATACCTGGAACACTCCTGAGATCTGCCTGTCTCTGAGCTCACGGGCAAGGGGGGGTTGTGTCTCCCATTCTATGTGGGATTTGGACCCAGCTCTTCAGGGTTGCAAGGTGAGCATTCTTACCCATTTACCCAGCCCTGTACTTTTTTTGTTGAAGGAAAAAAAATATTAAGTGCTTCTGTGTATCTTGTTGGATTCTATACTGAAGTCTCTATGAAAAAAAAAAACCTAACATAAATTCTGTATAAAATGGTTTTGGGATATGTGTTTAATTCCAGCTCTCTTCTATGCAATTTTTTCTTTAGTGGGCCTGTACTGGCTAGTTTTGTGTCAACTTGGCACAGGCTGGAGTTATCACAGAGAAAGGAGCTTCAGTTGGGGAAATGCCTCCATGAGATCCAACTGTAAGGCATTTTCTCAATTAGTGATCAAGGGGGAAAGGCCCCTTGTGGGTGGTGCCATCTCTGGACTGGTAGTCTTGGGTTTTATAAGAGAGTAGGCTGAGCAAGCCAGGGGAAGCAAGCCAGTAAAGAACATCTCTCCATGGCCTCTGCATCAGCTCCTGCTTTCTGACCTGCTTGAGTTCCAGTCCTGACTTCCTTGCTGATGAAAGTATGGAAGTGTAAGCCGAATAAACCCTTTCCTCTCCAACTTGTTTCTTGGTCATGGTGTTTGTGCGGGAATAGAAACCCTGACTAAGACAGGACCCTTTTAAGAATTCTCTAAAGGAGGTATTACTTTCGGGTAAGCAACGTGTATCAAGTGATAGTCAATTTCCTTAGCTAGTGAGAGACTGAGGTGCGACTGAAGCTCGGCTGTGGCTCCTGGGTCAGCGTCGTGCATCCCTGACTTTATAGCAATGGGAAGAAACTTGGATAGTTGGAAACTGTGTTAGTACTTGAAGATGCACATGCTGGGGGTTGTGTGTGTGTGTGTGTGTGTGTGTGTGTGTAACACCCATGTCTTGTTCACAGCGGTCCCTTGTTTACCATCAAACCAGGACTGCAGAGGGTACCCAGTCAGTATTTTTGGATAAGTGCCAATGCGTGTTACCTATGCTGATTTGGAGTGATGCATCATAAAACCTTTGTCTCAGGATCCCTTGTCCTGCTTCTGCTTCACCTGGCGTCCTAAGCCCGCATGTGCTCTGTGTGACACTGAGCAGGGACCGTAGAGTGGCAGTGTGATCTGGGAGAGCAGGTCTACCTTGGTCTGTCTGGTAGCCGAGAAGATGGCTGCTCCTCTTGGTGAGAGCACCTGTGTGGAAGCGAGAGGACTCGAGTCTGACTCCCAAGCACACACATAGGAATAAATAAATAAATGATCTGTAGGCCTAACTGTACATGCCTGTACCTTTGGCATTGGGAGACAGACACAAGGATCTGGGGGCATCAGTCAACATAGCTGGAATGACAAGCTACTGGTTCAGTGAGAGGCTGTCTGAGGTAATCAGGTGGGAAGCCATAGAGAGGGACATCTGATAGCCTCCTCCAGATGAAGACATCCATCCTCCTTATGCATCATGCGTGCGCAAAGGCTCTGTCATGGGTGCCTATACATTCCTATGCATTCCTACACACACACACAAACAGATACACACAGACCCCGCCCTCACATGCATGCAAAGGGGTTCTGAGTGGAAAAGTTGAGGAAGCCTTGGTGTGGACTTACACGACTTTACCTCCAACAATGCTTTCTTTTGTCTGCTTCGGGTAAAATTATAACATTGTTTTATAAGTATCAAATTGATAGTAAAAGGTTGAATTAATGGAGGGGAAAATTCTTCATAGTCTGTGGTTTGTTCTTAGATAAAAATTTTAAAACTAAAACTGATTTTCTACATAAATGCATATACAAGCTAATTTCAAAATTTTGAGCAATGAAAATAATAATAAAAATAAACCAACTCTTATCATTGCAAGTAAGTGATGTTCTATTCACTTATAAGTATATGTTAATAATATATCTAATAATATTAAATTAATATTTTGGTAAGGATTCTTCCAGACAGCTCTCTCTATGCATGCATGTTTATAATTTAATATGTTCATTTAGAATATGCATTATCATTGGATATGCAGCAGGTTTTACTAAACAATGCTACTTGGAGATTTTTTTTTATTTTTATTTTTTATTCTAATAAAAATTCTATGAGCATCACTGTAATTTTAATAGCTTAATATTATGTTGTCTTGATTTTTCATTGCTTATTGGCCTCCTAATAATAGCCACCATTTTCTTTCTTGCCCTTTCGATGTCATAGAAAGCTGCTGTGGACATGGATTTATGGAGGTCTCTGAATCATTTCTCAAAGCTAGCATGATGCGCACATTCGGTGTATTGTTTAAATCTGTGGGAAAGTAAAGTTGCAGGAAGGGAGTCTGAGTTGAAGAGGCTCAGTCTATCTCCTCTTGCATGTGAACAAGTGTTCACAGACCAAGCCAGGCTCTGAGGATACCTGCAAGCCCCAGTTCCTGCCTCGCTTGCAGCGGCCCACAGCGGGGAGAGAGGGTGGGCAGTGTAAGAAAGAAGGCATTGCATTTGGCTTTTGCTGTTTTTGGCTTTTCAATACAGTTTCTTCTTGTAGCCTTGGCTGTCCTCTTTAGACCAGACTGTCTTTGAATTTACAGAGCTCTACCTGCTTCTGCCCCTGGAGTACTGGGATTAAAGGTGTATGCCACCGCTGCCCAGCTGACATTGCATTCTTGAAATTATACCATGTAGAAAAGACATTCTGAAACTTTTTTTTTTAAGCAAACAAACAAAAAACAGACTTTGATTCTTCAGATAGCAAAACAGAGGTTTTGTATTGATGAAACTAGATGTTCAAGTCAAATTATAAAATGAATTTATATGAGTTTTAACAGCAGATACATTATTCAGGCCCCCCCCCACACCCCAAAAAACACACCTTGGGTACAGTTAAATCTGCAGAGATCCTAACTTTGCTGAGATTCCCACTGGCAATGGAGAGATGGGAAAGAAGCCACTCAGTGCGCTCCTCTAGTGCAGTGAGTGAATGTGGGTAGCGATGCTGCCATCGACTGCATTTGGGGAGGGGCGGAGGAATGGTTTTCTGAAGATTGAACTGCCAAGCATTGTCAATATTACTTAAAGAAAGCCAGAGACATGAGTTGTTACTGTTGAACTCACGCTTTGGGTAGGCATTTCATTTTTTGTTATGCTTTGTGAAACTAATGAAACATTGTACTAAGAAAAGATACAGTAATAATTAACAATTAGAACCTCATAACTGTTTTATTTATCAAAAATGCACGTAATCTCTATTTTAAAATGTAAGCAATGGAGCCCTAACAGCTTCTGTGTGAGTGATTGTATCACTGGGCCAGCAAGATGGCTTAGCAAGAAGGTGTGCTCACTACCAAGCCTGACAGAGTGAGTTCCGTTCCCAGGAAACACAACCGAGTTGTCCTCTGACCTCCACACGCCTGACATGGCATGGCTCCCCCCAAAGTTTGAAAGAATTGGGTCATTAGTGAGGGATTATAGTGGTGGGTTTAGTGCTGTCACATCTAGTGTTTTGATACGGGTTTTTCTGTTGCACTGGTTGATAACAGAGTGCTGGGCTCCAGTGACCAACCACCCTCACCACTGACCCAAGTAGTCAACAGTGTATCAGCATCACACCCAGCTGGCCCAGGACATTTTTATAAAAGAGATCATTGTATTTAGTATATTTTCATCACTTTAAACTGTTTAAGATCTTAAAGTGTAGATTTAGCAAAATTCTATATCCCCAATAATGTTATATGAACATTAACATTTTTATCTTCTCTTTGTGGAAGTTTTTTGTAAGTTCCCAGAGTTTATGAAAGGTACAAAACTGTCCTCCATCCTTGCGGAGTCCTTAGAGGTGACCCATGGCCCATCTAAGCTCAATGTTATACTTACTCCTCGAGTTCCAGCCTAGCCCATCCCACTTCTTGCGGCGTGCACAAGCTGCTGAGAAGGTACAGGGTCCAATGTGGAGCCCTACCCAACAAACACAATGATACAGATGCTCAAGGAGATGTCACGGGGCTTTAGAGTCATGGCGAGCCCTTGAATTTAAGAGAGAACTCGGGGAGGGAGGGGATGGTGGGTGATTCTGTAACAACTGTGCTGTCTTTCTTTCCCCACCCCATGATGGATCAAGTTCTTCTCTAATAAATCCAATCAACGTTGGTCAGGACCTCTGCTAACCACACCCACAACTGCTGCACTGGGCTGAGGCATCCGCTCCGTGCGTGCTTTCCCCGTTTGCTCCCCACTCCGCTGAAATCTAAGGGCCTCATGCCCGTAACTCTTCCTTATTCAATGCCTGCTGGCACACAGATGACTTCACATAGCTGGAAACAAAGTCGTGCCCAGGCACAAGAATAACAGGAAAACCTTGAGTATGGAATTAGAAGTGAGGGTGGCACACAGGACAGAGAGGCAGAGAGGGAGTGGGGCGGGGCAGTAGGATGCGCATCCCATCACAGAGAAGCAGAAGCAGGAGGTTCCGGAATCTGGGAGGTGGTAGTGGGTTGTGGGAAGGGTACAGGGCTGCGGGAGGGAGGAGAGCCAATAAAATACTTTGTTTGAGAAGGCGTAATGAAACCTAAAACAGTGAATGTTAGTTTAAGTATTAAGAAAAAAAAGACCCGAGGTAGGATGGTAGATGCACTCCAGGAATGTATAGTTGGTATTTTAATAAACTTTGCTGTAGTGCTTACTAAAATTTATAGTTGAGAAAAATGTAACCTTTTATAGCATTAGCATTTAATAGCATATCGCATTAGCATTAGCTTAACAATATATAAGCATATAGCAATATCATATAGCATTAGCTTAACACTGCCATGCTGTATTCACTTAAAGAGTTAATAAATCTTATTAAAATATTATTTAAATTTTAAAGAAAATGGAGGCTTGAAAGATAAATCTTAGTAAACATTAGAACATATCATCTTGAGTGAAAAGTATAGAGTGTGTCTTATTTGAAAAAAAGTAGTAGTTTTCACATCTAGGTAAGAGTAGGTAGAAATCTGAAAGGAACAACTGGTCTACCCCAAGAAAAGCTAGAGACAGTGTATATTACAGGCATGCCTCCCCCAGAGGAAGAGGCCAGCCAGGAACCATTAGAAAAGGGAGCTTCATTAAAGCCAAAACAGAACCCTGTCCTATCTCATTGCCTCATCACTTAAGAATGTCCTGGAGAGAGATAATGTGTGACTGTTGGTAGAGATCCACCTGCTTGTTTTCCTGTGCGTCCCTTCAGATCAAAGCTAGCATGTCCTTTGAAACCTTTCTTTTGTTTCTTATTATATAGCATGCAGTACCTGAAACACTATTGCTTTGGATTTTGATACGAAACAAGACGAATCACTGTTTGAGAGAAAAGAATGGGGGTTACCTTGCTTGATTTAAAGAAAAGATTTCTTGGTAATATGTTTAAGACATCTAAGATGCCTTTTGTCCTTGGAGCAGCTCTGCAGTTCGGTGCTTGAGTCGATATTGCAATTTAATACTGCACCTACAAAGAAAATTACAGTTTTTAAACTGTTTATTCCAAGTGCTTTCAAAATGAAGACACTACAAAAGTGGTAAAAGTGTGCTGTTGAAAAAAATGAAGTAGAAGATTATTAATTCCTTAAAGATCAAGCATATTGCAAATTCAAATGATCCCACTCATTATCAACATGGGGTCTCTCTACAGGTTTGCATATTATAATATGTTCTTAAAATGGGATACATAATGACTTTGTAGATCAACTATTTATATTTCGTAGCAGCTGAATCCCTTTCTTGCTGTGAAATATGTTCATTTTATTGTGATAATATGAATGCATAGGAAGGCAATAAAGGAAATGTTAAATCGTGCTTCATTCAGGTTTTAAAAGAACCCTGTCCATTTTAAAGACTTTCGAGTAACTTAATTTTAAAAAGAAATTGTTTTGTGAAAAGATGCTTGAAAGCGTGTGTTCCATGTAGCAGGTCATCAATGTCTTTTTGAAACTTTTAAGACACTTCAGTGTGTGTGTGTGTGTGTGTGTAGGGTGCACATGCACCATTGCAGGTGTGTGAAAGTCGGAGAATCACTTGAGGGAACCGGTTCTCTTTCCTGCTACGTGGGATTGAATCCGGGCTGTCAGGCTTGGCGGCTGGCTAGCACCTTCTCCCAGCGAATCACCTCACTGACCCAGAGCTTTCTTTGAAATTAAATGATTTCCATGATTGGTCACTAGAAATCTCTAGTTTGTAGCCCACTGAGCTGGTGGCTTTGGACGTGTCTTATAATTTCTCTCTCTGTCCTTTACCTCATCTGTAAGATGGAGGTAATGTTCCATACAGTGTGTAAAGGGTCAGTGCTTGCACATAGAAGGTACCTAGCATAGAGCATAGGGTGGGTACTAACTATAGCATAGTGGTTATGGTCTGAGGGACCTACTACTTAGCAAGTTTTCATGCAGTTATATCAAAGGGAGTCTAAGTGTATGCATGGCATGGCACATGCAAGGAGGTGTGTGTGCATGCATGCATGCGTATGTGTGTGTGTGCGCATGGTGTTAGCCGTTACTAGCTTTTGCCATTTTCTGTAGTAATGGGTAATGGTTCACTACTCCATGAGGATGGTGTTTCTAACGGCACAACGGGCAGTATTCATTTCTGATACAGGCAGACTGAATGTCTGCTACCTGTTACAATGGTTTCTGCTTTGTTTATAATCTTTATTATGTTTTCTTTTGGAGATAGTGAAACCCTTTGTTTCTGTCCTTATTTATAACACTACATAGCTAACATTTAAAATGCTTTATATCTTTGACAATTACAAAACTGTTGGCTATTTTAGTAGACACAGGAGACAGTCAAAGGGAAGTGTCACTTGATGGTTACGATGAAAAGATAAAAGTGAACTCCTTTTCTTTTTAAAGAAAATTATGCCAGCATCTTCAACCCGTGTTGCTACTATTCAAGGTTTGAGTTTACGGTTCCATACAGTAAGTAAGTATATACTCTTGTTCTTAGGATGTGTAAAGTTACAAGAAACCTCATGAAAAGGCCAACTCTGTCATCACTATCCCAGAGGAATGAATTCTGGAAAAAAGGCGGTAGTTTGGGTAACTGGCATTTTGCACTTTCCTAAACCTTCCCCACCACCAGGCCCCGCCCCCGCACCCCCACTCCCGCTCCCGCCCCTTGCCGCGAGTCTCTGCAGAATACCTGTCTTTTCTGGTCTGGTTGGTGCAGAATGGCTGAGTGAGAGCAGATTAGCAATTTGAGCTAGACTTTGTGAGTCTGTTGTTTATCGTCATGAATTTTGCAGAGTTCAAGGAGGTGTTTTTTTTTTTTTTTTTAAATCCTCCCTATCACAAATCACCTAGCAGCTAGATTCAAGCGGAAGTTGGAGTTTATTTTACAAAACATGAAAAAGCTTTTAAACCAACGTCTTTGAGGTAAATCTGTAGCCAAAGTGAGGCCACCTGCTGTTTAGAAAAGTGCTTACACGCTCAGGACATTTCTGTCCCCAGTGGAGGAGCTCGCCGAGTAAAAGACTGCCATTGCAGATCCTGCCCGACAGGTGGCAGCAGTTCCCACAGTTTCAGAGCATAACAATAGCTGGCTCTGTGGCTCCAAGAATAAAGCTGTCATGAACTCATGGGATCTTTATACAGTAAGGGCTCTTCTTTGAAATGTGATACATGAGAAAATTACCATTAGTTTTTAGTTCCCCTTTTAAGGTTTAAGTAGCTTATCTTTTTTTTTCTTTTTGTAAGTTCCATTTTGTATTTGAAATCCTGCCCCCAAACAAGTGTTAACAGCCACTGCTTTTTTTTCTTTTCTTTTTTTTTTTTTTTTTTTTTTTTTTTGTGGTCTTGTATTATAAAGTCTGAGTCTTTGGGTTATCTAAGGGAAAGCTATGCTGCTAACTTCTGTCTCCCTTTTCTTCCCCCCTCCCCGTGCCCTAATTACAAGAATAATCCATTGTTAATTTTGACTGCTGCTGCGGTCTCCGAGAAGGAAATCCTAGCTGCTGTCTGTGCGAGCCTAATTTCCCTGTGCTCAGGAGTTGAGTGGTTAATGGTTTAACAGCGCCATTCACCTTCTAGGAGGCTTTGAACCAAATCGTAGCACCTCTGAGAGACTGATTTTGCAACTGTCTATAAAAAGAAGGGTTTTTGAATAATGCCTGGGGCAGCTTCTGATCCTCTGATAGCCGGCAGCAGCATACCTTTTGGTACACACAGACGCTTCCCCTGTCCGAAATGCCTTGTAGGTGTGGGGAGTGTGGGCTGCTTGTCCATTTTAATGGTAAAAGTGACTACCTAAAATGTATTCCCTGGTAATTGTCTTAATTCATAGAGGTACATTCTTAAGTGAACTCGTCTTTTTAATTCAAATCAAAATAGAATTAAGCCTACCTTCGAAAATGTTTTTTTTCCCAGAAATTCTGTAGCAACCACTGTCTTATTATTCAAATTAATCATCCAGAAACCTTAATGTGATAATTTATTCAAGTTAATATGAAAATCTGAGGATTTTATTTTTTTTAATTTAGAAAAGACTAGGCATTATTTATTTATCCATCTGTCTGCCTGTCCGTCCTCCAGCCATCTACCATGTAGAGATGGTAACAGTGGCCCGTTGTGTGCAGTTCATGAGCATCTTTGTGCATTTTGAAGGGAGTATCTCGAGCTGTTACTGTTTGGAGCTCATTGATTTTTTTTTTTTTTAATCTGTCACCTACATTTTTTTTTGAACTTTGCAGAATTATAGGTTCTTAGAGCGAATCTATTTCTATTAAGTAAGTATAGCATTGAACTATTTCAAATGAAAACATACATCTTCCTGAGCACTATCCACATCCACAGAAATGCATATGTTTAGTTCTGATAGATAAAGGGAATGTGGGATTTCATGTTGTAAAACATTGTTATTCCTTAAGAACAAGGTACATGCCTAAACTTGCCTATCATCTATAGACCGCAGCAGTTAGTCAACGCCTCAGAACAGCATAGGGTGATGTTCCAGTCAGAATCAGGCTCTACTGCCCTATCCACCCAGCGTGTATAAAAGGATGGTAATAAAAGCAAAGACGTTTCCTAAGAATCTCACATGCTCTAAACTGCTACATCTAAATAGTTATTAAGTAGCATTGTCTGCAACTTGAAAAATAGTGGTTTTTAAAGTAACTACTATGAGCAAGAGTATAAGTAAGTTTCTTTTTACTTGAATACTTTTCATGGTAAATATTGATAAAAATGTTTTTGAAGGAATAATGACAATTTAATAATATGAATTTTGGTCCTTGATGGATTTTGGCCAGGGTTGGGGGCGTATTTAAATAGCTAACCCCCAAGCCCGTCTTTGGAAGCTGGGCTCCCTAGGCTATCTGCAACCGTTCCTCTGTGCTTTAGAGATGTCCCACTCACCGGAGACCCAACATGCCGCAGCACAACCCCGTGGTTTCTTCTTTGTGGTGCTCTTTTAGAACATTATGTGAAAGTAATTTCAGTTCCTGTTAAACTGTGAGCATATTCAGGTAACCATCTTGTTCTAGCATGTAATTTTTAGAAGTATTTTTAGAAAAATGCTAAATGTCCTTTGGTGAGCCTACATGACTATTTAACAGCGATTCCCTAATGGCTAAGTTGATGTTTATCTTTGAAAGTAAAATCATTTTGATGAATGAAAGGCTTTTAATGAGTCTCATAACCTCTGAGAGCTTGGAGTTGATCCTGACACTTGTATGGACATTTAAAAATTAAAGTACAATGTATCATAAGGATTGAAAAAGAAATCAAGGTATTTGACTTAATTTAGCCTTATTTAAATCCATTCTAGAAAGTGCCATTCTTTGTAATTAAGATTTTTGCCGGTCTATTTAAAAATGAGTTTGCAGGTTATTTCCCCAAATTTAACCATCCTAAACTTTAGTCTTAATCAAGTATTATGTAAAAAATGTTCACAGAAAGGTTGGTGTTGGAGAGGCCAGGTTAGGATGAGCACCTTTGAGAGGGGAATTGGCCAGCTGGGACAAGTGTGGTAGACTGATTGGGAGAGAGCCAAGGGGAGGTACATACAGTGTGTGGTAGCGTGGGTCCAAGGAAACCAGGGAGACAATAAACCCATGACTCTAAGGAATGGGTGGGGAATGGACTGCCTCACTAATTGAGTTTCTCTATTTGACATGTTACCCATATGTGTCTATGTGTATTGTGGGCACGACACATACACATAAGCTGGTCAAGCCTTAGCGTATAGTAAGATGGGTGTTGATTTGAGTATACATTGGTATCAAAGTGGGATTGGTTCTGAGTCCCACTCACTCCAACTCCATGCCAAACCTCAGATGCTCGGGTCCCTGATGGATAGCGCATTATTTTCCCACGACAGATATGCATTCTTTCACATATGCCGAGTCATTTCTAGAGTGTTTATGATACTTAATACGAGTGACCCGTGACTGTACTACCTTGATGTGTTCAATCTTGCCTAATGTATTTGTTAGACTGTATTATTTAGGGAATAATGACAAGAAAAATAGTCTGTATGTGTTCAACACAGACAGGGTCTCCTCTGAGTATTTTCAATATGTGGAATACAAAGATACAGCTGACTGTACACCAAAAAGAATTGCTTCAAAACATGACTTAGTTGGCTTGTTGAGTCTGGAATCTGAATGGTCACGGGTTGTTTCTGTTTTTAGAGTCCTACGTATGGGCAAGGGACTCAGCAAGAGTTGAGCTTTCAGGTCACTTGTGTCCCAGATACATAAGAGTTTTGTTAATATAAATTCTGCATATTTAGTGTTGTACATATTTAAGTAAGCATATTTACAGGTATTTACTAAAATGTTATCTTACAGACATATTTCTGTCCTGCGTGGTACAGGGTAAGACACCAATGCCTCTGTTGTATTTTACTATGAATGGCCTTCTACAGGTTTCTGAACTCTAGAAATAGCTCACCCTAAGAGAACCCTCTCTGGACAGTCCTGAACTCTGTAGCCTCTGCATTAGGTATCACTGATGAACATGCAGATTTCTTTAGAGAGGGGAGTGGTTTGGAAAGGTTCATTCCTATCACATGTCCACTGGCTCCTCTTCATATATGATGTCTGGTTGCATGATCTCCCAACCCAGGTCTGTTTGAATTTAGCATTGCCAGCTGTGTCAGAAGGCGCTGTGGTTGCCAGTGTTGCATCCCTGTATCCGCTGGCCAGGTGTATAGCATGTAAGGCTGGCAAGGCCTGTGCCTGGGCAGTGTGAGAATGCAGGGAAGGCTCCTGACCAGCCCATCTGCTCGCTTATGTAAGCGGATACGTCCCCTCAGCGAGCCGAGAGAACAGCTGACATGAATTTGTGGGTCTCTTGGTCAGCACGGAAAGCGCCGTCCCCCAGTCTACTCACGTGTTTTCCTTAGGCTCTCAGAGAAACAGCAGCTCTTCCCCCTTCCCTCTCCAGTGTCTTCTTTCCAAGTCTTGCTATGTCTGCACTAGGCTCAGACTCCCGGGCTCACACGGCTCCTGTCTTCATGTCCCATGGAGTGGGCACTGTGGGCAGGTCAGACTACTTACGGGGAGACAAAGCAAAATCGAGATGCATTGCTTACTTATGAATTCAGCCAGCCACTTCTGAGCAGTGCTTGTGTGTGCGCACTCATGTTGTAAAGTGTGTATGCATGTGTGTGTACATATGTGTGTGAGAGTGTGTATGTTCTGTGCAAGTGAATGTGGATGCCAGAGGCCTGCATCACGTCTTCTTCTATTGCTCTTCATTGTTGTTATTATTAATTATTATTATTATTGACAGTGTCTCACTGAATCTGGCGCTCCTCTGTCGGCTACACTGGTCGGCCATGAACTCTGAGGATCATGGTAGCCACCATGCCTGGCTTTTACATGGGTACTGGGGATGTGAACTCAGGTCTTCAGGATTGCCTGGGGCGAGTGTGGGGGGGAGCTTTGCTGACTGAGCCATCTCCCCAGCCTTACATATTACTATTTCTCTTAAATTATGTTTAAAGTTTGTTATTATTCTGATGCACGGTGTGTGTGTGTGTGTGTGTGTGTGTGTGCGTGCACATGTAAGTGGGCTTGTGCTGCAGTGCACAGGTGAAGGTTAGAGAATCGCTTCCAAGAGCTCTTCTCACCTTGTACTCTGGGTTGGGGGGTTGAACCCAGGCAGCCTGGCTCACATGCTCACAGGCTCACGTGGCAAGTGCTCTTACCTGCTGGGCCATCTTGAGTGCCCAGTGCTATTTCTTTAAGGTATAGGAATTCAGTAACTTCGATTTGGAATGAGCCATCCGAGCCCTTACCTCAACTTCTAACTAGTAGTCTATCTTAAACACATGCAACACCACTGCTTTCTTATGTTTATGAGTTACTATAAATTCTCGATGGTATAGTTCATCCTGAACACCTAACTTTTTTTTAAAGAATATTTATCTATTATATTCAAGTACACTGTAGCTGTCTTTAGACACTTTTCCTTCTCTCTCCAGCCCCATTTTCTTCGGCCAAAAGATTTATTTATTTAAGTACATGGTAGCTGTCTTTAGACACCTCAGCAAAGGGCATCAGTTCTCATTATGGATGGTTGTGAGCCACCATATGGTTGCTGGGATTTGAACTCAGGACCTTCAGAAGAGCAGTCAGTGTTCTTAATGACTGAGCTGTCTCTCCAGCCCTGATCACCTGATTCTTGACTCCTAATTGATCACTGTAATTGTAAACTTTGGTTGTAAGTTGGTGACTCCCACACATAAGAATCTATATGAAAGCTGTTGCCTGCCTGAAAGTCTAAGGGAAGCGTTATCATTACCACACTTGTTAGGCCACGTGACTACTGACTTATATCCAACGATACGGAAAGCTGGGTGCTATGGTTTGACTGTGCTCCCCCCCTACCCCCCACCTCACCAGTACCAGGAGGTGGGGCCTAATGGGAGGAGCTTGGTCTGAGAGTTCTGACCTCACAAATGGGTTAAAGCCCATTCTGACAGGCCTGCAGGTTGTCAGTTTGGCCACTTGCTCTCTCTCCCATGTGTTCCTTCTGCTCTGTTATAAACCAGCAAAGAAGTCCTTCACTAGACACAGTCCCTTGACTCTGGCTCTTTAGCCTCCAGAACCAGGAGCCACGTCAATGTCATTATAAATTTCTCTGTTCTGATTTGTTAGCAAAAAAAAAAAAAAAAAAAAAAAAAAAAGAAAGGAAGATTACAGGGCTTAATAAAAAAAGGAACAACCCTTAAAAACTTTGTACTATGAAACTTTAGCTATGGTATGATTCTTATTGATTTTAATTAAATTGATGATTAGTGTGTATGTGTATCAAGTTGTAAGTCACCAGACAATAACTTGTGGGAATCTCTTCTGTCCTTCTATCATGTGGTTCCCAGGGTTCAAATTCAGGTGATGGGGCTTGGTGGCACCCTCCTGACACCTGCTGGGCCATCTTACCTGCGGTCCCGTTGATTTTAAAGGATGATATAAACAGAATTTGTTAATATCCCCTGATATTCGGGGAGTATATGATACTCATAATTACAACAAAATATATTTCAGAGGTCTGGGTACTTGCTATTTTAGAAAACGTTTTCCGTGGGGTCGGGTTTTTGGCTGAGTGGTAGAGTGCATGCTTAGCATGTGTGAGGCCTTGGTTCTAATCCCTAGCTGCACACATTCACACAGTTCCCTTTCAGAATCTTTAGGGCCGTGAGGCAAGTTCCTAAGAACAGGAAGCCGTTCCTGCAGCAGCACCGTGAGGCTCAGAAACATCCCATCCTGAGTGCGTTGTCTTCTCTGAGAAATGAATGATTCCAAGTGGAGAACCATGGTCCATGATCTGAGGGTATCGGAAAGGAGACAAAGGATGCAGGTCAACAGAGCAGAACTGGATTGAGATGGATAGCACTGAAGGGTTTTTTAAATGTCCAAGGACGGATTAGCGATCCTCATAATTACATAATTACATGAAAATGCTAAGGAGCAAAAATAGTCAAGACAATCACAGAGAAACCTAGAGGACTTACTATACAGTGCCATATAGACAGATATAGCTAAGACATATACAGATGTAACTAAGCAATACCAATATTAAGGTTTACTGTAGAGCTGCAGGGATTAAGCCAGTTATTGAGACTCTTAAAACCAGTATGGGTTCCCCCAAACAGACTTGATGTATTTGGAGACTTACTTTGTGATGCAGGTCTCACTGTAGAGCCATGGCATTGAGATGGATTTACAAGGCACTGCTTGTTTGTTTGTTTGTTTGTTTTGTTTTTATGTTTATTTTCTTTTTGAGGCAAGGACTTGCTGTGTAGCCTAAGTTGTGATCCTCCTGCCTTAGCCTCCAAAGTACCGAGATTGGAGGTGTGTGGGGTCACACTCAGCTTAATAAGCTTCAGGATGTACAAATGACTGTAAACACTGTAAACACATCCCCCCTGCACCAAAGCCACCACGAGACACCAGCACAACCCAATAGATACCCAACATTAGAACGACCGACAGAACCACACGCTGCAAAGGTCCAGCAGCGGCCACTCAGATGCACCTTTCCATAAGCGGCAAAGCCAGCTCTGAAAATCAATCAAAGAGATCTGCCAATGCTTCATGTGTGTGTGCTCTAGAAGTTTCATTACCAGGGGAAGGAGGCCCCATGGTGTGTGTGTGCACGTGAGCACGCACAGCAAGAGACATATGCAAGAGTGTTCATAGTAATATTCTTAGTATCTGGTCAGTAGAAATAACTGAAATAATCTTCAAATGACTAGCAGCACTACAATAGACACATGATGGTTTATGGTTTATTTGTGAAATACAATATGACAGAGAGAGAGAGAGAGAGAGAGAGAGAGAGTGAGAGAGAGAAAAAGAGATCCTGGATAAATCTTACAGTGTACTGTTGAAGAGTAGAGAACAGGCCCCGAATAATACATTGTTTCTGATTTCATTCATATCAAGTTCTAAGGTTGGCAAAACTAACCTCTGGTGTAACCCCTGGTGTAACCTCTGGTGTAACCCCCGGTGTAACCTCTGGTGTAATCCCCGGTGTAACCCCTGGTGTAACCTCTGGTGTAACCCCTGGTGTAACCTCTGGTGTAACCCCTGGTGTAACCTCTGGTGTAACCCCTGGTGTAACCCCTGGTGTAACTTCTGGTGTAACCTCTGGTGGGCTGAGAGAAAGCACTTAAGGAGATGTCAGCCGTGCTCGTCACAGTTGTGTGATGGGACACTCAGAACACATGAGGTACTTGCGTTTAGTTACTCATTGTAAAATAGTGAATTCTTGTTTGTCCTGGGGATGAGGGCGAGGGGTGTGTAAGGCTCTCATAGGTGCTTGCCATCTGCTGCCGTCATGAAGTTTACAGTGGAAGTGTGTAAGGCCTGACCTCCCTGGGTGCGGAATAAGTCACTTTTCTCAAAGTGAGGGTGTATTTGTCTCGAGGCTACCATATAGAACCCTGGAGTTAGTTCCCTTTTTTGATCACACGGGGCTTGGTGGATACTTGAAATTTCTCTTGAGCCATTTGCAACTAAGAAAGGACTTTAGAGCAAAGTCATTATAGATAATAGTTTATAAATGTTTTAGTTTTTGATATTTCCTTATTCTACAGCGTTGAAGCTGGACAATAGTGATAATCATGATCAAATAGAGAGGGAGGGTTTGAACGTCATATTTTACATTGGTATGCCTTCTGTCAGATTAACTGTTTCCACAAAGTAAAGGTTTGATGTTGGACTGGTATGGGCTGATGATGTCTATCCTACCACAGATATAAACTGTTCTCTTTAACGGCAGTGCCCAGCCCAGACAACCGGAGTCTACAGAGGCATTTTTTTTTTCCATTTTTTGGCAGCTGTGTGGAGGCAAATCATGGATACAATTCTGGATCTTGGTATGAAACGTGTGAGATGGTTCAGGTCCTCAAATCTCACCACCCCGTGCTTTCTGTCGGGTAGACAGAGACACAGGGCCCCTTAATCTGGGAACCTCGCCCTTCCCAGGACAGCAGCACTCCTCTGGCCTCAGTTGTCACCTCTCCTAAAGGCTCAGATGCCACATCTTCTTCAGGGAGAGGATTCTCTGCCCACAGAGGTATTTCATATCTACGGTCAGGCCAGAGTCCAGCGCGCCTCTGTGCTTTCTTTATGCTGTGTTCTCCTGCCTTTAGTTTCTGGTTCATAGTCCCATGGGTTTCTAGAGTTCTCCTTAGCATGTAAGCTCCTAAGATTGAGCACACACAGGGAAGAATAGCACAAGACATAGTTCTCTATTGGTAGCAGTTCTCCCAGGCCCCGAGTCTCACGTCTGCCTTTAGGGCTATAATGCATGTAAGTTGCCAGTATGTTATTCAGTAATATTTGAGTATCTTACTAATAACTTATGTGTAATGTTTATGTTACTATAAAATCTAGACTAATTTTTCTAACTCAAGATATAAATTAGAAAATTTATTAAGCATATCTTAAATATTTTAAAAATCACGTAATATGGTTTATTTTTCCAAATTTAGGTGGGTGCCAACAGGCATGCTCCAGAACCCCCTCCGCACAATTTAATTTTGCCAAGTCGCGTGTTATGCACATCTATATTCCCTGTGGACGCTGGAAGGCGACTTTGGGTGTCACTCCTTAGCAGCCGTCCACTCTGAGTTTTGAGAAGTGTCTCTTACTGATATAGACCCCATAAAGAGGCTAGATTGGCTGGACAGTGAGCCCCTGGGATCCACCTGCTGTCTCCCCGGGGCCACGTCACGTGGGCGCTCACGGTGCAAGGCCATCCGGACGGAGTTGTGTTCCCAGCCCCGGGAAGGTTCTCGTTCTTCCTGTAGTCTTAAGGTTTTCCGATTTATTAATCCATGGAATGCTTTTCACTCTGTGACATCGTGGCAGGCCTCCAAAATGAATTCATGAGATGCAATAGTGGGTTATAATACTCTGATTAAAGCTGACAGGGAAAGAAAACGTGAAAAACTCCTCAGGGTGAGAAGCTGCAATTGTGGCTTCTATGCTTTGAAAACTGAGGATCAGAACGGGATAAAAAGGTAAAATATTAGACAGACTGGATTCCTGGGAAAAGAACAAGAAAAACCCAACTAAAAACGAAGTTTCAAAAGCTTTTCAAGGCTAGCGGTGGATTTCTGCCTCATTGTGCGCCCACGAAGAACAGGCCAGTGTTTCATGGTTAGCTGGTAAATACCTCGTGCTAGGTTCGGCTGTAGCGGTATAGTTTGTTTTCAGCGCACAGAAACGTGAGCCCCTGACTCATCCTAACAACATGAGGAAAAAGGCAGAAACCCCAGCTGGTCCTCTTGCTCAGACTGTTCCCACACCGTTCCTTTAATTTTTAACTTTAATAGCTTACTGATTTTTCTAGAAACCAAAGCTCTGAGTGTTTATCTTCATGCTGAAGTACTTCTGATTTTGAGCGCATGAGTTTGTGTTCAGACTGTATTGTTTTGCTAGCCGAGCAGTATTTTAACTTCAGTTCTCCCAACTCCAGCCTACATTTCAGTGAAATCCAAATTCAGTTTTACTGACGTGGTGGTCGTCATAGTCATGGTGGTGCCCCGCCCCCCTTGTCCTCCTCCTTGTTTCCAGACAGGGTTTCTTGCTATTTAACCAAGGGTGACTTTGAACTTCTGACTCTTCCTTTCTCGCGCTGGAATTGCAGGCACGAACTCCCACATCATCTTTGCGCCATGTTGGGGATTGAACTTGGGGCTTTGTCCATGCAAAGCTGGCACTCTACCAGTTGAGCTGCACACAACCCTGTCTTCTATATGACAAACTTAGAAGCAAATGGTCAGAAAGCATAAATGAGTAGCAGAAAGGAAAAAAAAATCCTAGGTACATAAGGAGGCTGCTGGCGCATGGTGTAAACCCATCCTAAGTACGTAAGGAGTCTGCCGGCGCGTGGGGTCAGGACTTGGACTGCTCAGTGTTTGGAGATTCTGGCAGGAACGCACTGACAACTGGTGGAGGCACGGAGAGTGAGCCGGTCTGCGTCGTATACGGTGTGTTATAGAATCAGGTAAATCCGAAACCAATCAAGCAAAGCCAGTACAGCCGAGACCTGATTTATTCTTTAATTATCATCACGTGCTAGCAACTTCTGACTGCTGGAAACTTCTGTGGTGCCAGGGTAGACCACTCCCACCAGGCCTTGAGCTTTGGTGTTTCCGTCTTATTCTAGGATATTTTTTCTAAGTAAAAAGGTACAAAAAACCATCAGTCATAAAAGTTTTTAAATATTTTGAATGCTTTTATTATTTTGTACTTCTGAGAACTCAGTTGCTCTCGGTAGCCCAGGCTAGCTCTCTGTAGCCTAGGGTCGCTTCGGGGTTCACCATCCTCAGGCCCTGCTTCCTCCCACATGCTAGGATGAAACTCCTCCACTGCTGTATTCAGCTCTGAAGAAAAAGTCTAATACGTTATTTCTTTTAGTCCAAAAAAGCAATTTGATTGAGCTATTAATAGCATAATTGCAGTTTATAAACTTATTAATTCCCAGAGCGCTGTGATAGGTGACAAGGATTGCCACCTCGTCAGTGTTTCTCCCGGCACTGTACATGTGACTGTCTGACCAGTTTGTTCCCCCCGCCCCCCAGTACCTTACCTACTGTGCACTACCTGGCTACACCTCATTATTACTATTTAATGAGTAGCTAGTTGCTGTCTAAAGAAACCCCGAGAAGAAACCGTTTCTTAGATCATCACTAAATCTTAACCAAAGCTTGAGCTTTACAGCATGAGATTTAGAAATTCTTTCTCCCTCTCTCTCCTCCTCCCTCCCCCTCTCCCCCTCCCTCCCTCTTTCTTCCCTCCTTCCCTCTGTCCCCCCTTCTGTCTGTCTTTTAAATTAAGTGGTTAGAGTTCTGGTAACATTATCGATCTACCTTAAATCCAAATTCTAGTTGACTGGAGTTTTAAAAATGTACTGTATTGCTTTGGATTCGGTGGCTGCCCCATCTAGATCTTCAATATGATTTATTGTTCATTTAGGTTTGAAGGGCAGAGGGAGAGAGAGAAGGGTGAACATAAACTTGGAGCGGCTGCTTGAAGATGAAATTACGTTGCTTATGGAACACTTAAGTTTCATTTCAGTGCAGGTACCGATGTGAGAAATGCAAAGTTAACAGAGGCAAATCATATTTGAAAATGAAATTCAGCCCATGGTTAGTAATTTGTCTACTCTTAAAATTGTTAGCAACCTCTAGAAACATAAATTATATTGGTTTTCCTGTTTCCTGATGGCTGATAATTATTCCAGCTTGGACACTATCAGACTACAGTGCTTCTAAAGCATCCAGGGTGATTTCCTAAGAGCTGTCCTCCCTTCTAGGTAACGAGTATGTTCTAGAAATCGTTTAACAACTATGATAGTGGCGTAACTAAGGTGGCACTCATCCTAGAGCACGTTTGGCCAGCATCCTCTGCATTACCCTGGTGACTTCTCTACTGGACCTCTGTCTCTGATGACGTGGGTCTGTCTATTCTCTGCAACAGTAATAGGGATGCAATCCATGAAAGATATATTTAATACTCAGTACTGGGCACAGTAGGGTCCAGTCCCCTAAAGAGTGCATCAAGACAGAAGTTTAGCTTTAAGGCACTAGTAATTCCTTTAAGGATCTATTGTCACAATTTGTTGATTGTATTTCCTAAGAGTTAACTGATTGATCTTACAGAGATGGCTAGCCCGAGGCAGCCTGGGCTACAATGAACCTTAGTTCTCAGAAAATACAAACAAAACCATTAAAACATTCAAAATATTAAAAGAGGGCTGGCGAGATGGCTCAAGGGTAAGAGCACTGACTGCTCTTTCGAAGGTCCTGAGTTCAAATCCCAGCAACCACATGGTGGCTCACAACCACCCGTAATTAGATCTGACTCCCTCTTCTGGTTCGTCTGAAGACAGCTACAGTGTACTGTGCAAGTAGAGTTGACCAGAGCGACCAGAGATCCTAAAATTCGATTCCCAGCAACCACATGAAGGCTCACAACCATCTGTACAGTTACAGTGTACTCATATATAAAATAAATAAACAAATCTTTAAAAAATATTTAAAAAGCGTTGCAATTCTGCTTTTATGCCTTTTTTTCTTTTCTTTCATCTTTTTATATAAAAACTAAGACATATCGGTCAATTCTCTAGGATTTGGTCCAGTTTCTTAAAAAGTATTCTATGTAAGTATGTATGTGTTTGATGTGTATGCCTGGCCACACGAAGATCAGAGACAACTTTGTAGTTTCACCCTTGTAAGCAGTGGTCAGCAGAAAAAAGAGATTTTTGCTTCGAGTCCTAAATAGTTCACAATTCTCTTAGTAGAAAGCCTTCCCTGCCAGGCTCTTCAGAACTATGAAGCAGACACCTTGGACACACCATTCCAAACTTTTGTGAGGTTTTAGTTCTCAACTTCTGCTCTTCCTAACCATTTGAAAACTTTTTTTTTTGAGTCTAACCAACTTGACAGTGCAGGAGTCTTGTTCTCTTTGTTTCAGTGTGTGGATGGGTGGGAGGGGAGTGCTTTGATTGCTAACTGTGGCTGCCTTCTGTTGTTCTCCAGGTGACCCCCCTCCAGCCCCCCACACAGGGGGAGTTGATGGGGATGTTTTTTTGACCACTTGATTTACCTGCTCCCATTGACTTCATGCTTTTGAAGAGTGACTAAGCTTTTGACAACTCTTTCTTTGCTAATTCACAGAAGAACAAGGCTTCAGGGAGAAAAAAAATGTACTTGATGTTTAAGAGGCAACTAAATTTCTTTGCTGTTTGTTTTTTGGACTTGTATTAAAGAAAATTGTGAAATTGTAATGACTAAGTGCATATTTTTGAAGGTTTTCACTTTGTTTACTGCCTTCATAAAAACAAAACAAAACAAAACAAAAAAAATCAACACCAGCCAAAACCAAGCAAGCCAGTTACTGTTAACCCTGATTCGTTTTTTTTTACTCTTCAAGTGACATTACTTTTAACTGGCTACATTTGGATAATAAAAGCCATGGATTTTAAACCACTTAGTAATTTGGTTTCATTTTTAACACAAATAACACCTTTTCATCCATTTTATATAAACTTCAAACAACATATGTTTTAACTTACTGCCAAATAAGAAGAAATGTGTTACATTAAAGTGCATGTTGTTTGCTTGCGCATTTGGAAATACCATTCATTTTATAGCAATTTTGAGTTATTTTTCTGTCACTTTGTATTCCTATTCAAAGAGACACACAGAAACCCTCACTCAAAACAACTCCCTTAGGGTTTCCTCCTGGATGTCAGGAGGCATGAGGAGAGGCGAGGAGGTACAGTACACCACAGGCTTAGGTCATGGAAGTGCCAAGTCCTGGTGACTTGCATTTAGTATTGTCCTTTGAATTGTGTCTGCCTGAAACTCTGTGAGGAGTATTTTAATATATTTCTTTTATGCATAGCTGTCAGAGAGAGGGAGAGAAAGAGAGAGAGAGAGTTGAGAAAAACATTTCACTTTTTTTCTTTTTTATATAAAAATTTAAATATTCTCAGTCTCTAGAATTTGGTCCAAATTAAAGATATATTATTAGTGTGTGTGTTTGTATGTGTGCGCACATGTGCTCTCGCACATTGATATATTTGCATAGACATGTGGAGATCAGAGGACGAAGAGGACAACTTCGCAGTGTTATTTCTCTTTCTTCACTCTTATGTGGGTTCCGGGAATCAAACTTGGTCTTCCAAGGTTTTATGGCAAGTTCATTTATCTCCCAAATCATTTTACTGGCCCAAGGTTCAATATTTTTTTATTCTTAAGATTTTCATTTTCGTGTGTTTGAGTGTCTGGTCTGTGTTTATGTGACCCTTGTTTGTGAAGTACCCAAAGAGAACAGAAGAAGTTGTTCCATGTGTGGACTGGAGTTACCGATAGTGGTAAGCCATCTTGTGGGTGCTGGTCCTCGAACACCAGTCCTCTAGAGAGAAGTTAATGCTCTTAGCTGTTGAGCCATTTCTCCAGCAAACCCTGTCCACCCCACCTCCAATCAAAATGTTAAATTATGTATTACTAAACGATAGCGATCATGTAGAACGTGAATTGTTAATAATGTTAAAGACCAGGACAGAAAAATGGAAGCTTTCCAGCCTTTAAGATTCGATTCAAATTGATGAATTGTTTTGAATTTCAGAGCAATGGAATGTGTTGTTTCTGTTCTTTGGGGACTAGGGGCAGTTCTTTTTGGTTGACCATTCTGAGGATTAAGGCTGTAGCAGACATAGGTACTGTACCTGTTTTGTCTCTAATTAGCTATGTGATCTTGGGAGAGCTGTTTACATACTATCTGAGGCCCAGCTTTTCTGTAACCACAAAGTTTCAGTGTAGATGTGACACTGGAGTCACTCCAGGGGGTGTGTCTCAGCTCAGGATGCTAGGATGGATGCCTATGGAAGTACTAACTCAGCTTATTAAAAGCAGTTTATGATGTGGATGCTTCATCTTTTTTTCACATTGAACTGTATGTTCAGTTTCACAACCATCAATAAAAGTGTGGTTCATAACTTTCCTTGACAAATGACAGATGTTTTACTAGTGGCTCTACCACTGTATTTTTAATGGTAGTTTATTTTGCTTCCCTTTTAAAGTTTTGTTGAAGAATGATGAAGCTTTTTTCTTCTTCTTCTTCTAGAGACTGTAGAGAGAACCCTTATCTAGTGGGGGTGCTCTGTCGTCTGAGTAGCTAGTTTCCCAGTTCCCAGTCCACACTGCCTGCCTGCTGCCTCCTGTATCAGGGTGATTGAGTCACAGGATGGGTAACACAGGGGAGTTGCAGAGAACTCTTGTGGGGTGGGGGTCTTTGTGCTTTATGACCACAGTGTACCCCAGAAAGCTTAGGAAGGGCCACTTCTCGAACAAGAGAAATGTTTTGCAAAGTCTTTGCCCTATAGCATTTTAACTTGTTCTTTGAAAGAAGAGAGATTTGGGTTACTTAAAACATAGCACTAATCGAGTGGTTCTTAACCTTCCCGATGCTGTGACCATTTAATACAGTTCCTCATATTGTGGGGATCCCCAACCATAACATTATTGCACTGCTACTTCATAACTATAATTTTACTACTGTCACAAATCATAATGTAAATATCTGATATGCAGGATATCTAATACGTGACCCCCCCCATAAAGAGATCATTTAACCCCCAAAGGGGTCATGACCCACAGGTTGAGAACCATGACACTGATGACTTAAAGAGGAAGAAGCTCCATCTTGGAAGAAAGATTTAAGTCAGGTTTATAATTAGTGTATTGGAAAATTGAAAAACTTTCCATAAACTACCGCACCTCCCACCCTTGCTGGGCTACTTTCTGCTCTGAGGTTCTCGTAATCAGAACTTCGACTGCTATTGTATTTAGCCCTTTGCCACCAGGCCTTGGGTCCTTGAAGGTAGGGGCTGTCCTCTTACTTGGTGTTCTTATCCGTGTCGTACTGGAGTTGATGCCAAAGAGATAACCTGATGAAAGAGTGCCAGGTGTAGGGTGTCGGTGGATTCATCCTGATTATGTGCACACCCATGGAAAAGCAAAATGACAGCACACATTAGCCTTGGAAACGTTAGCACTGTCTTCGCACTCATACGAGGTCTCTGTACTCTTTAGGAAAAGCTGAGGTGTGGCTGGGGCGATGAATCACTGGGTAAAGCCACTGTCTCCATGCCTGGCAGACCAGCATTCCGTCCCAGAAACACAAATAGAAGAAGGAGGGGTCCAAGCCCTTTGGGTTTTTCTATGACTTTAATACACATGCCACAACGTCATACACACACACACACACACACGCACATGCACACGTACAAGCAAATTGATATTTATTAATTTGAAAGACTGATTATAAAAGTATGGGTATACAAAGTTTTAAAATAAATTGTCTTAGAATGTGTAAAAAGTTGCAAACTATATTAATATATTGTCACTTCATTTAAATAACTTGAGTTTGCTTTACATTTGTAAAAGCTTTGTGTTAATTTTAGTATTACCCTTAACCAGTGTACAAAGAATCCAGTCAGAAACAGTTCTAACTCGCTCTTAATTATTGACCATTTACCCAAACAAGAGAGATTTGGAGCTAGGCTGAAATGTCTGGCCAGTTTCCTTTCTTTCAGCTGTGATAGTGTTCTTCAAGCAGGAGTGTGTGTGTTATTGTCTCCCCATTAATTGTGATGTCACAAGAAAGCCACCACTGGACAGCACCTATGGACATTTTACTCTCTGTCATTGGCTGCCATTGAGTGGGTCCGGTTTCATTTCATCACTGATGAAGGTAGTTTCTTCCACTTGTCTGTTGTACTGGCTAGTTTTGTGTCAACTTGACACAAGCTGGAGTTATCACAGAGAAAGGAGCTTCAGTTGAGGAAATGCCTCCATGAGATCCAACTGTAAGGCATTTTCTCAATTAGTGATCAAGGGGGAAAGGCCCCTTGTGGGTGGGACCATCTCTGGGCTGGTAGTCCTGGTTCTATAAGAGAGCAGGCTGAGCAAGCCAGGGGAAGCAAGCCAGTAAGAACATCCCTCCATGGCCTCTGCATCAGCTCCTGCTTCCTGACCTGCTTGAGTTCCAGTCCTGACTTCCTTGGTGATGAACAGCAGTATGGAAGTGTAAGCTGAATAAACCCTTTCCTCCCCAACTTGCTTCTTGGTCATGATGTTTGTGCAGGAATAGAAGCCCTGACTGAGACACCTGTCGTAGGCAGATATCTTTTCTTGAGAAGTCGAATGTCTTGTCCCTCAAAGTCAACAACTGAGAATCCCTCCGCGCTTTAAATTCAGCCAACTTTTCTGCGCCTGCGTCCAGAGGACGGCTGTGACCACTTGGGACCATCACTGCGCTCTAATTGTTTTTAATGCCAAAACATTTGAGGTTTTCCAGATTTCTGTTGCTAGAGTCCTCAGTACAATTTTATGCTGTCCCTTGTATCGACTGAGCTAAAGATTTAACTATTAATTTAACCAGCATTATTACACTTTTCCTGTAGACTAAATCGAGGCTTTTAGAGCGAATTGATCCCTTACTGTCCTGTAACAATACAGCACGTTCAGCAGCCATAGTTTTCAGATACCGTCGTGCGGCATTGTCGATACTTGCAGAGAAGAACAGCTGTAGTCTAGTGGGTAAGGTGAGAGGTAAGCGCTCCCCACTGGCTCAGAGAAGCACAGCTCCCCGACTTGGTTTATGTGCGAGCAAGTGTGGCTCTGTACAAAACGTTGGCTGGGTTTCATGTATATTTTATAGAGGAACAGCAGTCTTCCAGTTTGGACCGAAGCAGCTGCTGGCACCACCCTTCTTCCCGACTTCTGCCACAGGCCCTGCAGGCTCTCAGTAAAGATTAGCTGTTGCTGAGATGAATAGCCACCCTTCTCAGTTCTGTGCATGAGATAAGCAGGCCTTCTGGGAAGAGCTAATAACTGGTGGTCTTCTTCATACCTAAGGGAAATGACTTTGAATTCTTTTCTTCATAAATACATTTGAATGGAGTTGCAGTTTGGAGCTTGGGAAATGACATTTGCATAAATGATAGTAACCTGTGCTAGTGCAAAATGCTTTGCTCTGCTGCCTGCTTCCAGCCAGGACAGGCCTGGCACTGTTATTTGTTAGCACACATTATTAGTGGACTTAGAAGTGTTAGCCTTTGGCTGAAATTATCTGCAGACTGAGACTTAAGTCTCTTTTGGGTATAGGAAAGGGGGAAATCTCCTCACTTAGTGTATTCATATTTGTTATCATCAGTTGCCTTGCTGAAAAAAAATGAGACAAAATATAAATTAAAGCCAAATATAGTTTTAAGGAACCTAAGAGAAATTGAAATATTGATTTTATACATGTCTTACTATGGCAGCTTTAAATTTTGTTAGCTGATTTCTTCACTCCAACTGATACTGGGAATGCGTCATTGAAAACACTTTGGGAGGCGGTCGTGGTGACGCACGCCTTTAATCCCAGCACTCAGGAGGCAGAGGCAGGCGGATTTCTGAGTTCGAGGCCAGCCTGGTCTACAGGGTGAGTTCCAGGACAGCCAGGGCTACACAGAGAAACCCTATCTCAAAACAAACAAACAAAAACACTTTGGCTTTCCATATCAGAAAGATTAACATAACACTAGAATGTGCTTATTTCTCATAAGCAAAAATGGAACTGATGTAAGACTTAGCAATAGCAGAACACAGTGCTTAGACTAAGCAATGGAAGTGGATGTGGATTGCTCAATGTATGGGTGCGGCTGGTTTTTGTCAACTTGACACAAGCTAGCGTCACCTGGGAAGAGGGAACCTCACTTGAGGAATGGTCTCCATTAGATTGGCTTGTGAACATGGTTGTGGTGTTATTTTCTTAGAGAATAATCAATGTGGGAGGGTCCAGCCCACTGTGGGCAGCGCTATCCCCGGGCAAGTGGTTCTGGGCTGTGTAAGAAAGGAAGCTGAGCAAGCCATGGAGAGCAAGCTAGTAAGCAGCATTCCTCCATGGTATTCTTACGTTGCCTTGACTTCCTTTGATGATGGACTGTAAGCCAAATAAGCCCTTTCTTCCCCTCAAGTTGGTCTTGATAAATGTTTTATCACAGCAACGAAAGGAAAACTTGGGCTGGTGGGGTGAGCTTGCTCTGTAAGTTTTACTCTTCATTCATACATTTATTTATTCGAGGTTGGCCTTAAACTAACCTTGTGGTAGAGGATGGTCTTCTGTCGCTTCTGCCTCTGCTCCTCTGTGTGCTGAGGTTACAAGTCTACACCATCATATCTCCGCCATTTTTACTTTTAAAAATAATTTTTCTTCTTATAAACATGACAAAGATGGATAGAGGGACAGGCAGATGAATTTTTTTTTTAAAGTCCCACTCATGGAAAAAAAAGTCATTAAAGAAGATATGCCATGGAAATTGCATATCAGTTTATCAGTAGTGCTTTTGAGGAATGGGTCTCTGACTATATGGCGCGCCCTTATTTTATTTATTTTGTACAGCTCCATTTTACTTGGAAGTGTTGCATTTATTTTGAGGACCATGTATTATTCCTGTGTAAGAAAACAAATTAAGAAAGCAGGGAGGGAAGATGTGAAAGACTATAAACGGCCCAGAGGATGGGGAAGTAGGCTGTGGGCATTGGGTTTGGATCTGAGGGTGTAGACCAACCGTCAGATGCATGTCTACAGGGAACGGATAGATAGACTTGATGCTGGAAGGAACTGGAGAGCCCAGGCTAGCTGCTAAGTGCGATGCTGGGTGGGAAAGGTGTAGGGTGACAGAGTGAAATGTCTGGTAGAGTAAACTTGAAAGGCTGGGTCAGTCTTTACTATACTGAAGTAAAGATGTTGGTGTTCATAGAATATGGTTAAGCAGTGAGTGTCTTGTGACAAGAATTTTATGCTTGACTTTTTAAAGAAAAAAATTGTTTCTCAGAAGCCTACTGCAATTCAGGTATGTGTCCATTGAGATAGCACAGGGAGCTTCTATCATGAGCTGCTATTACTCATGGAGAAGGAGCAGAGTTTGGTCCTTATAGACAGCTCCAACAGAGTGACAGGACCTCAGTGTGAGGAGAGGACCAGCTTGTGCTCATGGTTAGAAGCAGTTACTTATGCCTCAGTTTTAGTGATCACCCATGGGAGGTGTTTTAAACATTGTGTCATGTAAGGTTAATTCTGTATAGTAAAGCATGAGAAAAAGAAGCTAACCATTGGTTAACTGGATAGGTTAGTTAGTTAGTCCTTCACTAAGTCAGGCATCCAGAACAATAACATCTACACATGTATCCATATGTGTCCCCTGTAAGGCTAAGATCTATATAGCTAAAGAGAGCCATTAGCAGCACTCAGGAGATGCTCTGACTTTGTTAGATTTCTTTGGCAAAGGCCAGCCATTCTGTTAGCAGTGATTTTGATGATAAAATCCTGTAATTGAAGAGGTTGGCGTATTCAACCAAACTGCTACCTTGGGCAGCGCTGGACCAACTGTGAGGGCTCTGTTTTCTTGAGACCTGGAAAGCTGCTGTGTTTGCTAAACAAAGGAATTGTTGATTTCAGTGATTTAATTCCCCTTTTGGCTAAAGGCAGCTGAATGAAAACAGTGCTTATTTGGGAAGGAATCTGTTGCTAAGGCAACTGATATCTCCTTAATTATTGGCCAATATTCCCATATGAGATTGGTCTCTTTTGATAGTTGGAAATAACCAAATTATCCCGAATGTTTTCGAGTCTTGAATTCAACGTGGTGGTGGGGAATGTGTAGGGAATTTACTTCAAATATATAATCACATGCCTTTTGTTTGTGCTGGCGTATTGAAGGCAGTGTTGCTTGTGGTAGCAAAAATACAGGTAACCACACGGCATCTGCAAAATCTCCATTTTAAGAGACCTCATGCCTTAAGATCAGTTGTGGTGCTAAGTTTAATGACCAATGTTCAATCTCTCTCTCGCTCTCTCTCTCTCTCTCTCAATTGAATTCTCTGATGTCTCTAAGAAAACATAATATGGCTATCAGTCTTTTATCCTCTGGAATAGGCCGATATTACACGTTTGTAAGTACTATTTGAGTAATTATGCTAACAAGGACTGTCTTTGGAGCTGTCGGCAGCCCTTTACGTGAAATTCTTTTCTTAACTGTTTTTCCTGGTGCATACACTGACCTCAGAGAGTGGCCTCCTTCTGCCTGCTACTTTGTAGGATCATCTGAAAGACCTATGGTTTCTTGTCTCCCGACAGTGCAGTTGTTTGATCATTTAAAATTAATTGAAGCTTTAATGTGGCCAAGCTCAAGTTCTGGTGTAGTCCTCCCTCATAACTGCTCTGTGGTGTGAAGGGCACACGGAAAACCAGGACTGAGAAACTGCAAGCACGCCTGTATAATTGTATTGTAATGGTGGAACACTTACTGTGGGGTTGTAGTGAGCACACTTCATCCCTTGTCCTGGCAATAAAATGGGGACTTTTGTTCTTTGGTCCTTGTCCTCTGACAGGACAGAACATGATGAAAAATTTCCAATGTTACCCATGTCTTCAAGCGCACACAAGGCCCTGAGATATGGCACTGATGTCTCTGCTGTGGGAGGGTAGGTGGGGTGGCCATAGCCCTGGGTAGTTTGTGCTGTGACACCTCTGGGTGAGGCAGGGTGGCTGTGGCCCTGGGTAGTCTGTCCTGTGACACCTCGGGGTAGTTAATGTTCTTCCCCAGGATTAGTCTTTCTGCTTTTCATTCATGTCATTGGCTCTACACCTTGGGCTGAATTGAATATAAAAAGCTTTGTATTATGTATGGGAATAACACTTGAGATTGATTCATGGGCATCTTTATTATCTATGCTAGACTTGTGGGATTTCACTTTCCATTTTAAATAGCTTGATAAAAGTAAATACAGATAAGGATCACTTGATGAAAATATTAAAATATAGGAACAGGGACAGTGGCCCGCAACACTGTTCCCTAACGCAGAAGCCACAGGGCTGAGATCCGGGAGACCGCTGTCCCGCCTCCTGGTTTCCCCATGGCTTTTCAGGTTGTTTCTACTTCCTTCTCTTTCTTCTTTCTTTCATTTCGTTTCGTTTCGTTTTGTTTTGTTTTTGTTTTTGTTTTTTGTTTTTTGAGACGGGGCTTCTCTATGTATCCCTGGAACTTACTCTGTAGACCATGCTGTCCTCAGACTCACAGAGAACCACCTGCCTCTGCCTCCTGAGTGCTAGGATGAAAGGTGTGCACCACTATGCCCAGCTTCTTTCTTTTTTAGTGAGTACAGGATCGACTGAAGTTCTTCTATCTCAGGCTGCATTTTAAGTTTGAAGTCAAGTGTCGTGGTGCCCTTCAAGTTCATCTCGTTTTTAAACAGCTCCATTGACCTTAGATCTGATTTACAATACATCGAGGGCAGAGCCATCACAGCTTTGACAAGCATCTTTCTGTTCTACAATTTCATGCTTAGCGGTATTCCAAGGCTTTGCTTTAACAGTCCAATAAGTGAGATTCCCCCTTCCTGGGTTACTGTAGTAAATACTTACTTTTTAAAGATTGTATCGTATCAAAGCTATTAATGGCAGAACACTCACTTAGCACCCAGTCAGCCATGAATCCAGTTCTCGGTATTGAGGAAGAAAAGCTACAAGCAGAATGGACTTGCATATTATTTAGATAATAAAATTTAACCAATTAGTGTATGCTAAGTTCTGTGCACGTGAAGCTATAAGTTTGCTTTATTAATGACCATTTTAAAATAAAAGTACAAGTCACTATTTTCTCAGATTCTTTAAAAAAAATCAAAGATGTAGAGTAGATATTAGCATTTTTCTTAATTTTATTTTAAAAATTGTATAATCTTTTTTTCTGAAGACCTATACTTTGTTCTAATTTTCTATTTTTTTTTCATGATATATCTCAACAACTGTTCTTTACTTAGTGGATTTTTAAGTATACATTTTACAAATTTTATCTTCATACATACTTACATGACAACATTCTTTCTTTTTGTGGTAAAGATTCTCTTTTCCAGTTTAAATCTAGCTAACTTTTGGTCAGTGTTTTATTTATGTTTAACTATGTTGCCATCTGTCATTCTTGGTTTGTGTGTGTGTGTGTGTGTGTATGTGTGTGCGTGTGGTTTGCATGCTAGTGCATGTGTGTTCATGTGCATGTGCAGGTATGCTATGTGCATATGGAGACCAGACGTTGACACGAGCTGTTTTCTTCCAGCACTTCTCACTTATGTCCTGACACCTGATCTCTCGCTGGAACACGAGCTTGCCGAGTTATCTGGTATAGCTGAGCACGTTGCTCTGGGGCCCTTGGTCTTGCCTCCTGAGCACTGGGCATAGAGGTGGGCTTTCCCACTCTGCCAGAACTTCCATGGGCACTGGGGATTTGAACTCCAGAGCTAGGAGTTTTACTGGTCAGCCATCTCCACAGCTCTAACTGTGCATATTTAACTGCTTTTCCCTTTAAGATTTGTACTTAGTTCTAAATTTCAATTTTCTTAACACATTTCTACATATGTGATGACCATTATTTATCAAGTGGCTTTTAAAGTATGCTTACCACAACTCTCATCTTTACATAGACTTATAGACTACTGTTGTCTTTCTTTCTGTGATCCAGTTTTTTGGAGCAGCATTTTGTCTGGTTGCTCTTTTCAGAAAGCATCTATACCCTCTTATTAGACCCTTTCATTGGGTGAGAAGGAACTTATATGGCACCCTTATTAGAGACGATAAAGGGACACAAAATGAACAGTCCACACAAGTCTGAAAGAATCTACTTAAAATGTTGCACAATTGTGGTAGAACTGTAATGTGGTGTAGGAGTAAGAAAAGAATTTACAGAGTCTAAACCGTCTATCCTCTGGTTTTTACGACCTAATCTTACTTCATTTTCTTGACATTTTCTCCAACTGCCAGAGTAACTTGCATCAATACTTTAGCTCCATTGAAGACTACGCTAGGTTGTAGCACTGAATCTATTTGGGGAGCGTTTTTATTGTTCTGTAGTTCAGTTTAGATTTCTGAATTAAGTTACACAACAGAAAATATAAGGTGTGCCTAGGCTTTTCCTTAGGCAAAAATTATCAAATTGATATCGTGCTTGATCTTTGACATTTCCTCTCAGGCAGAATCATGGTTTGAACTCTTTTCTCTCATAAACACTGCCTTATGCCCGCTGTACAACCTCCAGCTCTGTCACACCCATGGCCTGCTTGCTCTCCATATCCTGTTATGTTCCACACCACAAGCCTACTTAGCTCTCATTCTATGTACCCTTTCTATTTCCTTTAAAGATTGCCATTCCTGGGCTGGGGAGATGGCTCCATAGGAAAGGCAGCTTCTGTGCAAGCTTGATGGCCCAACTTCAGTTCCCAGAGCTTATGTGGTGGAAGGACAGAACTGGCTCTCACAAGTTATCCTCTGCCCCTCACTCATGTACACACAGACATACACACACACACACACACACACACACACACACACACACACACACACATGTGCACACATACATACACACATACATACATAAATACATACACACATACACACACATGCACACATATACATACACACACATACATACATACACTATATGCGTATATACACATATAAATTGTCAGTTCTTTATTCTAACCCCTCTGTAGTCCAATTTAGAAATAAATCTGATGCAGTCATGTAAATGTCACTTTTATTTCCTCAGATGAACTGATGAGATGAGAGCCGTACCCAAGCTGTGTGAATGCAGCTTGAGTTGAGCCCAGTGTTTCCTTCTCTGTTCTAAGTATCCAGGCCTAGGCCTAGGCCTGGAAGCTTCTATCTCGCCTCTGTACAAACTAATCTTCCAAGCTGACTGATTCAGTCTGACTTTTCTTGGCTTCTGAGTGAGTTGCTCTGCCTGCCCTCCTCCTAACTTTGGCAAGCTGTTCTAATCTTCTGGCTCCTTTTCATTCTCTGGACCATTCTGTCTTCACCTATGTCTAACTTGTTCTCTCAGTAAAACTGCCATGCACACACCACACACCACACACCACACACCATACCACCTTCCTTCTCTCTCTCCCCGAATAGCTTCTCTTTCCTGTTCTGTTCTTGTGAGAACTGGACATGTCCTGTCTCAGAATCACTCTTTCAAATCTTTCTCTGATTCATCACTTTGTCTGTCCCTCAATTAGATGTCACTTTCAAACATGGGTGCTTTCTCTTATGAATTAACCTTACCTACATTGGTTGTTAGGGATTAAAGGTGTGTACTAAGGGTGTGTTATACTCCAGCCAGATCCTGCTGTCATCCAGGGTGTGTCTGCATTCTGCTGGATCAGATCCTAGGATGTGATCCCATGCCAGAGCAGATTATGTTGCTGGATTAAAATTCTTCTACATAATTGCATTCACCTGATAGTCCATTACCCTTCCTGGTTTGCTATGCCAGTTGGATCATTGACTTTCTAAGCTCTGTGGTACAGAATGTTTTATACTACGTCAATGGGTATTTGTTAAAGTATCTTATCATTTTTTTTCTTGTTTGTTGTCAGAGAGGGTCTCATTATGTAGTCCAGGTTGACCTCAAATTTGTGGTAGCCCTTCAGTCTTAGCACTTTGAGTGCTTAGAGTATAGATGTGTGCCACCATCCCGAGAGGCTAGCATGCCCACCCACTTTCAAGAGTCAATGATTTAAATATTACATTTTTAACTGATAAGATATACTCAGCCTCCACATTCCTACCAATTAAGTGAGAATATTTACGTGAAAACAGTATGTATTAATAAAAATAATTTTGAGAGATAGTTTCTTTTTCTACTTTTTTTTTGAGATGATCATTGTATGATATAAGCCTGTCAGTTTTTTAAAGCATGTATTATAGATAAACTTTGGTTTGTTAAATTTTAGAGGGGCCTTTTTGTTCTCTGCACGTTATCTTTCTTACAAAACAATGCAACAAAGAAAGAAGAAAAGTCTATTCAAAATTATGATTTGATTACTTAAAAATTTCTTCCTCATATTCCATATCTCTTTTGCTGGTATAATGACCTCCGTTCTTTAATAGTTATCCCCTCCTATGTATGTGCTGTTCAAGTTTGGTGGGAGAGCAAACAGAAGAAGTACTTTTACCTTATTCGTGCTAGAAATTCTGCCTACCAAAAACCCTCCTGGGAGTGTGAGAAGGCAAGTGTAAGGAAAACAAAAATAGACGGACTGCTTCTGTAAGGAAGGCAGGCTGCTTGTGCTATGACCTTCATGGCCCACTGGGAAATCAAGTAACACATATATGTAACCTATCAGCATGCACAGATCATTTTAAGGTCTAAGATACGGGAAAAAGTTAACAGTTAAGGGCTTTAGGGAGAAAAAGAAACTACGGCATGCTTGAGACCCAAAGAAACCTTAGGATGAACTTTGATGGACAAATAAAAGGTCAGAGACCTTCAGCTGGACATAGTAACGGAGCCCCTTTCTCCTGATCCAGGTGCTTGGAGAGAAGGGCGTCTTAGGCGGCTTCCTCATCTGTTAAGGAGTCTTGCCTGATCCTATCATGAAGCAGCATCCTCGTGTCCCCATGCACGGCCTTGTTAGTGCTCAGGAGCCCCACCTCCCATTACCATCATGCTGAGGGCTAAGATTTAAACACCTGGGACTTGGGAGACAGAACCATGGTCAGCACCCTGGAGCTCACGTGCGTTAGGGTCTGCCCCAGCCTGGCGTGGAATGCCAGGGGCCGGGGTGGGGGAGGGATGAGAGACATTGCTTAGATGCCCAGAGGACGCAGTGTAGACTTCAGCTGAGCCCCTCCTTGAATGCGTGCCGTATGGTTGTAGTCATTCAGGTCCCAGGTATTTAGAAATGTTTTTGAATTTGTGTTTGACTCTTTTCTCAAAATTAGTTTCTTTGAAACTGGCTCACCTTATAGCTCTCTAACAGTGAATGTTTGGCTTTAGATAAATGTGGTTTACCTATTTAACAGCTACTTAATGGACGCCTATTATGTGCTCCTTTCTGATTTGGGCCCAGGCATTTGTTGTTTCCTGTCCCCGTACTTCTCACAAGGGCAGGACTGAAGTGGAGCATAAAAGCACTTAACTGTGGAATGGTTACAATTATGACTGATGGATGTTTTCAAAGGATTTCCTATACTTTTTATCCTTCCCAATTTTTTATTGTGCAGATATTATATGCAAAGTATTGTGCAAGGTTAGGGGTTTACAAACTTCCTTTGAAGAGCAGAAGGTAAATATTTTAGGCTTTGTAGGCCATAGACTCTCTGTAGGCCAAACCGAACTCAGTTATTGTACTATTAAATTAGCCTCTGACAATTCATAAACAAGTCTATAGTGCTGTGTTCCAGAGATGGGGAGGGCAGGTCAAACCCAAGGAGGGGTAGGAAAGTGAGGAGATCAGGGGGGATTGTGATAGCAGCCAAAAGCTGGCCAGGGCCCAGGGAGGCTAAGATGGAGGAACAACGGAAGTCACAAAGGAGCACAGAGGTCTCAGTGGGGAGAAAAAGGCCTGACTGGCCGCATCCATCCTTCATGACATCTGGACTTGGAAGGTTTACCTTTGCCATGGCAACATGGGCAGAGAGGAGTCAGATGCATAAGGGACACCGGGCTCTTTGTTGTCTTAGCCTGTACTGCCCGAAACTACCGATAGCTACATCCCATGCAGTGTGAATGGCAGAAAGGCTAGAACGTGGCAGATGTCAGAGGCTCACCTGGAAATGATGCTTGTGACCAGTAGTGAGCAATAGTTCAGCCACATCACTGCGCTAGCGAGGCTGTTTCTAGAGGATACACTCAGGGCATCATGACTGTGGATGGAACGATCCCTGTCTCCAAGCAGGAAGTTGTAATTTCCTTTTTATTTAGAAGGCAACTCTGGAGCCTTTCATCTCCTGAAATCAGTTTCTTCCATCACGTTCCTCTGCTTTTCCCTGTGAATCTGTTTGTTGTATCAAGAAGGAATTTTGTGGACAGAAGAAAGGCAAGACAAGGATCATCTCTCTGCTAAAATGAGGACGCATTCCCTAGTGAGACAATGGGAAGCAACTCCCATATCAGTTTTTGTTAAGGGTCAACAGTTTAGAAAAATGTGGTGACATTTTCTCTTTGATAGAACAGGCTTGAATGTGTAGCCCCCAAGGAAGCCATCAGTCTCTCAGGATAATAAATATATTTCAGATGTATATATGCTAGGTGTTTGTTACACACAATACATTTTTTATTGTGAACTAAGAAAGATTGGAAAAACTCTAATTATGTGTATTTCTAGGGTCCAGGATGTGAGTTTCTCGGTCTATGGCCCCAAGTTAGGTGGGGGCCAGCCTATCAGAGGGGCTACATGGAGGCAAAACATCTTCTTTTTCACCTGTGCAACAAACTGTTCCAAAGCAAGGGAACAAAGCAAGCACTTCATTTTGCTCACGATGCTTTGTGACAGGAATCAGAAGAGCTCAGCTGGTCAGTCAAGATGTGAGCTTTGTAGCCACATCTGCTGCTGTCCTCTGGGTGGTTTGAGCTTTCCTTCTTAGAGCCTGGTGCCTTCTGGGTCGTCCGTGAGTAATTTCAAGAAACGAGAAATGAAAGCTGCTAGTCAGGGCCCAGAGATTCCCAGTGTCACCTCTTCCTTGTCCCCTGCTTGTCAGAGCAGTCACAGGGCCCACTGAGGTTCTGAGTGGGAGGGATGAAAGTCTCACTTCCTGATGGAGTCGGTGTCAAGCAATTTGAGGCTATCTTTAATATGCTATCACAGTTAGTTTATAGTGATTACTCCAGATGCCTAAGCCTGTCTTTAAATAGCATGGTAAGGTTTTCTTTTTTTTTTTTTTCCCTTCTGCTTTTGTTGAAGTCATTAAGATAAAAAATAATTACCTTATTCAATTGCTTTAACTTTTAAAAATTTTAGTTCTTTTCACCCGTTATCATTTAACTGTTGAGATAATTATAGATTCACATGCAGCCTAAGAAATAACACAGCGAGGCCTTGTGCTTCGTGAAGTTCTCTCCGTGGTAACCCTTGGAAAATCAGTGATAAGAGAGTATCCCAACCAGGAAAGGATACCGAGAAGGCCTCTGTCTTATGCAGATTGTGCACATAGGAACTCAATTCTTTACTGCCCTTCCACATGTGGTTATTAGGAGTCAGGTTCTCCACACTCTGTCTTCAAATCGGGCGAGTCGGGCGCGGTAGAACAGCACATGCAACAGTGTAAAGGAAGCAGATAGATTTATCACATCCAGATCTGCAGCGAGGGACAGGGAGCCTAGGAATGGTTGCTAGGCAGTCAACCGCACTGGATCGGTGTCTAGAGCAGGTTGCTAGGCAGTCAACCACAGTAGATCAGTGTCTAGAGCAGGTGGGGGTCTCAGTTGAATGTGCTTCACTTGCACTGATGTGAGGGAGCCCTACTAGTAAGCTGCCCTGGCTGTACACCTCGGGTCACGTGACCAGCTGAGCTACAGCACTGAGAGAATGATATATGGGATGGATCCCCAGGTGGGACAGTCTCTGGATAGCCTCTCCTTCATTCTCTGCTCCACTCTTTGTCCCTGTATTTCCTTTAGACAGGAGCAATTTTGGGTTAAAATTTTGGAGATGGTTGGGTGGCCCCATCCCTCAATCGAGGGCCACCTCTTGATACGATCTCTGCAGGTTCTCTATCCCCTTTGCTGGGTATTTCAACTAATGTCATCCCCATTACCCAACGGGAGCCTCTTGCTTTCCTGTCTTCAGGGACTTTTTGATGGCTACTCCCAGTTCCACGTCTCCCATTGCTACACACCTCCGTTCAATTTCCCGACCCTCTATACTTCACCGCCCCCCCCATCTCCTCCCACACCTGATCCTGCCCCCCTTTTCACTCACCCTCTGCTCTTCCTCTCAAGTCCCACCCACTCTCTACCTCCTGTGAGTATTTTATTCCCCATTCTAAGTAGGACTGAAGCATCCACACTTTGGTCTTCCTTCTTCTTGAGCTTCATATGGTCTGTGAACTGAATCGTGGGTCTTCCGAGATTTTTAATTCACAGGCAAATGGATAGAGCCAGAAAATATCCTGGGTGAGCTAACCCAGTCACAAAAGAACACACACAGTATGTACTCGCTGATAATGTAGCTATAACTGTTATTCTTTTTTTTGGTTTTTCGAGACAGGGTTTCTCTGTATAGCCCTGGCTGTCCTGGAGCTCACTTTGTAGACCAGGCTGGCCTCGAACTCAGAAATCCGCCTGCCTCTGCCTCCCGAGTGCTGGGATTAAAGGCGTGCGCCACCACGCCCGGCCATAACTGTTATTCTTAAGACTTGCACACAAGGGTGGGGGTGGGGGTGGGCGTGGGGGTGGGGGTGGGACTGGGTTTATGCAAACTCATCTTGGAGGTGTGTGTTCTACCACTGCAGGAGTCCTCCTGATATCCTGTTAACAACTTCAGCCCTCTCCTCCCCAAACTAATCTGTTTGTCGTCTGTATAATTCTCATAATATTTCAAAGATGTTACGGAAATGAAATTATGCATCATAGAACTGTAGTATTGGCTTTTTTCATTCAATATAGTTTCTTTTGGGTTTGTCCACATTGTAGTATGGATCAACACATTGTTTCTCTTGGTTGCTGATCATTGTGTTATGGGTGGAGTGCAGCTTGCTTAGTCAGTTAGCTATTGAAAGACATCAGTAGGTCTCTACTCTAGGGGTTTTATGAATAAGGCCATTGTGAATATGAAGTTATAATTTTTCCTTTATGTGAGCTTTTATTTCTCAGGGATAAATGTGGTATGGTGTAATTGTTAGATTGTAAAGTAACAGCATTTGTAGTTTGTAAGAAAGCGCTGAGCTGTTTTGAGAACTATGCCACTGTATATTTCCAATGTGTGCGCGCGCGCGATCTAGCATCCATGTATCCTTATGGATCCGTGCGTCCTTATGGCATTGACTCGGGGCACTATTTTCATTGTAGCCATTTGGACATATGTGTCATTTGGATAGGTATGCCAGGAGGTTTATTATATTTAAAATATGTGTTTCCTTGATGGCTTGCACATTCCTTTTTATCAACTGTATATATATTTTTTGGTGCCTGTCTTTATGTCTTTTGCCCATTGTGATTGGATTATTTGGGTCTTTTACAATTGTTTTCAAGTTTTTCATATATTCTACAGTCTAGTCTTTCATAGGGCATGTAGTTTGCAAATACATTCTCTCAGGCCATAGGTAATCTTTCATCTTCTCTTTAGGGTCTTTTGTTTTGCCAAGCCAAAGGTTTTAATTTTGATAACTCCAAATTAAAAGGTAAAACCCACGGACTGAGCTTGCAGTATGTCTAAGGAGTCTTCCCGTCTGCGATTCCGTAGTTCTCCCACAGTGTGCTCTTTCCTAAAAGTTTATAGTTTCATGTCTTCCATTGAGTCTGTTATCCAGTCTGAGCTAATTTTATATAAGGCAGAAAGTGTTGGTGAGATTCACCTTTCTGCTGACGGACGTCCAATTCTCAGTTATTTAAACTTTAAATATAGTTACTCTTAAGATGTCAGCTTGTCTCAGTTAAATTAAGGAGACACAGAGAGTTCCTACCAGTGCTGTTCCAAGCAAAGAGGAAGTATGAAATGACTAATCACCAAGGGATACGGGTGGGAACCGAAGGAGGGAAGGAGGAAAATTCAGATCTGAAGGGGAGGAGCTGAAGATGGGGCCTCAGCCTTCTGCAGCATGTATTTGTTCAAATGTTCTTCCTTCTGCGCTGGAGTTCATGCTAGCGCATTTGCTTCGTATGCACGGGTCCCAGCTTGAGTCCCAACTCCATCCCAATCCCAGTGTCTTCTCCTCCTCCCCAAATTCAAAATAAAAAGCAATCAGTCTTTCCCTTGTATATAAGAATTGTAATTTTCAGGGACACATAGTCGATGTTTAGGTGTGCGCCACCACTGCCAGGCCTTGTTTTTTAAGACCTTGGAGGTGATAGTGTATGGCTATTGTTAACATCTGTATTACGTGTTCTTTGTTTTTCCCTTGGAATGAATATTAGATTAAAATCTGCGTATGATAAATAAACTGCAGTTCTCATTGCAGTGGACTCTAAGTAAAATACCTGAAAGTCCAGAATTTCTAATGGTTTAAATGTGCATAAATGGAAGTTCTGTAAGGAATGTGCTGTACCGACTAATTTTCTTCCAAAATTAACTGTTTAAATCATCCTTGCTCTTTGTCATATTTCAAAATGTGTTAGCTAATACTACTTTTAATAATCAAGGTATCGTTTTTATCTTGCAAATTTATGCTGATCAAAAAATCTTCAAAATTGAAATGTTTATAAAAACGGTTGTGTGACTGTGGCAAACGAGCTCTGTAAGGCTGTAATTCTGAAAGCTCCCAGGCACCTCACGAGGTGCTGCCTCCGAGGTGGGCGCTGTCGCCAGTATTATTTACCTCTTTATTTTGGAATTTGCAAAAATTCACTTTCTTTGGAAATCTTAATATGTGCGTCCTTACCATCAGAAAGGAATAGAAAAGTTGAAGGCAGTCTGGAGCTGAATAGAAGATATTAATGAGCTTAGCTTTAACGGAAAAGGCAGATTATTGGCCGAAGTCTCTTCTGTAGCAGGTCTGTTGAAACTTCTGGCTTGCATCAGGAGATTCCTTTTGTCATTCTGAACTGAAGGCTGAAAGCAAAGAGGTTTTAATTTCAATTTTGAAACCCAGACAGCAGATTCCTGGTGGTCTTCACTCACAGCACAGACCGCTTGTGTTTCTTTGGAACGTTTTGTGTTTGCAGTAACTTGCAGTAGTGTGGATCTCACAACCTCGTTTTCTTTTCATTGGCTGGAGCACGGTCTCGGCTCCAAAATGGCTCGGTTGGAAGTGCTTGCCATGTGAGCACAAGGACCCAAGTTCAGATCCCTGGAGCTCACATAAAAGCTGGGACCAGCTACAAATATCTGTAGCCATAGGCTTGTGGATGAAGGCTGGGTAGAGATGGGAAGGGTTTACTGACAACGAGTGTAGATGAATCTTTGCACTTCCGGTTTAGTGAGAGACCGTGCCTCTGAAAGTAAGGTGCCAAGTGACTGAGGAAGACAGTGAATGTTGACCACTGCCTTCCACATAGGTGACAGTCTCGTATGCACACGGGCACATACGGTGAAGTTCTTGTAGTTGATGTAATTACCTTGTCTTGATCAAGCATTAGTTAATTTATAACCAAGCATGGACAGAACCTCCTTCGAACAGGGTATTGGTGAGTGATCAACTCTGCTTCTAGATCCTGTTGAGAAGTGAAGCATCCTATCCGACATCGATCGATATGAGCGCTGCCTGGCCCGCCTTCGCCACATTGGTGGGAATGGCAGAGCAAACATTAGTCATGTCCAGGATCAACACCTTAGACCTCACAATGTGCATGTAGCCACTCCCAGCGAGGTTCTAAGTCACCAGAAGGGATTCCCACCACGGAGACCTAAGCTGCTTCTGTATATGGGACTTGCTCACACTTGGGAAAAGCAGTTTCCGTGCTTCCTCCCCACCGGGCTCTGCGATTTACTCTGAAGAAGGCCCGCATGCAGGATTTCATCCGTGAGAGTGGAGCAGATCCTGTCCACAAGGAACCACCTCTGGGTTAAAGCATCGCGCTCTACATCTCTAAGGCTGTGGGGTAGAGCATGCGCAGTAATGGGAAGTCTGGTGGGAATGGGTTGAACAGTTTGACATGAGAGATGATTTTTTCTTTCAGTAAATACTTGCATAGTAGGTGACCACGGTCGTTTCTAGTTTGTTAAAGGTGCCGGAGCAAATGTGGTGTGGCTCACGGTGAGTTTTAAACCTCTGGAGCTCTGATGAGGTAACCCCGGAGCGCAGGGGAGGGACGAGAGCTAGTGAGGATGGGCAGGGTGGTTTCCGACTGAATGTCCATGACAGTATTTTTTTTTTCTTTGTTCTTGATTTTCACTTTAAAATAATTTTAGGTTATTTTAAACAACAAGAAAGGATCCCTATGGTAAGTAGAGTTCTCAAATGCCCCTCCCCCAACTCCCCTTAACACCCTTAGCCTCCTTCACCACAGAGTGAGTCTTTTGTAACCAGGAAATCAACATTGGTACGAAATTGCTGTGAAGACCTTGTTCAGATGCCTTTGGGGTTTGCCACTTTCTCAGACACACGCATTTTGTGGTCCATGATCCCGCCCAGGAGCACAGACTGTGTTTGGCTGCCACGTTTTCTAATCTCCTCAAATCTGTGATAAATCCTTAGCTTGATCGCCTCTCACCTTCTTGACATCTGGACCACACGTCACTGCTCAGTTATTCTGGGGTCTGCCTCTGTACTCGAGTTTGTCTGACCCTGTCTCTGGCATGTGGAGGGTTTGAAGCGAGCCGACCCTATCACAGTAGAGATGCGCTCTTCTCACTAAATGGCGTCAGAAAGTCCATGCAGCCATCGGATGCTTTACTGCTGGTTTCCACTTGAAGGAGGCGCCGCCTAGGGGTTCCCACAGTAACACTTTATCATTTGAGATATCACATGGAAGAAAACGGAGATAACACAGATACTCTACTTCTCATCTACCTTCAACTCAGGCTCTGTTATCCACCATTCTAGGACCCACAGCCTACTCCCTCCACTGGAATCCTGTCAACCATCTGAGTTCACGAGGAGGTGGTAGCCGAGGCTCCAGCCCCAGTCCTTTCTCTCCTTCCCTTGAACAGCTTTGCCCTCGACTGTGGTTCTTGCTTGGGCCCCTCACCTCATCTTTGTCCCAATTTGACTTTTCCAGTGAGACCATTTTGACTCTCCTGCTTAGTAATACTACAAGTCACGGTCTCTAAGATCCTTGCTCCCTCAGCCTCCTTCCCCAGTGGTCTTCTTGTCATCGCACCTGTCTCCTCACAGTATGACACAGATTGCCTCCCCTGGTTGCATCTTCTTTAACTCCTTGTGATTTTGACTTTAGAAGAGAGGCATAACGGCCATTCAGAGAATGTCCTCTGCTTCTGGGCAGAGGAAGGCGCTGGCGAAGGCGCCCTCCCAGATCCATCTTCCCTAAGCTAGCTGTAGAGCTTGAGGTTATGGGTTCTACCACTTACCAAGTTGATCCTATTCCAGACCGTCACTGTCTTACAGAACAAAATCATCTGATGCTTCACCGTTTTAGGCAATTTTGTACCATAAGCTGACCTTTTCCTATCCTCTCTTCTGTGATTGTTTCTCTCTCTCTGGGGAAGTTACAGTACAGTATTTAAACATAAAGTCACTACTTCCTCATGGTCAACATTTTGACTTTGGACTAATAGCGTCACCTTCTCTGCGACTCATTTTCTTGATAAACTGAGACTAATAAATCATAGGTTTGCCGTAGGGATGAAATAAGAAACGACACATAAAGCACTTAGCAAGGCACCGGCGTGCCGTGGGCATTCAGTGAGTGGCAGCTGTTGTTATTATTATCTCGCTTTTATGCATGCATTTTAGACACGGCACAAAATCGTACTTTCATTTGTCTCATTTTGACAGTCTACCTCGTCTCCTGACCTGTGTGTACCTAAATTTCAGGAACATTTTCCCTACCCGTTCATTACCTGCTCGCCTTTCAAGAGTCTCTTACCTTGTTGCATTGTCTCAGTCCCTGGGACCCGATGCCTCTAAACTACAATAAAATGGAGCTAGCAGTTGTTCTATATTGGAAGGCCCACTAGTGAAGGACAGTGTCGGAGTTTTCCATTCTAACTCTGTATCTGTATACATTTTCGAAAGGCTTGATCTATAACAGATTTAAAAGTAAATTGTATTTGATCTATAATTTAACCTCTTTTTAAAAATAGGTGAACACACACACACACACATACACGCACACATATAAGCACACACACAAAACAAACAAACAACCCACAGTAAATGGCAGTGTTGCTAAGATCTCCCCAGAGCCTGGATGCTGCATGCTGCATGCTGCATGCTGTTCCCATTTAAATGTAGCTGCTAAAAGACAAACAGAGCAAACCCACCTCAACAAAAACCAATGAGTTCCTCTGGGTGTTGGACAGTTCTTCATAGGAAGCCATGCATTTGTTTTGGGAGTTGAGATGAGAGCTTTGGTAGCTTGCTGTATGTATTTGTAGTCAAGATTGGTGCTGGCCATTGTCATTCCTTCCAGGCTGTGTAGTGGGAGAAACGCTCTTTGGTAGTTCTTCTGAATAGTTCACTGTGGAGAGCCCAGACACCCCCTTCCTCATGGGCTCATGCCTCTGCCCTGTAGGACCTTTGTTTTTTTGCACACAGAGCTAGATGAGGGCCAGAAGAGAAGGGACTTGGAATGTAGGAGTGTGACCCATGCACTGAAATGCCCCAACAGTTATGATCAAGTTCATGAGTTGACAAACTACATTTCCAGTTCTCTGTGACTGGGAGGAAGGCCAGAGCTAACTTTACTCTTCAGTTGTATAACTGGGGTGAATAGATGTCTCTCTGGCTTATCTCTGTTTTTAATGGTTTGAAGGTCTCAGCTGTTCTTGCCAATTCTTTGGTATCCTAAATACCCTCAGATATTTTGAATATGAGACTTCAGAAGGGTTGGTTTCAAGTATATGGTATACATTTAAGTAGAGTTCCTCTTGGAATTATAGGCCAATGTCAATCTGTCTGCCTTTGGTCATTGCCCAGGAAAGTCAAGGAGACGGTGCTATGCAGAGTATACAGGGTGTTAAGCTCCAGAGCAGAGGATGTTGAGGTGGTGAGACATGAACAGAAGGCCTGATACGTACATGCACACAGAGCAGTGACCTTCCCTGTCTTACTCAGCACCCTGACTCCAGTGCTTCCACATGGGCCTGCCGTATGATACTTAGTAAGTGGGTTTGAATGACTACATTAATGGGAGGAGCTTATGGCCGGGCATAAGGTCACTCTGCAAGGGTTAGTGCTGTAGCAGCTTTAGTCATGTTCTCCTGAGCATTTCGGAATATTCCGGAATACGAAGGTACTGAAGGAATGTGCTGGTTAGTTATAGGCAAAGGTTGTAGTCGTGGTGATTTAGGGGACAGCGAGGGACGGTTTAGTGTATTTACATGGGAGAGGTCTGTTGGTGATGAGGTCTCCTCAGCCTCTGGGGAGTTGGATGGTCCTTTGTAGGTCATCGATGCACCAGGTTAGTGGCCGATGAAGCCAACTGGATAGTTTATCCTCTGCATCTCAAAGGTGCTGGAGAAGGGGTGGCTGAGCATGGCGAGGGAGCCAGCTGCAGGATCAACATCACGCTGCCATCCACACAGCTTTTTGGAGAAGGAAGAAGGGCCTCACTTGTGGTTTGCTCTTTCGTGAGGGGAGGTTTGATCCCCCACTATGACAGTTCTTAGGGTGCTGGTCTTCCCATCCAAAAACCCTTTGAAGGGAGAAGGTCTGGTTACTAGTTAAAGCCTTTTAGGGACCAGCTTTTAGGTGCCTGTGACACCAGGTCAGAATGCTATGGAGAGGATGAAGGCTCCAATGAGAAAACTACAGCTTCGACAGACCATGCTAGAAGGACAAAGGGAATCAAGTGGTTGAGGGAGTGTCACCCACAGGGCCACTCATCCATAGGAGAAATGGAAGTGAACGGACTTGTGTTACATAAATCAAAGACACGGTCTGGAAAGGTGGGTATAAGCACAGCGCCTCTGGGTGAGTCTGTCATTCGGGAGGGTTAACTGGAAGGCAAGGAGGACATTTGGGTTTAGAAACTCTGAGTTGAAAGCTATAGCACATCTCGGAGTGGGCAGCAGCTATCAAAGAGGGGTAGGGAGAAGCTCAGGTGAAAACGTGAGTTGGAGGGTAGTGTCCAAATTCTCTAGGAAAACAGCGAGCTGGCAAGACCGTCTGTGGCCTATGGCCACTTGGGTCTCAGTGACTTTTCGTCTCCGAGCACTGGGGCATCGCTGTGACAAATGGCAGGATGACAGTACAAAGTGGTGGCTTCTGTTTATTAGAAAGAGCAGGAGTCGCAGGTGAGTGATTGTCTTCACCTTTTACCGTGTTGTTGTTGTTGTTACTAAGTTTCCATTAGAAAAACCTATGCTCAAACCCAAAGGAAAAGGCTTCCTTGCTTATGACATGCATCATGCAAAACACCCAATGTTCCAGCAATCCTCCTCCACACCGTGCTAATTTACCTCAAATTTCTTTCACGGTTCTCGTTAGGCTCACGCAGTAAATAAATTAAGTACATTTCCCACTGGGAGCTTTTTTAAAAACACTTAATGAAGTAAATAGTACAGTGTTAGGCCAGAGGGGAGCCGGCTACTGGGTTATTTTTAGCATACACTTCCAGATTAGTGTGTGTTGGTTTCCTCTGATCTGTGCTAGAGCCTTAGCCTATAGACAGTGTCCTAGGAGGAAGAGGACCCGGGGCCTTAGCCTATAGCTAGTGTGGTTAGAAGGACAGAGGATCCCAGTGAAAGAAGAGATTTGGTTTTAATGCCTAGTGTGTGGAACCAAGGGAAATCTTTTCCCCCAAAGTTCAGTCTGGAATTGTCTCTCTAAACAGCAGAAGAGCTGCATCTGGGATAACTGAGTGGAGGTAGTGTTAGCTCTTAACCCCAAATGCTTGGGAAAATAACTTTGTTTATTTTAATTATCTTCCCTTTCAAGAAACTTAAAGTAATTTTTAAAATTAAACATAATTTAATCATTAGAGTTAAGAGGGCAACTTGCAATCTTGAAGGGCTTTGAATCACTTGGAGAATTAAATGATTGTATCACAAGCATGCATAGGTGTTTGTTAATTGAGATTCTGATTATTAATACAATTCATATTAAAAACAAAACAAAACCCAATAACCTCAGTCTGTGAATAACCAAAAATAGTTGCTAAAGATGCCAAAATAAATTAAAAAAAATTTTTTTTTCAAATGAAGACAATGCAGAAGTACAGAGCAGATGAGTTGTGGCCAGGAGCCATCTGTCTGGGGAAGTTGCACATTTTGATTAACTCACTGTCCTAGGAACTTAAGAATTAACAACATACAAAGCTAAGTAAACTACTGCAAGCCTTTTGCATTGATAAATCGTTCCTTCAGTAGGGTCTTGTGATTTTCCAGTGCTCTGCTTCTTAAGAGCTCAGGAGTTTGTTCTGAAGCAGGAAAAGAAAAAGGAAAGATGATTTTCTCTTTATCCGGAACTCTGTGATACCTCTGTTGCTGTCTCCACAGGAGCAATGGTTCTCATTTTAACTTGAGACTTGTTGTGAAGCTTACCCAGCCTTTTTGCAATCTCCAGGTAATCAGAAAGTATGGGAAAATGTAACAGGAACAAAGTGGAACACGGCAGTATCCAAAGTTTCAGGCCAAATGGATAACCCCTTGTAGTGGCTATTCCTGGTTGTCAACTTGACAATATTTGGAATGAACTACAATTCGGAATTGGAAGGCTCACCAGTGACCCTTATCTGGAGGCTTGGAGATCCTTATCTGGATCTTGGTTTGAAGATCTTGAGCCATAGTGGCTATGGATTCCAGAAGATTGAATCTCCGAGTTAAGGAACACACCTTTAATCTGGGCTATGCCTTTCATCTGGGATTAAAGGTGTGGTGGAACACACCTTTAATCTGGGCTACACCTTCTGCTGGAGACAATATAAGGACATTGGAAGAAGGGAGTCTAGCTCTAGCTCTAGCTCTTGCTCTTGCTCCTTCGCCTGCTTGCTGCGTGAGACTGAGTAACTGCTAGATCCTTGGACTTCCATTCACAGCTGCGACTGAACCATTGTTGGGAATTGGGCTGCCGACTGTAAGTCATCAATAAATTCCTTTACTATTTAGAAATTATCCATAAGTTCTGTGACTCTAGAGAACCCTGACTAATACAGAAGTTGGTACCAGAAGTGGGGTGGTTCTAGAGTAACAGAAGTACAAGGATGAATCTTTTAAAATACTGGAATTGGCTTGTTGATCCACCAGCACTTTCAAATATTGAAACCTCTCCAGATTCTCTCCCTCCTGGGAGCTCAGAGAATTTTGAAGACCCATGGTTGAAACTATATTCCGAACTTAAAGAAGCTAATGCCCTTGATTTTCTTAATGAATTAGGTGATTCAGTGCACAAAGCTTTCTACAAGATGGGGAAAAAATCGAAAAATGATTTTACTGGCTGGCTGCTCTTAGTATCTGTGGAAAAAATGATGAATGAAAGGAAGGAGTTGTGTGATAAAATCGAAAGGCTCCAGACACAAGTAAACGATCTAAAAGTTGCTAAGTGTGTCCTTGAGGAGAATCTTCTCTCTTGTAGCAATAGAGCTCAAGTTGCAGAAAATCAAACAGAAACTCTCATTGTAAGGTTGGCTGAACTACAGAGAAAATTCAAGTCTCAGCCTCAGAGTGTGTCGACAGTTAAAGTAAGGGCTCTAATTGGCAAAGAATGGGATCCTACAACATGGGACGGGGATGTGTGGGAAGACCATGTTGAAGCTGAGAATTTTGAATCCTCAGATTCTCAAGGGTTTGCCCCACCTGAGGAAGTAGTACCCTCAGCCCCACCTCTTGAAATAATGCCTTCCCCACATGAGGAAATTAATTTTGCAGAGTCTGCTCACGGCCCACCAATAGTTTCTTCTAGACCTGTAACCAGACTCAAAGCAAAACAGGCTCCTAGAGGGGAGGTAGAAAGTATAGTCCATGAGGAAATTCGCTACACTACTAAGGAGCTTAATGAGTTTGCTAATTCATTCAAGCAGAAACCTGGTGAATATGTGTGGGAATGGATTTTAAGGGTGTGGGATAAGGGTGGAAGGAACATAAAACTAGAGCAGGCTGAGTTTATTGACATGGGTCCTCTGAGTAGAGATTCTAGGTTTAATACGGAAGCTCGCATAGTTAAAAAAGGTGTCAAAAGTTTGTTTGAATGGTTGGCTGAGGTGTTTATCAAAAGATGGCCTACTGGAAATGACTTGGAGATGCCTGATATTCCGTGGCTTAGTGTTGATGAAGGGATTTTAAGACTTAGGGAAATTGCAATGCTAGAGTGGATATATTGTGTAAAGCATAATTGTCCACAATGGGAAGGTCCAGAAGATATGCCTTTCACCAGCTCTATAAGACGCAAATTGGTGAGAGGGGCACCAGCACATTTGAAGGGTTTTGTTCTTTCCCTTTTCCTTGTGCCAGATCTTAGCATTGGAGATGCTTCTGCTCAATTAGATGAATTAAATTCACTGGGTTTAGTTGGATCCCGAGGTAACAAGGGCCAGGTGGCAGCATTGAATCGCCGGAGACAAGGTGATCCTAGTTATTATAATGGACAGCGTAGACAAAAGAATGTTTATAATAACATACCCAGTAATGGTCAGCACAGGAGAGGTGAAATTTATAATGGCATGACTCGCTTGGACCTTTGGTACTGGCTAATCAATCATGGTGTTTCCAGGAATGAAATACATAGGAAGCCTACTGCATATTTGTTTGATCTGTATAAGCAGAAAAATTCTCAAACAAATGAAAGAAAGGCTACATTAGATCGTGGTAAACAGCAATCTCGGCCAGTGAATCAATTTCCAGACTTGAGACAGTTTGCAGATCCGGAACCCCTTGAATGAAGGGGTGGCCAGGTTCCTCTGAGGAAGGATCTTGATAAGACACTCAAAGGTTTTGCTGTTACCCTTTCTCCAGTTCTTCCCCAGAGGGACCTACGGCCTTTTACAAGGGTAACTGTACACTGGGGAAAAGGAAATAATCAGACTTTTCGGGGTCTGCTGGATACTGGTTCTGAGTTGACACTGATCCCAGGGGATCCCAAGAAACATTGTGGCCCTCCAGTTAAAGTAGGGGCTTATGGAGGGCAGGTAATTAATGGAGTTTTGACTGATGTCCGACTCACAGTAGGTCCAGTAGGTCTCCGGACACATCCTGTGGTGATTTCCCCAGTTCCAGAATGTATAATTGGGATAGATATACTCAGAAATTGGCAGAATTCTCATATTGGTTCCCTGAACTGTAGAGTGAGGGCTATTATGGTTGGAAAGGCCAAATGGAAGCCTTTAGAGTTGCCTCTGCCAAAGAAAATAGTGAATCAAAAACAGTATCGTATTCCTGGAGGAATTGCAGAAATTACTGCCACTATCAAGGACTTGAAAGATGCAGGGGTGGTGGTTCCCACCACATCTCCATTTAACTCTCCTATCTGGCCAGTGCAGAAAACAGATGGATCATGGAGAATGACAGTTGATTACCGAAAACTAAATCAGGTAGTAACTCCAATTGCAGCTGCTGTACCAGATGTAGTTTCCTTACTTGAGCAAATTAACACATCTCCTGGCACCTGGTATGCGGCTATTGATCTGGCAAATGCCTTCTTCTCAGTACCTGTCCATAAGGACCACCAGAAGCAATTTGCTTTCAGTTGGCAAGGCCAACAGTATACCTTCACAGTTTTGCCTCAAGGATATATTAACTCTCCTGCCCTGTGTCATAATTTAGTTAGAAGGGATCTTGATCGTTTGGATCTTCCACAAAATATCACATTGGTGCACTATATTGATGACATTATGCTGATTGGACCAAGTGAGCAGGAAGTAGCAACCACTTTGGACTCATTGGTAACACATATGCGTATCAGAGGATGGGAAATAAATCCAACCAAAATTCAAGGACCATCTACCTCAGTGAAATTCTTAGGAGTCCAGTGGTGTGGGGCATGCAGAGATATTCCTTCTAAGGTGAAAGATAAGTTATTGCACCTGGCCCCTCCTACAACCAAGAAAGAAGCACAACGTTTAGTGGGTCTATTTGGATTCTGGAGACAACACATCCCTCACTTGGGTGTGTTACTTAGGCCTATTTACCAAGTGACTCGGAAAGCTGCTAGCTTTGTGTGGGGCCTGGAACAGGAGAAGGCCCTTCAACAGGTCCAGGCTGCTGTGCAGGCTGCTCTACCACTTGGACCATATGACCCAGCAGATCCGATGGTACTTGAGGTGTCTGTGGCTGATAGAGATGCTGTTTGGAGCCTCTGGCAGGCCCCTGTAGGTGAATCACAGAAAAGGCCTTTGGGATTTTGGAGCAAAGCTCTACCATCATCTGCAGACAACTATTCTCCCTTTGAAAAACAGCTCTTGGCCTGCTATTGGGCCTTAGTGGAAACTGAACGTCTGACAATAGGACACCAAGTCACTATGCGACCTGAACTACCCATCATGAGCTGGGTACTATCAGACCCTGCAAGTCATAAAGTGGGACGTGCACAGCAGCAGTCTATTATCAAATGGAAGTGGTATATACGTGATCGGGCCAGAGCAGGTCCTGAAGGCACAAGCAAGTTACATGAAGAAGTTGCTCAAATGCCTATGGTTTCTACTCCTGTTACAATGCCATCTGCTGCCAAGCATGCACCTATAGCCTCATGGGGTGTTCCCTATGATCAACTGACCGAAGAGGAGAAGACTAGAGCCTGGTTTACTGATGGCTCTGCACGTTATGCAGGCACCACCCAGAAGTGGACAGCTGCAGCATTACAACCCCTTTCTGGGACAACCTTGAAAGACACAGGTGAAGGGAAATCTTCACAGTGGGCAGAACTTCGGGCAGTACACATGGTATTACAGTTTGTTTGCAAGAAGAAATGGCCAGATGTACGATTATACACTGACTCATGGGCTGTAGCCAATGGATTGGCTGGATGGTCAGGGACTTGGAAAGATCACAATTGGAAAATTGGTGAGAAAGACATCTGGGGAAGAAGTATGTGGATAGATCTCTCCAAATGGGCAAAGGATGTGAAGATATTTGTGTCCCATGTAAATGCTCACCAAAAGGTGACTTCAGCTGAGGAGGAGTTCAATAATCAAGTGGATAAGATGACCCGTTCTGTGGACAATCAGCCTCTCTCCCCAGCCATCCCTGTCATTGCTCAATGGGCACATGAACAAAGTGGCCATGGTGGTCGAGATGGAGGTTATGCTTGGGCTCAGCAACATGGGCTTCCACTCACCAAGGCTGACCTGGCTACAGCTGCTGCTGATTGCCAGATCTGCCAACAGCAGAAACCAACACTGAGCCCCAGATATGGCACCATTCCTCGAGGTGACCAGCCAGCAACCTGGTGGCAGGTTGACTACATTGGACCACTTCCTTCGTGGAAAGGACAGCGTTTTGTTCTTACTGGAGTAGATACTTATTCTGGTTATGGATTTGCCTTTCCTGCACGTAATGCCTCTGCTAAAACCACCATTCACGGACTGACAGAATGCCTCATCTATCGTCATGGTATTCCACACAGTATTGCTTCTGACCAAGGAACTCATTTCACAGCCAGAGAAGTACGACAGTGGGCTCACGATCATGGAATTCACTGGTCTTACCACATTCCCCATCATCCTGAAGCAGCTGGGCTGATAGAAAGATGGAATGGCCTTTTGAAGACGCAGTTACAGCGCCAATTAGGTGGTAACAGCTTGGAAGGCTGGGGCAGAGTTCTTCAGAAGGCAGTATATGCTTTGAATCAGCGCTCGATATATGGTACAGTTTCACCCATAGCCAGGATTCATGGGTCCAGGAATCAAGGGGTGGAAAACGGAATAGTTCCACTTACTATCACTCCTAGTGACCCTCTAGGAAAATTTTTGCTTCCTGTCCCCATAACTCTAGGTTTTGCTGGCTTAGAAGTTTTGGCTCCAGAGAGGGGAGTGCTCCTACCAGGAGCTACAACAAACATTTCATTGAACTGGAAGCTCAGACTTCCCCCTGGTCATTTTGGGCTTCTAATGCCCTTAAACCAACAGGCTAAAAAAGGAATAACAGTGTTAGGAGGGGTGATAGATCCAGATTACCATGGGGAAATTGGATTACCTCTTCACAATGGTGGTAAGCAAGATTATGTCTGGAGTGCAGGAGATCCCTTAGGGCGTCTCTTAGTACTACCATGTCCTGTGATTAAAGTCAATGGGAAACTACAACAGCCTAATCCAAGCAGGATGACAAAGGACGCAGACCCATCAGGAATGAAGGTATGGGTCAATCCTCCAGGAAAAGAGCCAAGACCTGCTGAGGTGCTGGCTGAAGGTGAAGGAAATACAGAATGGGTAGTAGAGGAAGGTAGTTATAAATACCAATTAAGGCCACGTAACCAGTTGCAGAAACGAGGATTATAAAGTAATATGAATGCCCATTGTAAATTTACTAATGCGTTTGCGATTGTACGAGGGATAGTTATATCATGTTAGGCGTATTTACAACCTTGTTATTGTTTCATGTGAACATGAGATATTATTTGTGTCAAGTTGACAAGGGGTGGATTGTAGTGGCTATTCCTGGTTGTCAACTTGACAATATTTGGAATGAACTACAATTCGGAATTGGAAGGCTCACCAGTGACCCTTATCTGGAGGCTTGGAGATCCTTATCTGGATCTTGGTTTGAAGATCTTGAGCCATAGTGGCTATGGATTCCAGAAGATTGAATCTCCGAGTTAAGGAACACACCTTTAATCTGGGCTATGCCTTTCATCTGGGATTAAAGGTGTGGTGGAACACACCTTTAATCTGGGCTACACCTTCTGCTGGAGACAATATAAGGACATTGGAAGAAGGGAGTCTAGCTCTAGCTCTAGCTCTTGCTCTTGCTCCTTCGCCTGCTTGCTGCGTGAGACTGAGTAACTGCTAGATCCTTGGACTTCCATTCACAGCTGCGACTGAACCATTGTTGGGAATTGGGCTGCCGACTGTAAGTCATCAATAAATTCCTTTACTATTTAGAAATTATCCATAAGTTCTGTGACTCTAGAGAACCCTGACTAATACACCCCTCAGAGAAGAGTTTGACAGCTGTAACCATTTCATCTCACCAGGCCCCAGTGCTCCTGAGAGAGAACACTTCCGTTAGAAAGATCAACAATTAGACGCCATCTCTATCACACCTAGTATGGAGCTGAAATTTCCCTGACATGAATAATAAGGGGTCTTATTTGACATTTAACAGTTTAATTAATTTGTTTTCCACCAGGGATTTTCAGCATGCTGTCTGTGTAGACTTGAGTTGCTTTTCTGTGGCTTTTCTTGGGGGTTGCTATGTTATCTTCCTTCCTACCTGCCAGGTGACCTCCATCTTGGTCCTCTCATCCCTGGTCTTTGAAAAGAGCCGGTGAAGGAGTCTGGAGGAGGAAACAGGGAAACACAGTTTTGCTCTGTTTTAGAAATGCAATGCTTTTTCTTATTATTAAACAAAAGTATGAGCGTTGCGTCACCCAGTGTCCTGGGGGCATCGTCATGGGCCACATGCTGTCATGCCTGGTATGTGGTATAACCGTATGCAATATTTCTCACACATCACCGTTTGAGCCATTTCCCTACACCTTCATGAGATGGTTCTGTATTCTGTGGAATAGGCAGTGCTAGTTTTGAAAATAAAACACATAATGATTGCTAAAGGTCACTTGTAACCAGCTGCTGTGAAGGTAGGAGGGGTAATCCAGAGTGGCCACAGAAAGCAGGAGTCTGCTGTATATTTCTGCCAACACAAATAGACTCTTAAATTCAGTCAATTAAATTAAATTATTTACTCTTAATTGCTCTATACAAACCTCCTGGTCCCCTACCTGAGACCACTCTACTTTTCAAAGAAATTGTTAAATAACCAAAGACACATGGAAAAGCTTCAACCCCTGGGCCATGAGGATAGGCAATCCTCTGAGCATTCCAGCATCCTTAAGTGATGAGGAGATGTGTGTCTGATGGGTGGTTCATAGCTAGGCAGAGGTTCTAAGCTGAGTGTAAGTTTGTGACAAGCATGAGTGGGAGGAGGGTCTCAGGACATGCCATGCCGAAGAGGCAACTCCACCAGCAAGCTGAGCTTTAACAAGGAAATATGGACTCCAGCCTTCAGGAGAAGGGTCAACCAGTATAAGTCTCCCAGATGACACCACTTCCCTTATTTTCTGAATTTATTTTACAATGGTAACCAAGATATAAAACAGGTGTCACTAACATACTGTGCTGTTTCAGGGACAAATGCTGATGAAGATGACGTGACACGGGTTTCACTGTTATTAAGCTTCTAAAATGGATAACTTCTTAACGCTCTCACAAAGCACCCACAAGATGCTTCAGCATAACAGAGAGCTAGCAAAGTTGAAATTGCTACTATCGTGTGTCTTGGGCTTGTTAAAGCTGTCCTGGACCCATGGTGAAAGAGATTGCTTCCTTCTTCAGATGGAAATTGAACATCCCCCCACCCCCCACCCCTGTGTCTGTAAATAAGCAGGGATACAAGCCATGCCTTTGGCACAGAGTGTGAAGCCAGGATGTGTGTTTGTGGAGTGTTTGGTGTGTGTCACATAAAGGCTTCTTTTCAAAAACTATCTGCGATTAGCAATTTTGAACCTGTACGGTTTCCATAATGATTTTTTTTTTTTGCCTTCCCCTGCCTCCGAACTTTATCCCCAGGCCTATATCCATTTTTAAGTGCTCCATCTCTGCCTGAAGATGCCGTAACTCATGCATAGCAAAAGATTAAGTATACTTTCATGAAGATAATTAAATGTAAGCCTTGCGTGACTTCCTTTTATCACAAACATTTCAGAAACGAAAAGGGCTTTAAAAAATAATAACAAACCAACCAAAACTTGACGTCAGGCACAGGAGAGCCATCCTTACTTACCCCACCCCCACTCTCACCCCCACTCCCCCCCCCCACCCCCACTCTCACCCCACCCCCCCACCCCCCACTCTCACCCCCACTCCCCCCCCACCCCCACCCCACCCCCACCCCACCCCCACTCTCACCCCACCCCCCCCACCCCCCACTCTCACCCCCACTCCCCCCCACCCCCACCCCACCCCCACCCCACCCCCACTCCCACCCCCACTCCCCCCCCACAGCGGTACTGACGTTGTGTTTATAGAATCCGACGTGAGCCCCAGACAGCACAGTGAAGGTAGCTAATCTTCATCCTGTTCAAGAGGAAGCCCGAGCATCTGCAGTCATGGTGCAGTGTGTCCCCTCATTCATATTAACCAGGAAGATCATCACGGATGGCTGACACTTAGTCTGTGGGTGCAGACGGGATGATGCTGAGCGCTTCAGGTTACCCCCAAATCCTCAAACGCTGCTCCTTCAGCTTGCTGAGTAGCCGTAGCTCCTCACACACGGATGCGCCTGGTGTTGCTTCAAGTTTAGAAGCAGCAGCCTTTTCACTCAGCGGCGGCCATGATAACTGCTCCTCTTGGTTCCTGTGCAGCGTGATCCAGGGGGAAGAGCAGTGGGATTCTATTCAGAATAGGCACGTAAGGACTGACTCTCCTTGTTATCCGAGTCCAGATTTGACATGTAGTACATCTAAACTTGTTTCTGTAGTATGTACCAGGGGAATGAAAAAAACCTTCTAGCTTCCTGGGGTTGTTTGAGAGATTAATGACCAGACAGTCATTGTGGTAAACCATATGAACATTGTTAAGTGTTTCTCCAAGACAGATATAAAAAGCACTGCACACTTTATCTCCTGTCTTTCTCACAATGACCTTATGTAGGGACCATTGTTATCCTAACCCCGTAGATGGGAATACTGAGGCATAGGGCCATTGGACAAGGGGCAAAGCTACTTGATTTAAATGCAGTAGATACGTTGCCAGAACCGGTGCTCTCAACTTTCCATGGAGGCGGGTTGTCTGAGAAGATTGCTTGTGCATACGGGAGCATGTGAGGGAATGTGGGACTGTGCCTTCTGATGGAACTGAGCATCAGGGCCTGTGAAAAAGCCAAGTCAGTGATTCCGCAGTGTGTCCTTTTAGTCTGTATAGTCCAGTGACCCCTAGTGAGACGGGAGGTGGGTTAGGAGGACCAGTGGGGCCTACAGATGTGTTTGAGCTTCTTGGTTCTTCCCACATTTGGGAGAACCTTGATATGCATCTGTTCAGAGCTTCCAAGTGAAAAGAGAGAGATATCCAATCCCTTCCAGAAAAGTTCTGTGCTTAGAAGAACCACTCCATTTTAATACCATCAAGTCCAGGAACCCATCATCCAAGTCAAATCCAACTACAGATGTGACTCTCTAAGTATAGGTCCCTTAGAATGGAGTCTCCCCATCTGTAAACCTGTGAGCCACAGTGAGAACTATTTCACACACACACACACACACACACGCACACGCACACGCACACGCACACGCACGCACATGCACGCAAGCACGCATGAATCTATGATGCTGGGATAAACTTTAGATGATTGCTAATGATGATTCTATTAAAAAGTGACATCAGCAGGAAACCGTAGGATTAATTGTGGGTCTGTATAGCTAGGCGATCTGATATTTATTGATGAGTTTGAGGTAGAGGCTAATGGCTTGGAGGTGCCTCTTGTGGCAGTCGGTACCTTCAGAGTTCCTGGTTCCACCCAAAGCCTTCTCTTACTTTCCTGTAAGGAATGTTTGTGTCCACAATGGAGTTACTTTGTTTTCCTGCATCCTACCAACAAAGACTTTAGGGGTTCTGAAGGTGCCTTCATTTTAAGAGTAAGTGTGTGGTAAAACACAGGACTAGCTAACATGTATCCTGTGGACTGCTCTGCTGTTGATCAGTACTCTGCCTTCACAGCCGCACAACCCTTTTCAGAGGGAACTGAGCCAGTTCCTCAAAAACAAACAAACAAACAAACAAAGGAAAAACCCTGTGGATTTACTGTGCATTCTCTGGCAAAGGAGCCCTTTTTTCCTTTGGGTCCTTGCAATGCTACTGCAGGACAAGATAATTCAAGTACCCAGAAGGTACCTGTTTATCAGGGAAGGTATTCTGGGCATGATCTTAAACCTTCAGAAATTTTTGTCTGCCTGGGAGGGTTGATATTCAGTAAATCCTTCTGAATTCTTAACGGGGCTTTCATTCACATTCAGAGGAGACACCTTTGTTAGGCGATCCTTCCTTGACAACCTTGCATCTAATCGTTACCTTGAAGGCATGTCTTAATTTGAAAAGTATTTCCTGTCAAGAGGTTCTGAGAATAAGAAGCAGGTTTTTTTTAACCCAACAAGTTCTAGAGTCCTGATAATTCCTCTGCATTGTACATGGAAACCTAATAGCTTGTTTCCCGTCTTCCCTCACTTACATTTGGATGTGTGAGTATTTGTGTGTGCACATTGCCCATCTCAGCTGTGCGTGGGATATGTGTATGCCAGAGGTCAGCCTCTAGTGTTGGCAGCCAGGGATCATCCACATTGTGTTTTGAGACAAGGCCTCTTCCCAGCCTTCTACTTTATGCAAGAAGAAGCCAGTGAACACTTCCAGTGTTATGCTGGGGGAAGCTCCGTAGGTAGGTCACAAATCTGTACACTTTTCTTTTTCTCTTTTCCATCATGGACAGGGCACAATACTGCCAAATTTTAAGCTACCATTGAGGGATCTTCCTTCCAGTTCCAATGACATCTGCATGTCCCTTTGCAGTACTGAGGATTGAACTTAGGATCTCACACAAGCCAACACTCTGCCAGCAGCTCTACACACAGACCTATAGTCTTGACCTAAGCCCTTGTCTTAGGCTTCCTGGGTCCTGCTCTCATACCAAAGATTTGGTCAGAATGGCCTCACACTTTTGGGAATGAAATCTGTTCTTTATATGGATGTTGCAGTCAAATAAAACCACACCAAGCTGGAGAGGTATTAGAGCACAAAGATTGGCTTTGACTCATTGAGTCTATAGATCCAGAGTTTGAGACAAACAATGCACGGGTGACTCCTCACTGCCAAATGATCAACTACCGGGGCCTCTGCTGAGGCTGGGAGATCCGGTTCTAAGATGACTTTCTTGTTCATATCTCTGGTACTTAAACTCAGATGGCCTAATGGTAACTTATTTGGGATTGTAGAGTGCCTAGTGATCTGAGGGGGCAGATGAAGGAGACACAAGTCTCCTCTGTCATTCTCAGCAACCAGAGGACTTGTCCTAGATTTTTAGACATCGGTGGTTTGAATGATATTGGCCCCTTGGGCTCATATGTTTGAATACTTGGTTTCCAGTTGGTGGATCAGTTTGGGAAGGATTAGAAGGTGTGACCTTGCTGTAGGAGGTGAATCACTGGGGTGGGCTTTGAAGTTTCATGCTCGTGGATCAGGATGTAAGCTTTCACCGACTACTGTGCCAGCACCATGCCCACTAGCCGCCATACTCTCTGCCATGATGGTCATGGACTCTAGCCCTCTGCAACCATGAGCCCCAAATTAAATGTTTTCTTTTATAAATTGCCTTGATCATGGTGATTTTTCACAGTAGCAGGAAGATAGCTAAGACAGTGACCAGGGCTCAGGCCAATCCAGCATTCGTGGCTATGATCCGAAAAGAAGTTCTGGACTTATGAAGGTGAGTTGGAGATTTTATTAAAGTTCTTTTAAGATAGAATCAAGCATGGAGATTTAAAAGACAGAGCAAAGATGAGACACAGTCAAATATGGATCTGGGCTTCTCAAGAGAGAGCTGCAGAAAACCAAACATACACAAGCAAGCTTGGTAAGGTTCTTCAAGGGAGTGTAGCTTATTGCTTTCTATAATTGTTATATATAGGGTTTTGGTGCAGTGTGAATTACAGTCTTCAGAGGATTGCTAGGAAACGTAATATGATCATCAAGTGGTTCCTGAAGGGCATCTGACAGCATTATAATTAGTAAGGTAAAGGTGTACCCTATGGGGAGGGGCGTTAAGAAAGCAAGGCTATCTTTCCTATAACCAAGGTAATACTTAAGAGTCTCAGGATCTATCTGGAGCAAGGACTGTGTCTCCATCCACGATCCGTATGCATTCAGACCTGAACCCTGGCTCATTGTTACTTTGACATAAACTATCTATATAAAAAGAACACTAATCTGGTGGCATCTATCTTTGCAACAGATGTTAGTTAATTTCTTACTTCTCAACTGGTAAGAGGCCTCAACCAGAATTTTGGAGTGAGGACCTTCTCTCCTATGCCTTGTCCCCACTATTTCCTCAACCTTTCTGTCCTGGCTCTTCCCCTCTGTATCTTAAGGCTTACTTTATAATACTGCTGAATTTTGATTCGGAGAGTGCCAAAAGAGGCCTCCGGAAAGCAAGCATTCCCAACGGATCAGACACGAGCTGCCTGACCGTTCTAGTCGGGCCTCAGAAGCCACCATTTGTCCAGATTCAAGGGAAGGGATTTAGGAGCCATCTTTGGACTGGAAGAGGAGTATTAGGAAATCTGCTGGTGTTTTAGAGTCACAACAGGGTGTTAGAATGTAAGAGTAATTCAACGCATCCTTGTGGCCTAATAACTTTATCCTCACCCTTCCTCCTCAGATCCAGGAATGTCTCCTTCCAAGATCAATCATGTCTAAAGGAGCATTGTTAGGAATTATCTTCTTCCTCCTCCTCTTTTTCTTCTCATTTAATTCTTTCTGCCTCCTTATCCTCTTTTTCCTTTCTCTGCTTGTCTCCCTTTCCTGTCATCTCCTTCATTGAATAGCAGGCATCCTTTGGTATCTACATTTTGTTCTTATCTTTCTGGTTACAGTTAGCTCTAAAACATATGAGATCCACAATATATCTCAGGCTGAAGAAGTCTTTAAGGAGGACATGAATACAACAAAGAAAATAAATACACCAAAGACTAGAATGAGTGTGAGCGGACTTTCATCCTGGAGTGCTCAGCTCCTGTCAGGAAAGAGGGACGTGGGAGGAGGTTTAATAAAGCTCTATGCCATCTGCTGCTATAACTTTCAGGGAAATAAATGAGCACATGATGTCATGTGACCTCCCAACTTCCCCAGGGACAGCCAGGGCCACCAAGAGGAGGAAACAGCCACCTTCACATAAGATGCTCTCACGCTGTCACGGAAGCATGGAGGGCAATGAAAGAGGTGTGTTGGCCAGACGACTCCGAGTCGCTGAGTTTAGAGACACATAAACGGGCAGTACCACTTTCTTGGGCTCTTCTGCGTCAGTTTTCTGCCATCTACGCTAACAGAGGAACCCAGTTAAATGGGTTCCTCAGAAATGGTTTTGTCGCTGAAGGTTGTGCTCTGCCAGCTCTGTGTTGTCTGAGCCCACAGTAAGGTGCACTAGTGAACTAGGGTCTCAAGTGTCGGGAAAGCAGCGTGTTCTGCGCTGATATTTGAAACTTTATACTGACCATCCATGTGCTGGGGCAGCAGTTTCCCACTAAGTCGGAGGACTAGGGAGCACAGTACGTAAAGCAGATTGCCTTAATAACATTTAATAGGGATTTTAAAATGGCACTTTTTTTTTTTTAATCTACTCAGTAGTTGGTTTCAAGTTGGCATACAGAAGCTTATCATAGTTTAAAGTATTAACGCCAACTTGATGTCTTGGGCTTTTCCGTTGTGCGTTCTAACTCCTACCACGTGTTCTCGTCTGTCTTCCTTGTTGTCCTGGAAACCCAGAGAGACTTCAACCCACCTTATTTACCTCTGCATAGTAAGCAACTATATATATTTGGTAAAAGAAATGAGCTAGCCACCAGAGCTTGAGAATTCTGCGCTTTTGTTTTTGACTTCTCAGAGAACAAAGGAATTCTTATGTTTGCAGTTATCCCTGTTTTACATTATACTCCAAGGATGCCATGTACACCTCCATTACCTCTTTTCTCATTGGAGCTGTTTGCTCCCTGATAGGCAGAGCCCATGTCCTACCCATCCTCGGTCCATCAGACCCGGCACGGTGCCTGGAATCAAGCAATGTCTAGAATGGCTAAATGAGTACATGATTCTTTTACACCCTGTCTTTTAAACAATAGACGTTCCGTCTCCCAAGATCTTTTTAATTTAAGCATGAGTGCAGAGTATCATAATAAAATAACCAATTTAGCTTGTTAAGAATCCCTTTGTATTATTTTCATTAAATATTCATTTAAACCCTTTTACTGTATGTGAGGATCAGTGAGACTAAGATATTTAGCACACTTTAATATAGAAATACTAGTAACATCAGGAGCGGTTTTTCAGGCATTTACACAGATGTTTCAGGTAGCTTTGTTTCAGTCTTACCCTCCGAGGCCCCAGATGTGGGGCCAGTGGTCTGAGTCCCGGCAGAATCTGAAGGTCTGGAAAGGAGGAGCTCTGATGGTGGGGAGGAAGAGAAGATGGATGTCCCAGCTCAAAGCACCAGCAGTTCCCCCCCCCCGGTCCCCCCCCCCCCCCGCCCCCTCGGGTTTTGTTGTGGCTGTCCAATTCAGGGATCCACAGGGTAAGGACAGCCTTCTTCCTCAGCCCCCCAATTCTAATGCTAATCTCCTTTGGAAACCACCTCACCCTCATACCCAGAAATAGTTTTATTAGCTGTCTGGATAGCCCCGAACCCAATGCAGTTGATACAGAAACTCCATCATAATGAATGCCTCCACATTTTCTTTTTAGAAGAGTGTTGCTAATAAGCCCTTCAATTCATCTTTCTAGAATCTATAATTCATTGGCTCTCAATATGTTGGAAGGGAGGCACAGCCCATTGCAGAACAATTTTAGAAGCAATTTTGTAACATTTTATCACTCACAAAGCAGCCCCATCCCTATTACTCCTGCCCATGTCCATGCCACTCTCAGACCCAGGGCAGTTAGCTCCAGGTCCTGATGCCCTTAGACCTTATACTCAGAAATGATTGGAGCTTTAAGAAGCAGAAGCTCAGAGTTAGACTCAGAAGTCAACAGTGCCTTAGAGGGTTTCGGGTTTCTTTCTTTTTTCCCATTAATTAATTAACTTTACATTAAAGGTTTTGTAGGTGGATTGGTGTCCTTATCCCTCCACTGGGAATCTTACATGGCTTCAGGCTGTAGCCAGTCCATATTCCCCGCCCTGCCCATCCCCCCCCTGCTGCCAAGAGTCTCAGCTAGAGTCACCTCATAGCTTAGAGGGTTTCTTTTTTGTTAGTTAGTTTGTTTGTTTCAAGACAGGGTTTCTCTGTGTAGCCCTGGCTGTCCTGGAACTCACTTTGTAGACCAGGCTGGCCTCAAACTCAGAAATTGCCTGCCTCTGCCTCCCAAGTGCTGGGATTAAAGGCGTGCGCCACCACCGCTCAGCTAGAGGGTTTCTTAATGACTGTTTTTTAAGGAGAGCTTTAGGTTCCCAACAAAATCAAGCACAGGGTGCAATGTTCTTGTTTGTCCCTGCCCACCTGGTCCACAGCCTCCTTCCATCATCAACAAGCTTCAATTTTTGTTTTCATTTCTTATACTCATAAGCCCATGTTGACACCATTGCCTACCTCAGGTTCACTCTCCACGCTGTCAGTCCCGTGAGTTGTGACGTGTATAAGGAAGGACGTGGGTGTCCACCATTATGTTATCACACAGAAGAGCCAGGCTGTCCTGGAAACTGTGCTGTGTTCATTCACCCTGTCTAATTCCTTCAAAACTGTGGCATTATAGAAAGTCGTTAGGCAAGCGATTTACTGGTGCTAGCAAACTACTTGGGGCTCTCCTGATAACTCTTATTCTCTTTGCTGAACTCGCCCCATACGTTCCTGTTGAATGTTTTACACACAATTATTTTAATGTTTCCCTTCCTCATTACAAATGATTATTTCCCAATTTGTAATGAGCCACGTAGTGATTTTCTAACAAGAAAACAGCATCTCCTCAGGCCTTATTTTATGGTTAGCAGTTGGTATATTACAAAGTTTTGAAAAATATACAAAGTGTACAAAACGCAGTGTCTATTAACTTGCGCTTCCTCCCTAATGATTGACACTGTGCCAGACTCTGTCAGCCTGCACTCCCTTGCCACTCTCCCACTGACTCAATTATTTCAAAGGGAATTGTAGCTTCCTGTGTTTTCACCTGCTAACAATTTCAGGCTTTTGAAAGGTTTGCCTCGAAAGAGAAAACCTTGTAATACAGAACCATCACGCCCTACAAGTTGCCAACAGCGCCTTAGTTTTAGGTATCTGTCCCGTATTCAAATTCTCCAGTGTCTCATAGCTTTTCTTTAAAGCTGTCAGTTAGTTTGGGTCATATCTGAATTGTAGCCACATAATCTTTATTTTTTCCACATGTTTGTGTGTGTTGCATGTTTGTGTGTGTTGCGTGTATGTGTGTTCGCACGTGTAGAGTTGCATGTGGGTGTTCACATGTGCATGTTGATATAATTGGGTTAAGTCAGGATCTTGCTGAACCTGGAACTTACCAGTTTTGCTTGCTTCAGGGCCCTTCCCTGCCCCCCCCCCAACCCCCACCCCTGCCCCTTGCTAGGATGACAGCCACTGCCTCACCTACTCCTCCTTTTCTGTGGGTTCTGGGATCTGCAGTCTTGCAAGTGCTTCGTCCTCTGAGCCATCTCCCAGTTGTCTTTCTTTTAAACCAATGGCCTTCCTCTCTGTTTTCTACTTCTGTTTCCGCCTCTATGTGCTTGTGTGTACGTGAGGGTGTCTTTGTATGTATTTGGGAACCTGTGCATGGAGGCCAGAGGTCAGTTTTGTGTGTTGTTTCTCAGGAGCCGTCCACCTTATTATTATTATTATTTTTTTTTTGAGACAGTCTCTCTCCCTGGGATCTGAGGCAGCCTGACTAGGCTAGGCTGGCTGACCAGAGAGCCCAGGCGTGTGCCTGTCTCTGCCTCCCTGGAGCTGGGATTTCAAGTGGCAGCCACCACTTCTGGCTTTTATGTGGGTGGTGGGAATCGAGCTCTGGTCCTAAGTCTTGCAGAGCAAGCATCTCACCTCCTGAGCTGTCTCTCAGCCTCACCTCTGCTTATGATTGGAAGAGACTTTGCTCTTTATCTTGTAGCTTTTCACAGTCAGAATTTGCTTATTGCTGGCCTAGTGTTGTTCTCGAAGTTCCTCCGGAGCCCCCTTCCCTCCCCCCACGCCCCCCCCCCCAAGTGAACCAAATAGCTCGCTTTGGTTCCTGCTGTTTCCATTGGTGGTACTCTAGATATTCAGTCAAATATCTGAGTGCCTGTTGGTGAGGGTTTGCAAAGTACTGATGCCCTGATGCATTTACCATCTTTTATTAGCTCAGATATTTCTATAAGAAGGATAATTGAGGAACCATTTGACTAAAAGCTCGACTTCTTCCCTTTGTCTACCAGGCTTTAGAATAATGAGTTGGCTCCTGGCGTCTTCATGGGAGATGACGTAGGTTTTGTTTGGTTTGTGTATTTTAGTGTCATTACCAACCCAAAGAGTTGCCAATCTATGGTCTGTTTCAATTCATTATACTAATTAGCTTATTAATACTTATACTTGAAAAATGAATAAAAATGTAAAAGTTGAATCAGTTCCTAGTGGCTCTGTTACAAATGGCTCCCTTAAGGAATTGATTCAAATGAAAGCGTCCCCGTGTTTATGTGCACGTCCTGCATCAAGCAGATTGAGTCTGGGTAGGAGCTCTGCTTACTCACATTCCCTTGCCTGACTCTGTTCCCGTGCACTTGCTGCTGTAAGGGTGAGTCCACGCTTACCTGTGAAAAGAGCTCAGTTATTTGTGGTGGGCTGAGGTGGCAGCCATTCCGTGTCAGCTTCCTGGGCATTGCAACCAGCACAGCCTCCTTGGGATAAACTCTTCAGCTCTGACCACAGGAGGCAGCTGGCTGGAACACAGTGGTTTGTCAAGGCTACCAGCATTTTCATAGTATTCTTATCAAGGAAAATTTCCCTAAGTGTCAAATTGCTGATTTTTTTCCCATTGACTGAAAGGTTTCATGGGGACTTCTGTTGTTATTTACATGTATATGGTGAAAATTGCAATCTGAGAGTAATTTGCGGAATTTCAACAGTTGGAGTCACAGTGATCTAGAAATTGAATGGGCTTCACACGCGCCATTCCAGTGCAGTGCGGCATGTGTAATGTATGTGCGGTATAGGCTGAGGCCTTTTTCAAAACATTTACATTAAACCTGTCAGCTATTTATGAATAACAAAAATTAATTTCCCCTAGCTCTGTCATGAGTTGGAGAAATGGATTTTAGCCTGGAAGACTGTCAGTATTTCCTGCATTCCAGAGCAGCTCACTTCAATGTCATAGTATTACACCAGGTGGCCCTCTACGCGTCAGCTTAATGTGATTTCAAATGATAGGGTAGGGAGTGTGGGGAAATTAAAATAGTATCATACTTATGATTTAAAAGCAAGTTAATTACAAGGGCTTGTTAATAAACAAAGAAAAATCCAGAATGTATTATCTGTTAGATAGCATATCAATAACAAGCATGATGCTTTGAAAACACAACAAAACAAAAAAATCTACCACTATGTGACTTTGAGATGACTTAGAAATATTTAATTATATTGTTGACAAATGTGTTAGCCTACTAATGGCTTCAGCATTTGAAATAATTTTTAGATACTCCTTTTAGCTCTTAAAGCACATCTAAAAGCATTGTTTAACCGAAAAGATTAGCTTCATTGTTGGCATCTTATCTGAAAAAGAAAAAAAACCGCAGCTGATGTGTTGATGTGAGTGATTCTAACAGCACACGGCCTGGTCCACATTCAGGCCACGCGGGTTCCTCGCCTGGGTGCAGGCTCTAAGGTCTCAGAGGACAAACACACACAGCACCATTTGCTAAAGCAGAATGCTTGGCAGATGAGTTAATATTTTGTGGTGGATCTGACACTTCCAGGCTCCTGTCTTAGATATCAGGACAAAGGGAAGAAAGAAATCAGCTGGTACATTCTGAGAAATTATTTAAATTCTGGTTTTAAAAATATTTTTAACTTTTAGTGAGTGAAAAGTATTAAATGTGTCCATTTATTAACCTATAACACATCTTCCACTTCTCCAAGGTTCTTTTTAATAATTATCATTGGGTTGGCAAGGAGGCTTTATTGGGTAGGGCACTTGCCGTCGAGGCTGAGAGCTGGAGTTATGTGCCTAGCACTCGTTTGGTAGAAGGAAAGAACTGACCCCCTCTTGGTAGCTGTGCTCTGTCCTCCACAGCGTGCCATGGCCACACACACACACACACACACACACACACACACACACACAATAAAGTGTGAATTAATTTTTAAAAGAATCATTATGGATGGCATTAGTGTGCCAGCATTTGAACAGGAGATATGAGAAGGCTCTTCTTTTACTGTGTATATGAACTTGCTAGGAACTAAGTATATCTTTCTATATTACTATGAAGAAGAGAGTATACTACGTCTCATGAAAATCTCATTTTCTCATCTCAAGAAAATTTGAGGAGAATTCTTTCCTCTCTGGAGGGTACCATTAGGACATAACCGTTCTGAAAATTATTTTGAGAAAATTTAATAATTTTTGTCCTACCCTGTCTATACAGTTAAGAATTAAGTTCCAATTCTTGACATCTCCTTTAAATATTTGGTGCTGGTGCAACATGGTTGTATGGAGTTCAGAACAGAAATATACTGTAGAGATCGGAAGTGACGTCTGCACTTACAATGAATGTCGTATGTGCCTTTCCTTCTTGAAGTTGCCTTGCTTAGGTACCATGGAATAATCTGAGACTGCACACTCAGCCATAAAGAATTTCTTTGTAAAATCGAGCTGCTCTCAGGATCTTTAAATGTCCTGACCGGCAGCTGACTGCTACCACAGCTATGCTGGTATGGGTTTGGGAAGCGTCAAGGGGGTGAGAAAGACAGCTGACTTTGTATTTGGAGTTTTTCCAGGGGCTGTGCTGTTATCGTTCACATGAGCCATTATTTTGGTTCCAGTGCTCTGTCTGTCTTCCTATAGGATTTTCCCCTGAGTAGACTGATTGATGTAAAATAAAACAGTAACATGGTGGGACCCTTTACCAAAACTCTGACTCTCTTATCCCAGGTAGCCCATGTCATAGCACTTTTGAGAACCATTGGATTTTATGAGGCCATCTGTCCTTATATTTCCTCTATCATTGTAGGTTCTTTTAATGAAATGCAATAAAAACCCCAAAACATACAACAACAACCAAACAACATAATGTCTGCACTGATGGTTGAAAAGTGGTTCTCAGCCTGTGGGCCCTGACCCCTTGCGGGGCTCAAACAACCTTTCCACTGGGTTGCACATCAGATATCCTGTATATCAGATGTTTACCTTAGGATGCATAACAGTAGCAAAATTACAGTTATGAAATAGAAAGGAAATAACTTTATGGCTGGGAGTCACCACACATGAGGAACTGTATTAAAGGGCCGCAGCATTAGGAAGGCTGAGAGCCACTGGGCTAGAGGAATTTAAACATTAGAAATAATCCGACACAGTGCAGAATGGTCTGGGAAGGGTCTCAGTGAGGAAGTGGCTAGATCAGGTTGGCTGGAGGCTGCTTCTGAGGTGGGAAGACCCAGTCTGAATACGGGTGGCATCATCTCACGGACTCAGCCCTGGCTAATGTTGGCTGCACTCTGTGCTCAGTGCTCTGACTGTGCCTGTGACGCCACCAGCTGTGACCCTCCCCTCCCCCGCCATGATGGACCTGTGACCTGGAACAGTGAGCCAAGCAAACCCTCTCTCCCCTCGGTTGCTTTCATTGGGGGGGGGGGGGGGATTTTGCCATGGCAACTGGAAAGGAAACCAAGACAAGAGGAAAAGACATTTTCAGGTTATATCTAACCGACTTAAATGTCCTGTGTGGAGATCAGAAAACATTGCTGTTCCTTATACAGGTGTCCCACAGTCCTGTGGACAGTGTGTGTGTTCATACATCTTCTGATTACAACTCTCTGCTGATGTAATATCATTTTAACAACACCTTGATTAATTAGTCATTTCGAAATACTACTTTGTAGTGTGAACACAGACTATGTGACTTTTTTTTTATTAGATATTTTCTTTATTTACATTTTAAATGTTATCCCCTTTCCTAGTTTTGCCTCCAAAAATTCCCTATCTCCTCCCCCCTTCTCCCTTCCCCCTGCTCCCCAACCCACCCACTCCCATTCCTGGCCCTGGCATTCCCCTATACTGGGGCATAGAACCCTCACAGGACCTAGGGCCTCTCCTCCCATTGATGACCATTGATGACCTCTGCTACATATGCAGCTAGAGCCACAAGTCCTACCATGTGTTTTCTTTGATTGGTGGTTTAGTCCCAAGGAGCTCTTGGGGGGGGCGGCAGGGGGGTGGTTACTGGTTAGTTCGTATTGATGTTCCTCCTATGGGGCTGCAAACCCCTTCAGCTCCTTGGGTACTTTCTCTAGCTCCTTCATTGGGGACCCTGTGCTCCGTCCAATGGATGACTGTGAGCATCCACTTCTGTATTTGCCAGGCATTGGCAGAGCCCCTCAGGAGACAGCTATATCAGGCTCCTGTCAGCAAGCTCTTGTTGGCATCTGCCATAGTGCCTGGGTTTGGTGGTGGTTTATTGGGGGACTATTTGACTTTTAAGTGTCAACATTCTGGAATAATAAGATGTTTTGATGAAATGCTGGCAAAGATGTCTGCATTTCCAGTGCAGATAGGATTGTAAACTTGTGCAGTCTCTAGTGACAATAGAACTAAATATAATCTAAGCAGATGCCCAAAGGATTGGCATCAGATACTACAGAAAAGTTTGGACGTCTGTGCTACTGCAGTGCTGCTCACAGGAGTCAGAGTATGGGGCTGCTTAGGTGTCCATCAGCAGATGAATGGATAAAGAAAACCTGGCGTATCTACACAGCGGAGTGTTGTTCCACTCTCAGAGACAAACAAGTCACGTCATTAGGAGGGAAATGGATAGAAGCAAAGATTATCATGTTAAGAGAAAGAAATCAGAATGATAAATATCATACTTTCTCAGCATATGTGAAATCAATATAGATTTAAAATATTTATAAACATGTATATGATATAAAAGCTGGACTAGGACAATGTGAGTGGAAACAAAGGTCTAAAGGAAGGAGTGGGGAGTGAAAGAGGTGTGTGTGTGTGTGTGCATGTGTGTTGGCTCTTTGCCGCCAAGTCCAGGTGAGAGGACAGAACCTGGTCTAGCCCGGTCTGTCCAGGCTGAGTGGGATGTTGCTGGCCCAAAAGAAACACACCGGGCCAGGAGTCTTGTCAAAGCAGGAACTCACTTTATTAAACTAGGCACTTGCTTATATAGAGAAGGCAAGGAGGTGAGGATAGGGGTATGGGGTGAGATGATGTATGGGGTGAGATGACGAGGGGTATGGGGTGATCTCACGGGGCCTATAAGAAATTGATACATCAGCGTTAAGTAGGCAGAGGTAGTCTCATTCAGGTCAGTAGGTGTGCTGAGTCATTCTCAAGCAAAGGACAGGTCTGGAAAATCGAGCCAGGCTTGGGTTTGTCCTCAAACCAAGGCCAAATAGGGCCCTATGTGTGTGTGTGTGTGTGTGTGTGTGTGTGTGTGTGTTTATGTGTGTGTTTGTGCGCGCATGTGCATGCATGAGAGAGAGAGACTCCTTATGAAGTCATAAGGGGTAACTGTTGAGGAAGTGGGACAGGGTAGGTGATAGAAGAATAAAATATAATAATGTTCAGGTATGAAAGTGTCATGAAAACCACTATTTTGTATACTTAATAAAAATATTGATTTGAATATGGTGAAATGGCGCAGCCATGAAGGGTATTTGCTGCTCCTATAGGGGATCTGGATATTTAGATCTGACCACAAATTAAATGGCTCACAACTGTAGTTCCAGGAGATCTAACGTTCTTCTGATCTCCCTATAGGCGTGTGCTCATACATGATGCACATATAGACAAGCAGGCATGTGCACATAAATAAACATGAAATATTTTAATATAAAGAGAAAACTAAAAAGATGTTTGTTGATCAAAGTTAAAATGTACAAGCATCGAAGAGATTATAATTATTGCCTTATCAAGTCTGAAGAGGCTGCTGTATTGGGCTGTAGTAAGCTGACTTTCAGGAAGCTGTAGTCAGGGCAGACTGTGTCAAGAGCAGCCCGACAGTGCAAAGTTCCCTTGGCTCGGAGAAGGGAAGGCTCAGAAGACATATTCAATTTTATTTTCAACTAGAAATTCTAATAATTGAATTGTGCTCTGACCCTCCACAACATGAACTCTGAGTAAACTTGGTCTTAAAAAAATAGAGCTTGCTTAAAAGAGGAATAATATATTTTTTTAAGAGTCAGCAGAATCAATTTGGAAAGATGATTTAGCTTCTGACTAAGCTAAAGAAAAATGAAAATGAAGGGGGGGAGAGATTGAGTTATTAATTTAAAAATATAAATGAACAAACAAGTGAAATTCTAAACTAAGTAACTAAGCCACCAAAGCCTCCTAATTTTATGAAGTATACCAGACCCACAGGGCTTGCCTACCTTGGGGGAGTCTCTGAGCTCCATTCTTGGCAGTATAATAAATAAAATAAAATAAAATAAAATGATAAGTAAATAATAAATAATTTAAAATGAAGTCAGTTAAAATTTTTTAGAGATTTATTTATTAATGTATATAAGTGTATATACACCTGTATGCCAGAAGAGAGCATCAGATCCCTTTACAGATGGTTGTGAGCTACCATGTGGTTGCTGGGAATTGAACCCAGGACCTCTGGAAGAGCAGTCAGTGCTCTTAACTACTAAGCCATCTTTCTTGCCTGAAGTCAGTTAATTTTTTTTAAAAAATTAAAAATCAGGAAAGTTGTAATAATTCAGCTGAGGGAAATGAAAACAAGACGGGGAAACTTCAGGAAAAAAATGAAGACATAAAAACCAGCACAAAACGGAAAACAAGAGCATCTCCCTGTGTGTCAGCTACAGGAGGACCACAGGATCGCCCCACTCTGGACTCTGTGTCAGCTACGGGAGGACCACAGGATCGCCCCACACTGGACTCTGTGTCAGCTACGGGAGGACCACAGGATCGCCCCACTCTGGACTCTGTGTCAGCTACGGGAGGACCACAGGGTCGCCCCACACTGGACTCTGTGTCAGCTACGGGAGGACCACAGGATCGCCCCTCGCTGGACACACGCTAATGCCTCTGCTCAGAAGCTGAGATCACAGATGGAAGTCAGCATTTCCTGGGCAAAGTGGGCCCGGGGTGACTCATTATATTGCCGTCTTAGAGTACCTGGGGCTGGATTAATATCTTACTGATAACCTACTTTGTTCTACAAAAAGAGGCTCCAAAGTGGACAACTGATTCTCTGTCCAGTCATTTGGTCTCCTGAGTCCTCATTATTTTGCTCCCCCTTCCTCCCTCTGTCTATCCTTCCCTCCTTTCCTCCTTCCCTCTCCCCCTCCTTCCCTCCATCCCTCTTTCCCCACCTTTCTTCCTTTGCTTCTTGTTTCGGCACTAACATGACCAGTATGCTCAGTATATTCTGATAGCTTTCCTTTCCCTGGGGTTAGATTGGACCTTTTGTGCAGAGTCGCAGTTATCTGCCAGGTCATCCTGAATCTTTTCATTGGAAAAGACCCATTGCCTGTGGTACCTCCTTCGGAGAAGTAGTGGGCAGCCATTCACACACAGGCACACGCACACACACGCACACGCACACACACACGCACGCACGCACGCACACGCACGCACGCACACAGGCACACGCACACACACACACACACACACACACACACACACACGCACGCACGTGCATGTGCAAATGGGTACATATGAAGATCTGAAGAGTGGACATTGGCTTCTTCCTGTATTGATCTTCAACCTTATTTATTTATTGACCCAGACCTTTCACTGAACCTAAAGCTCACCGATTGGCCAGACAGGCTGGCTAGCAAACCCAGACTGGGGTCGTCCTGTGTCCACGCCCCCAGCACTGGGCTTGGAGATGCACGCTGCTATGCCCAGCCATTTGCCTCTGTGGTATTGGTACTCCATGCCCAGGTCCTCATGTTCACACAGTAAGCACGTTGCCAGCTCAGCCATCTCTCTAGCCCTGTGTCACACTGACCTTGCTATATTTGAGTGGGCTTTAGGCTGGGGTTGTCTTCTATTTTCCCATGACTGAATTCAATTATGCCCTGTTGACAGGTCTTAGCAGAAGTGATGGTGTCTTATGGTCAACTAGGTACTTAAGACACAGGGCCCAGAGGACCCAAGCTAGATCTGACCCGAAAGCCCCGAGGGCTAACTGTCACAGTAGCAGAGGCCCTGTGCAAGCACCCAGCTAAGACACCCTCAATCACAATAATGGCCCATGAATCTGAAAGGGAGTACGTACGAGGCAGGGAGGCTCATGGGAGGGTTTGGAGAGAGGAAGGGGAAGGAGTAAACGATGGAATTATAACCTCAAAAAAATAAAAAGTTCATGTTTTTAAAAAGCTGTTAGTGTGCTCATTGAGATTGTACTGTTCCCGCTGGGGTGATTATTTGTGGGTGGGGTCTCACCTGTGTCCCTGGTTATGACAGATCTGAATCTGTAAATTAATTAGGGAGAACAGGCATGGCAATGATATGAAACCATCTTGCAGTAGATAGGAAGGTCTTTCCATTTGTCCTGCTCACACTGGAGGTTGCTAGGGACACTGGAAAAGCAGACACAGTCTTCATACAGGGATTGCACATTCCTCATAAAGTTTATCTCTCTCCTTTTTCCTTTGTTCCTATCAAAAGTGTTTTCTATATCATTATATTCATGGCCTGGCCATTTGATGCTCCCAGCCTCTATATGTAATTTAATATCTTGCTACCCAACAAGATACATACTGTTTAACCATAATGTACTATAATGATAATGTACTGTAGATTTAAAATCTATATTTTTAAATTAAGACTACTGCTTCAAAAAAGTACATCTAAGCTGGGCAGTGGTCGCGCACGCCTTTAATCCCAGCACTTGGGAGGCAGAGGCAGGTGGATTTCTGAGTTTGAGGCCAGCCTGGTCTACAAAGTGAGTTCCAGGACAGCCAGGGCTACACAGAGAAACCCTGTCTCGACAAACCAAAACCAACCAACCAACCAACCAACCAACCAACCAAACAGTACATATAAATACAACCACTCAAACCTCTTCTGAGTGCAGAGTTCACTTGTATGTACTCTTCTGCATTTAAGGTTCCTTTCCAACTGTTGGGAATTATTCATTAAGTACAGTGTGGCCCCTATGAACATTCATTTTTCACATAAGTCCTCTTAAAACCAACTAGAAAAGTCCTCTCAAAACCAACTAGAAAATCTGAAATAAGAATATTTGTGACAAGGAAAGAGTGAGGCGTGGTTAATTTGGGTACCACGTTATAACTCAGATCAGGCTAGCCTGTAACCACAGGTTCCGGAAGATCCAACACATCCGGTGTGTGGGCACCAGCATCCACGGGCTGGTCAGACCCCCCCACCCCCAGCACTCTCAGCTGCTAAGCCATCTTTCCATTCTCTGTGGTGAGAAATGTTAAGTGGTCTGACCCAATCTGATTTTTCTGTTACTTCTGGTGCTAAAATTTTCAGAATACAGAAAAATTTCAGGACTGACTGTGTTAACATTCTGTCTAAACTCTACCCCACAGTTACCTGGCAATAGCTAGATAGGTCTGGCCCACTCTAAAAGGGGCTGCTTGCCCCCCTCCTGTCTTTCTCTTGCCCTCTTGATCTCTTGCTTCTCTCTTGCTCTTGTTCCCCATCTCTCCCCATTCCTTTCCCTTCCCCCTCTCTCCACATGCTCATGGCCATGGCTGTCTTCTACTTCTCTACTCTCTCTCTCTCTCTCTCTCTCTCTCTCTCTCTCTCTGCCTTTCTCTGCCTCTACTACCCTCTTAACTCCCCTCTCCATGCCCTGAATAAATCTATTCTATACTATACCTTTGTGTGGCTGGCCCCTCAGGAGGGAAGGGATGCCTCGGCATGGGCCCGCTGAGCCATCCCCATACCATAGAACATATATCTCTTTTATCTTTTTATAAACACATCAGGTTGCAGGGTTAAGTATTTCAAATAATTAAACAATTTTTATAATGTAGAAGGTTAAGTGCGGAATTGTGCATTTCTCATGGGGTGACAGCCTCCTTAGTGGGAGTCCAGAACACTGCTTTAGTGTATGGTCCACCACATTAACTTCCCTTAGTTGTCGGCTGGTATTTAAAAGTGGAAATCCACGTGGGGCTGAGTTAGAATCCACGGTATTTTCATTTCGGTTCAGAAGATGATGTATATTGGGTAAAAGCAATGATGGAGGGGTGGCAAGAAAGTCAAATGAGCTCATGGCACCCCACGGGCTCCTGGGACAAGTCTGCCAGGCTGTGATGGCCCAGACATGGTTGTAACAACAGACCTAATGTTTTCAGTTTAATGCCCAGCTCCAGAAAAAGAGGGAGCTGGAAAGAAAATAATTTTGGTACTACATTAAATACATCCCATGCTTATTTCTAAAAATGGTGGAAGAAATGATCTCATAGGCTGGTGCTAACGGTTACCTGAATGTTTGGGCGACTCAGCAGTTCATGCAAGGGTTATTTGTTCTGCTGCTGGCTCCCAGATGCCTGTGTCTACAAGCCAAAGGGGGTTTCCAGCTGCTCGAGCCTCCGTTTTCTTTTTCTTTGTAAGCTGGTAGAGTTGATGCTTAAAGGACAAGATTCTAAATTGATTGAGTGACAAAGGAATACAGTGTTAATTAAGCTAGGCCATTGTCTTTAAAGTGGAGTCAGTACATTGGAAGTCAGATTTCTCTTCAGGTTTGGTCAAACTGCCTAAGGCTGCGACTAAGTCCTTATTAGGTTAGGGCTGCGGGGGAGCCGCCATTGTTTGCCGGTCAAAGACCGGCTTGCTGTTAAAAATCACAGCATGAGGCTTAAGCTGCTGCAACCATTATCCAGTGCTAACGCGTCCCTAAAGGTCTGCTAATAGAAGCAGAGGAAAATATCAATCTTTAGTTTTAGAACAGCTGAGTAACCTTAGCACCTGTTTATTCAGAGCAAGGCTTCCGAGATGCTTTGATGGGCATGCGGTAAGGCCCGGTACCGGTATCGATACCGCTACCGATACCGCTACCGGTGCCGCTTCCCCAGGCCACAAGAGGAAATGCAAGGGAGACTGAAGGGAAGAGGGAAAAAAAAGCATGTTTTCTTTAGCATTTTTATTTAAAGGGCAGGAGGATCAGAACTAATCTGGGATTGACTAGGGCACACGTGGTTTTTAGAAGAAAAGTTGTGTACTGGATATGGGAGCCTTGGGAAGCAGAGGCAGTAGGGTCTCTATGAGTTTAAGGCTGGCCTGGTCTACATAGGAAGTTCTAAGCCTGTCAGGACTATGTAATGAGACCCCATGTTTTGTTTTTGTTTTAAAGGATAGTTTTGTTTAATTTTCTGCAATTCATTTTGTGGCTCAACGACAATCAGTGAGGACATGCTACAGTGGGCAAAAAGCATGTTCTCTAAAGAAAGTAAAAACTCAAGTGTTCAGTAACAACCAGTTTGCGTTTACCTATCCACACATAATAAATAGAATTAGGATGTGGTGGCTACTGGCTTTCCCTTGTGAAATATGCAAGACTCTGGGATAGTATGAATTTAATTAAAGAAGGCTCTGTGCCTTACAGAAGGGAGGGAGAGGAAAGAAATTGCTGTTGCAAACTTCCTTTAGCAAGGTGTTCCAAAACATTCCCAGAGGTGCTGGGAGATACTGAACCAAGTGCTGGAGATACTGAACCAAGTACTAGGAGGTGCAGAGCTAAGTGCTAGGAGGTGCTGAACCAAGTGCTGGGAGGTGCTGAACTAAGTGCTGGGTAACTTAGAAAATACTCTCTATGACTAAAAGCATTCCACTTATAATCTTTTTACAGCCTCAAAAAAGGCTATTTTTGTATTTCCTCTCTTATTCAGTTAAATTCAAAAGCCAGTGACTATACTGAGCTTGTCCTTTTATAAGATATTAAAAACATCAAAATGTGTCATAAAATCTGTTTGTAGAGCTAGTGTACATCCAGTGTCTAGGGGAGTGGTAGCTTGTCTTCGGTCACAGAGTAAGTGACAGAACAAGGGTGGGAGGAAACCTAGAGCTCTCATATCTGCTCTACAGCCCTCTCTGTAATTAACTGTGTGAAGATGAAGGTGGCAGGGAGGGGATTATGAGCGGCCAGTTTTAATGGACAGCTTACAGATTAATAAGATTGGGGTGATAGTATTTGATTCAAAAATTAATTCAAATAGTGAAAATCTAGAAACGAGATGTATTCCAATGGCCTTCCAAGGAAGGAGTCAGAAAGATGTCCAGCTGTGCCTTTCCTAGCTTTCTCTGTGGCTGTAACATTTGCCGATATCCGGCCATACCCTTTGCATGTGGGTTTGTGAGTACTGTACACTATGAACACAGGCACACTTACCTTTGGCCGCCTTTGACCACCTCCACACCTGAGAGCTGATGTCTAGCCCTAAACTCTCTATCCTAGCCCCAGGCTGCTGTCGCCCCTGTCCTGTGCAGCCCAGTTGGTCACCTGGGTGACGAATCTCTGCGGAGGGCCGCATCAGAGCAGGCTCAGCCTCATTCTGCCACGGCCATTTCCATCACCACTCGCACTTGATCTCTTTCACATTTTATAGAATCGATAAATCTCATCCCTAAAGAGTCCAGCAGGCCTTTGATTCCTGACCTGACATTTGCTAATGCTACGCCTGATGACCTGCCACTACGGATCTGCAGCCCTGCACTCTGTGTTTGACAACACTCATAATATGAATCAATATTCAGCATTCAGTAAGTGAGCCGGGAGTCATTTCACTGCTGCAAAAGGCTGCGTTGCCCCCGGGCAGCTGTCAGAAATGGGGAGTTATTAATAGCCCTCTCTCCTCACTTAGCATAGTCAGTAGGGGTCAGGCATGAAATGATTTAATCAGTTTATGATATCTGTGACAGAGAGCACTTAAAATGTAATCACAAAATTTAGGTAGAAGTGTCCCTGGGCTGTTGTAAGGCTTTTCCCACTTAATTTTCCCTAATCCCTGTACAATGTAGTGCATACTGAAGACAGATCCTCCAACAAAGCAACATCTAACCTGTGTTGGTGTTATTTCTCCATTGGCAAACATTGTGTGTGTCTGTCTATATGTTTGTGTGTGTTTCTCTGTGTGTGTATGTCTCTGTGTATCTCTGTGTGTGTCTCTGTATGTGTCTCTGTGTCCGTGTGTCTCTGTGTGTGTGTCTCTGTGTGTGTGTCTGTGTGTGTGTCTGTGTCTATGTGTGTGTGTGTCTCTGTTTGTGTGGGTGTGTGTCTCTGTGTCTGTGTGTGTCTGTGTACTTATCCCTTTAGGATATAGGCTGTAAATACCTAAGGATAAATGAAGATAAGCCCATGGGGTTGGCGTGCCTGGCTCTGTAAATGTTTCTAGGGGAAGAGAGGGGTCTGACTGGGCAGGAGAGGGCCAAGCCAAGGTCGTCTCAAAGACAATGAGAATATCTTGGAATTCAGAGGGCATCAATATAAATGGACAAAACACCCATTCTCATAACATAAATAATTCTTAAAAAGAAAAAAGAAAGACAACATGAAAGACTAGCCTAAAGCCTTAAAGGCAGTGAGGGAAGTCATTACAGGTTCACAATTAGCAGTAGATGGAATAAGACTCATTTAGAGCCCAGGGCTTGCAATCAGGACTATCCGGGGCGCAGTCCATGCTCATACTGAAGTGTCCTCCTTTGACATCATACTCATTTCCCGGGTTTCTTATGGGAATTAAATAAGAGCTTTGATGTCAGCTCTGGCATGTGGGAGATGCTCAAATGATACGATGTCCTTCTTTTCTTATCTCTAAGGGCTTCGACCTGCTTGATTACAATGCAGCAGGAAGGTGATTCTGAACTGAAGCTCAGGTAGAAGGTGATCATTACAGCAATCGCGCCTTGTAATCTTCCCTGTTACCATCCCTGCTTCAGGCTGCAAACTGACCCCTGAGACACACGGATGGGAATTGTGTATTGTGATGGGAAAAACCTTAGATGAGAGCATTTTTCTGTTAGTCTAGGAAAGTAGATGAAAGACAAACACAAAGAATATATGCTGATTAGAGTCTTGTGGATCTAATAGTTATTAATGTTCTCTGGAAATGGCTTTAGTTCTTTTACTTAACTAATATTCACTTAGCTTAAACCCCCTTATTCAATAGTTACCAACTTAGCATCTGTATCAGGCACTTTTCTATCACTGTGATAAAACACCACGGCCAAAGAAACTTATGGAAGACAGAGTTTATCTGGACTTAAGAGTTCTAGATTGTTAGAGCCCAGGAGGGTGAGGCCAAGGCATGGATGATAGCAGGAGCGGCATGTGGAGGGCTCACTTCTGCAACCAAACACACAGAACAGAGAGAAGGAACTTGAACTACTGTGAGCCTTTAACTCTCAAAGCCTGCCTCTAGTGATCTCCCTCCAACAAGGCCAGACCTCTTTAGCCTCCACAAATAGTGCCATGAACTGGGGACCAAATATTCGAATTCATGAGACTAGGAGAGGCATTTCTTTCAAACTACCACAGTGCATTTTGTGTATTGGCATAGATTATGGGGACAATGAACTCTAGGTACCCCCTTGATTCTTGGATGGGGTAGAGTGGGAGACAACAATATGTCTGTCCATCCTTCCTCCTTCCCTTTCTCTTTGTATTTTGTTTGTTTTCCCTTTGAATCTAAAGCTCAGGGTTATCCCTTTGCCCAAGACCCTCTCTCACAGTGCTTTCGCTCTTTGCGCCTGCGTTTCTAAGGTAACGAGCCAGCATTGCACACAAGACCACAAGCCCTGGGTATTATTTTCCATATGATAAATAGAAATCCAAGATGGCAACCCAGACTCCCAGGCCTTCCGAACACATATTTTCTCCCTGGTACTCGGCCAGATGCTGTGTTCTATAGAAGGAGTTTTCAGACATAGCTAAGGCTTCACATCAATTGGCTTGTGATGGAAATTGCCTGGGTGGATCTGGCTTAATGCTGTGAACTCTTTAAACCTGGTAAGATATCAGACATGTGAAGGACCTGCTGTCTTAAAGATGGAGGGAGTCTTTTGGTAGAGAATGGAGGTGTCTCTGGGCGTGAGGAGTAACCCCTGATGACAGCAAGGCAGCCTAGGCCTACCCCACAGCTGCAAGGAGTTGAATTTTGCCAACAAGAGTGATCGTGAAAGTGGGATTTCCTCTGGGACCTCCATAGGAAAATTCCAACTGGTAAACACCTCCATGTCAGCCTCATGATTCCATAATTGGAAGCACTGGCCAGCCCAAACCAGACTTCTAACCTACCGATCTCTGCCTTCGTAAGCGAGCCTTCGTTTATGCTTCTGGATTTTGTATATTTGATTTCGGTCATGCCTGTTCCTTATTAGAGAAAGCAAGGAAACAAACACAAAAGCCCTGCGTACTCTTCTGTTTCACTCTTGCCCTCTGGCTCCTCTAAGATTTCCCTCCTATTATAGGAAATTATTTTCAGTTCATTTGCATAAGACATGATTGTTCCCTCGGGATGGTAGTGACGTTTTTTTTTCTCTAGCTAAGCAGATCTGCTCACTTCTCTGGTTTCTCCTGGGTAACTAAAACTCCTCAAGTATCCCTATCCCAGTTTGGGGTGAATTCGTTGTCAGGGTCCTATGGTTATAGTTTTGTACTCCTAAAAAGCCTGATAGTGTACATCGAGTGGTAAGCATAAATTTATCCCAAGGAAAGAGAAGAGTCTTTCTCTCTTGACAGGAAGGAAGGCTGAGTTTTTCCTGTCCTGCTGCCTATTTTGACGTCTGAAGGACATCTCTCTCCCTTCCCCTCCCGCTCCCCCTCTTATACTCAGTGAGTTTTAAAAGTGTTTGTTTTCAGGGGCTACACCCCCGAAGAAAACCTACTCTCCCTTCCACAGGAACCGTCAATTGCCAATAGTTCTCAACCAGGAGTGGGACTCATGCGCCCCCCCCCCCCATCCATGCTGGTTGTGTATGGCTTGATCTGCATTCATTTACAGCCACTGTGAGTTGCTGTGAGCAGCAGCCCTGTCATGGCCAACAAACCCTTTCCACGGCAGACATCCACCAGCTCTGGCTCTTACCATCTTTCTGCCTCCTTTTCCGTGATGCTCCTGGAACTGTGGTGAGAGGAGTTGTGAGAAAACGAGCCCATTTAGTGCTGGGTACTTCACAGTCTCTTATTCTCTATATACTCTCCAATTGGAGTTACTCTATAATGGGGGGTGGGGGTGGAGGGTGGGCAAGCTATTAAATTAAAAAGCCCAGTGCTGAGTATGGGTACCTTTTTTTTTGAGGTGTTAGTCAGTGAAGTTCTATAGGCCCCTCACATAAACTACAGGCTGTTGCCAGTAATGGTGGGTTACGATTCAGAACCTGATGGCAAGACCCTGCCACTGAAGATGCTGTATATTTGCATCACAGGACAAGGAGCAACCTAGCAGGTACTGGCTCAGAAGCTTTATCCTTACCTGCTAGCTTTCTTCACTGGGCTAGCATGTGCTAAACATGCTAACGGGGTAGAAAAGTATTCAGTAATCTTATCTAGCTGTGAGCCCTGCAAACTACAACACACACTGCTCTGGCAAGATAGAATCAATACCTCTATACCAGTGGTACAGATGTTGAGGGAGTAACTAGTTCTTTCCATGGATTTAAACTACTCTATAAGACAGAACTCACGCCTGATGCAGTTAACTGAACCAAAAACCTGGGACTGGCTACATCCCAGGTATGACCCGCCGGGGTGAACACAATACCGTTATTCTGCTAAATGGACATTATTTTAAGCTGATCTTTAAACTGCTATCTTTATGCTTTATGGATTAGTAACACGATCTCTCCATGGTATGGTTAAGGGGAAGGTTTTGATGATAGAGAGAGGGAAAACAGCCAGAGTCACCTGGAAGAGTCCAGAGCAGAGAGAAAAAGTGGGAAAGTGAGCATGGCCGGCAGACTGGACCTAGACAGGAGAGAAGCAGGAGCAGAGTGGGACAGACAGACAGACAGACAGACAGACACACACACACACACACACACACACACACAGAGCGAGGAGAGACAGAGAGAGTGCAAACACTTGAGAAAGCATAGTGGAACTAGCAGGGTTAGAAGGAAAATGAGTAGCTGTGAAGTGGGACGCCCATGAACTGGGGAAGGATGCTAGTGGTGGACTCTACAATGTATAATGGATACTGGGGAGACTGCAGGAGCCTGGAGATAGCAGACCTTTGGCATGCTAATTGGCTCCACAAGGAGCCATTTTTCCCTTCTGCCAGTGACTAGGGGAAATGAGCTTCACAAGTTCATGAACGCTGAGTTTAAAAGAATTTTTCATTGGGGGTGGGGATGGGGGTGGGGTTTGGGGACAGGGTTTCCCTGTGTAGCTCTGGCTGTGCTGGAGCTTGCCCTGTAACCAGGCTGGCCTCGAACTCAGGGATTTATCTGCCTCTGCATCTGAGTGCTGGGATTACAGACATGTGCCACCACACCTTTTGTCTAGCATCTCTCCAGGTTCAGGAAGCGGAAAATCTTCTTGAAGTATCTTCTTGAATTCTGCCTGGTATTTTCATCTCAGGCCTGCTCTAGGTGTGAAAAGTCATGATGTTACGTAAAGCAATTGTATTATATCCTGTCACTTAGCATACGGCTCTCGTTATCTCAGAATCTAGAACGTTTAAAATACAAGTGATGTTGTCATGTAGAAGAATGCGAATCGATCCATACTTATCTCCTTGTACTAAGGTCAAATCTAAGTGGATCAAGGAACTTCACATAAAACCAGAGACACTGAAACTTATAGAAGAGAAAGTGGGGAAAAGCCTTGAAGATATGGGCACAGGGGAAAAATTCCTGAACAGAACAGCAATGGCTTGTACTGTAAGATCGAGAATTGACAAATGGGACCTAATGAAACTCCAAAGTTTCTGCAAGGCAAAAGACACTGTCTATAAGACAAAAAGACCACCAACAGACTGGGAAAGGATCTTTACCTATCCTAAATCAGATAGGGGACTAATATCCAACATATATAAAGAACTCAAGAAGGTGGACCTCAGAAAATCAAATAACCCCCTTAAAAAATGGGGCTCAGAACTGAACAAAGAATTCTCACCTGAGGAATACCGAATGGCAGAGAAGCACCTGAAAAAATGTTCAACATCCTTAATCATCAGGGAAATGCAAATCAAAACAACCCTGAGATTCCACCTCACACCAGTGAGAATGGCTAAGATCAAAAATTCAGGTGACAGCAGATGCTGGCGAGGATGTGGAGAAAGAGGAACACTCCTCCATTGTTGGTGGGATTGCAGGCTTGTACAACCACTCTGGAAATCAGTCTGGCGGTTCCTCAGAAAATTGGACATAGTACTACCGGAGGATCCAGCAATACCTCTCCTGGGCATATATCCAGAAGAAGCCCCAACTGGTAAGAAGGACACATGCTCCACTATGTTCATAGCAGCCTTATTTATAATAGCCAGAAACTGGAAAGAACCCAGATGCCCCTCAACAGAGGAATGGATACAGAAAATGTGGTACATCTACACAATGGAGTACTACTCAGCTATTAAAAAGAATGAATTTATGAAATTCCTAGCCAAATGGATGGACCTGGAGAGCATCATCCTGAGTGAGGTAACACAATCACAAAGGAACTCACACAATATGTACTCACTGATAAGTGGATACTAGCCCAAAACCTAGGATGCCCACGATATAAGATACAATTTCCTAAACACATGAAACTCAAGAAAAATGAAGACTGAAGTGTGGACACTATGCCCCTCCTTAGAAGTGGGAACAAAACACCCATGGAAGGAGTTACAGAAACAAAGTATGGAGCTGAGATGAAAGGATGGACCATGTAGAGACTGCCATATCCAGGGATCCACCCCATAATCAGCTTCCAAATGCTGACACCATTGCATACACTAGCAAGATTTTACTGAAAGGACCCAGATGTAGCTGTCTCTTGTGAGACTATGCCGGGGCCTAGCAAACACAGAAGTGGATGCTCACAGTCAGCTAATGGATGGATCACAGGGCTCCCAATGGAGGAGCTAGAGAAAGTACCCAAGGAGCTAAAGGGATCTTCAACCCTATAGGTGGAACAACATTATGAACTAACCAGTACCCCTGAGCTCTTGACTCTAGCTGCATATGTATCAAAAGATGGCCTAGTCGGCCATCACTGGAAAGAGAGGCCCATTGGACACGCAGACTTTGTGTGCCCCGGTACAGGGGAACGCCAGGGCCAAAGGGGGGGAGTGGGTGGGTAGGGGAGTGGGGGTGGGTGGGTAAGGGGGACTTTTGGTATAGCATTGGAAATGTAAATGAGCTAAATACCTAATAAAAAATGGAAAAAAAAATAAAAAAAAAATAAAATACAAGTGATTCGTTGTGATCTGAGTTAGGAGTAACTCTCAATAGTGGGCAGGAGAGAGGAGCCAGCTGTGCAGGAAAGCAGTGTGGGTGTGGTTGGAAGGGGCCGGCCTATCGTCACAGAAACACCTGACTGAAGGGCCAGCAACAGAGTAAGAACATCGGCTAGGTAAAGCCACATGGAAAGTTTACATGGAGAGTGCCCATGTGGTACCAGGTGATGAGGAGCCAACTATGGAAGGCCGCCCATAAAGTTAATACTAAGGTCTCGGGGAGACACCAGCCATGAGAATGTGTAGAACTTACTTATTTTTTCTGTTACACGTAAGCAAAAGCGGTTACCAAATGTCTGCTGAGAATCCAACTAATGGCCTTTGAACCGGAGGTATTCTTGAAGCCGTGTAGTCATCTGGGTGAATCAGATTAGATTGTTCCCTCTCTTCCAGTAGTTACGTAATTTAGGATTAATCTCATGACGCTTTGCATCCTACATTGGTTAAGGGATACTCAGTCCCTGATTACAGCGAGAGCTGTCACAAGCTATTAAAGGAAATAAAAGTGTTTTGTATATCCTCTCTGTATACTAATGGGCAGCCAGGGCTGTGACTTGAGGCTAAGTTTTGGACTATCCGTCCACAAATGTCTGTCTAGCTAGATTCCCATACAATATATTGCAGCTTCTAAGACTGGAAAGCCAATAGGTTATGAAACATTTTTTATAATCTAATTTTAAAAATTTCACAGTCATTCTATTTATTTACACAATTCCAGGTGGTTCTCCATGGCTAAGGATATAAAGTCTCTGGCAATAATTGAACCACAAGATTGTGTGGTTTTATTTAATGGTGGCAGAAACCCACACTTGTAAGCGCTTTACTCTCTCTCACTAGATGCAGGGCTTAGCAGGATTCCACGCCACGGTGGGCATGCCTTACAGATCACATTCATGGAATCCACAAATTTACTCCCGAGACCTGAGACTGAAGAACTTCAGATCTCATTGTCCAGGTGACTCTAAGCAGATGGCCTATGGGTAGCATCGGGAGGTTGGAAGACCCGAGGGGAATTGTGTGCGTTGCCCTTTGTGTCCTATTGGGCATTACCAGCGGGCCTTGAAGCTCCCTGGAGTTGTATGCGTGAGAAAGACAGATGTCAGATTTGCCTTCTTGAGTCGTTTTATCAGGGTCACCTGAGATCTGTATTTAGCATTAAGAGAGAGTTTCCAACAAAAAGTTTCTGGAAGCCGGCCAGTCCATTAGCATCCAGCCCATGCTTTCTTCCGAATGTCCTGGCTGGGCTCTCAACCAAAGAATGCTTTTTAAAGGAGAGTGATGGAAAGATTAGGGGAAAATGCATGTCACTATACATGAATTTACATGGAAGAATGAAGATCATTCTCAGCTGAGTAAACTTTGGGACATTACAGTGCGGCTTTGTGCTGAGCGGTTTTTGTGCGAGTTCCTTCATTGAGTCTTCGCACCAGCCCTGGGAACCACATATTATTTCCATTTTACACCAGAGAAAATTGAGGCCTAAGATGACCTACCTACCTCTGTACAATGTAGCCAGGAAGAGCTTTCCCTAGTGTTAAGAACCAGCTTAGCTCCTCGGGGCAAAGGGTAATTGTGGGTTCCCAACACAGCGTTCGGAAATACATTCATAGTGGTGAGCGATGGCGTTTTGTTTAGCATCATTGCTGCTCTGAGTCTTGTCAATGAAATTCAGAAGAAAAGAACAAATTAAGCCCCCATTACTTTGACTGCTTTGTAAATAAGCCATGCAAGCTGAGCCAAGTCACTTTCCTATTTAGGGTTTGGGCTGTTTGTGTGTTTGTTTTTGTTTGTTTGTTTTTCCCTCTATAAATGGAGACTTTCACGAGTTAGCCTTTATATTACAGCACACAACAACTCCAAGAATTTAAGAGTTTTTCTTTTCATACAAAACAGAATTTGTCTTGGTGACTGTGGGAAGTTGGTTCTGGGATATCTATATCTATATCTATATCTATATCTATATCTATATCATCTATCTATCTATCTATCTATCTATCTATCTATCTATCTAACTCAGAATCTACATGTGTTCCAGTCTCTTATTCAAAATGGCACCATATGTGTTTATAACTTATGCACATCTTTGTGTATACTTTTTATTGTTGTTTCTTTGAGACCAGCACTCACATAACCCACACTGGCATCCAACTTACTGTGTAGCCCCGAATGATCATGAACTTTGGCTCTCCCTGCCCATATTTACCACATTCTGAGATGGCAGGTGTGTACCCTCACTCTTGTCTTTATTCTCTGCTGAGGATTGAACCCAGGGCCTTGTGCATGCTAGGAGAGCACCCTGTCAACTGAGCAACATCCCCAGCCCTTCAGGGATGGTCTTGAGCCTCCTGCCTCTGAAAACTTAGGTGTGTACCACCACTCCCGGCTCTTCCTGGATACTAATCTGTTCCTCACAGCACCTGACACAGTGTGAGTAAGTGCTGTGTGCATTGCCCGTATTGTTGAGAGAACGACGACAGGGAACATTTGCCTGTGCTAAGCACAGGTGTGAGTGTTTCCTGGTTTGGTTAGTTGGATCCACACGTGTAGAACCCACGAGAGTGGAGAGCTGAGTGTGCTCTAGCAGTGTGCAGGGTCTGGTGGCTGAGACAGCTGCTCATGTTCTGTTTTTCTATTTCTTCACACCCATTCATGTTCAAAGATTCATGCCAAGTAATTTATATACTACACCACCACATTTAAATTTTTTTACAACTACTCCCATTAGCATTATTCAGGTTTTACAAGAGGAGGAAACTGAGGCACAGAATGTTAAAGTAATTCGTCTTAATTTGCTAAGTAGATGACATTAGAGCTGATATATGAAAATGCTCACTGTGAATACAATGCAGACCTCTTACCATCTGAGGATTTGCCTTTTATTATTTTTCCCCTGACAGTCATCAGATGAATTAGCAAAGATTTTAGGGTAAAATTGCAGATGTTTTAGAGGAGATGAATAGGAGAATTGCAAAGAAAATAAGAGCGACCTGCTAATAACTGTGCTAGCACAGCAGCTTAAACCAGGACTCTCCCAGCACAGTTGGCCCTGGACTTTTAAAAGTAGGTTTTTAATTCTTACTTTAGTTGATAGAAATTTCTAGACATTTAGCTAAGATTCACTAAAATTCAGTGAGTCTTTTTGACCCACATTCGTTAGCCAGTGCATTCATGTTAAATTTTATTTACCTTGAAGTGCGTACAAAGGAACATGATGCTTTGCCAGAGAGTTCAAAGTCAAAATGTCCTGTTGTCCCAGGCATCCAATACTAGATGTATGCTGTGATGTCATGTTTCACGACACATCGAAGTCATTTGTTGACAAATCTGTGATGTCTTTAGCAAGTAGCACACACTACTGATGTACCTGTCATTGATCAGTACTATACTATAGTACAGGCAGTCTGTTGACCATCTATCCTGAGGGCCATATGTATAGAGAGTGCATGAATTATCATTTCATATGCTGTGGTTTTGGGGGTAGCATCCTGTCTTAGTTACATTTCTGTTGCTGTGAAGACACCATGACCATTGTAACGCTTATAAAGTTAAGCATTTAATGGGAGGCTGCCTTACAGTTTCAAAGGGAGAGTCCATTGTCATCATGGAGGAAGCAGACGGGGGGGGGGGGGGCGGGGGGAGGGGAAAGCGAGCGCTAACAGGGAGTGATATGGGCTTTCAAAACCTCGAAGTCTGCCCCCAGTGACATGCCTCCTAATCCTTCCCAAACAGTTCCATCAATTGTGAATCGAACTTTCCAATACATGAGCCTAGGGGGCTCTCATTCAGACTGCCACACTGCACATAAATATAGCTAAGAAAAGACAAATTGACTATTAACCTCTATGGTATATGGATTCTCCCATTGAAAAGCTGTAACATCCTTTTGTTCAGAAGGAGACATGATGCCCATTTTACAGTTAGAAATGAGCTTGAGAATGGCAGCTCGTCCCTGTGACTTACCAGTGTCTGTGATGAAATACCCAGCCGTCAAACCCTTCTTCATTTTGTTCTAATGTTACAGCTATTCTCATGGATAAAGTAGAATTCCTAATTGTGTTAATGAGTTTGAATTTTACTGTGTCATTTTCATGAAGTTTCTTGATTTAAGTGCACATAGGTTACTTTTGGTGTCTGATTGGGCATTATGGTTCTAAAAACCCATTCTTTTTAAAGTACTCAGCATTAATATAAAGTTGTTTGTAAATAATTATAGAGGACCTCAGGAAATGAATGCTTGTTTATTTCTTCCAATAGCATAATTTTAGAGCTCTTACTCCTCGTGACCCTTTTTTTGTTACCTCATTAATTCCTTCTTTAATGTCCCTTTCCTCAGGAGCTGTGACCGGAGTAAGATTTAGACATAAAACATATTTTCTGTCTTCAAGAAGCTGAGTGTCTCATGGGGAAGATGGAGAGGGAGAGTAAGAAAATCCAAGAGTCCAGTGTTGGGCTAGAAGTGTGCACTGGGTAGCTGAGAACACCCAAATTCCTAGTGATAAAGTGGACCACTTTCCCTAAGTCCCAATCCACTCACTCTCTGCAGCTTGGGACAAGTCATGTGACTTTTTGCTGGTTCTTTTTTTTTTTTTTTTTTTTTTTTAATCTACAAAATAAAGGAAATAATACCTACCTGGTAGGTTATTATGCCAACCAATGAGTTACTATTTACAGAGCTCTTAGAACAGTGATAGGTAGACACAAGTGAGTGCTGCCTTGGAGGTCTATTAAACATAAGCATTAAAGCAAGGCCGCAGCTAAGTGGGAATCAGACAGGTGACCAGCTTTCGTTAATGAATGGAGGTAGGGAGGTGGGATGGATGGTTCCAACAGAGGAGGCAGATGGGGAGAGGGGGGAAGGGGCAGTGGTGAGAAAGAGACCACAGATGTGAGGGGGAGCCATCCGACACAGTCTCTACCAACACAAGGCAGTGATTTGCATGCTCAGCAGTGTTGTTGGCAAATGGTTTGGAAAGGGGCTTGAGTGTCCCAGCGGTGGGGAGGTAGGTGAGAGGGTGTTGGTGTAGTTCAGATTTTTAAAAATGGTGGAGGTATTCACAGTAGGCACAGGGAACAAGGAAGTGAATCAGAATCTTAGCCTTTCTGATGCTGTACCCCCTAAATACAGTTCAGGGCAGTGTTCTCAGCCTTCCTAATGTCTGTATGTTGTGCTGAGCCCCAACCAAAACAAACAAACAAACAAACAAACAAATGTTTTTGTTGTTACTTCATAATTATAACTTTGCTACTGTTAGGAATCATAATGTAAATATCCTATATACAGAAGGTCTTAGTAGGCGACTGGGAAAGAGTCAGGACCCACAGGTTGAGGACTGCTGGCCTAGAGGGCTCTTATGGAAGTAGTTAGAATTTGGATTCTGAGAGTACAGGACAATCAGGAATCAGGTGTGATTTGCAGGTCTCTTGCTTCTTCCACGGACCACGTGGAAGAAAAAACATCAGGAAAAACAAAATGAGGCCAGAGACGGAGAAAAGGGAATTTTTCCGAAGTTGGCTTTGGATATTTTGAGTGCGAGGAGACTGGCTGCCCCCGTAGGTCTCTCTGGCTGTGGTAAGGTCTCTGAGGTCAGGACAGTGTTCTTGGTTGGGTTTGAATTTCCCCAGATGAAAGTCAATGCAAAACGGAGAAAGTAGGTAAGACATTAAGAGGAATGAATAAGGGGAAAATATAGACATCAGGATGGATTCCTAGTGATGAGGAATTTGTAAGGTGCATGGTGGTGGTGGCGGCGGCGGAGGTGGGGGAGCTACAACAGATAGACTGGAAAGCAATGCCCAGGGAGCAAGGAAACCAGGAGGCGTTGTCATAGAAACGGATGGAGGAAAAACTTTGAAGAGCAAAAGAGTGGTCAACCATGTCAAATCCTGCAGCGCTGTTGGGTAGGATGGGGACAGAAAAGTGTCCATTGAATGTGACGACAATGAGGTCATGATTGATTGGCCAGAGAGGCTTCCAGTGGAATGAAGAGTGACAGCCAGTTTGCAGGAGACTGGGCGGAGTGAAGTGGGGCGAAGTGGGGCGAAGCTGGGTAAAGCCGGGCAAAGTGGGGCGAAGCAGGGCTTCTCTACAATGAAAATCAAGTAGGTCAGCAGTCAAAGAGAGCATCGGGGTGGTACCTGTCTGTCTTTGGTGATATCTTTGTTTCACATGACCTCCCAGAAAACAGACGCAGATTGGGAGGGGCTGAGGTTCTCAGGGAGAAGTCTTACAGCAAATGTCCCTTTCCACCACGCGTGTGACAGCTTGAAAAGTTTTGCCTCTCTCTCCCATGCTTACCTTCGTGTCTTCACTGTTCGCTTGTTCATGTAGATGGAGATTCGCTCATAATGGACAAGAATCTGTTACGAGAGCATCATCTGCCACAGAAAGGCCTGGAATAAATGAGTGGTGATGAATGACTTGTCGCCTCTCTGGCATAAGTTTAATCTTGTTCCTTAGTTTGTGAGAGGCTAGCATTGAAAGAAGGTACTAGGAGCTTTTCCTGGCATTTGTAGTGCCTGCCTGCCTGCCTGCCTGCCTCCCTCCCCTCCTCCCTTTCTTCTCTCCTGACCTGTAAGACTATCTGGAGAAAATCAACTTCCTTTCCTTTTTTTTTTTTCCTTCCTTTCTCTCCCTTTCCCTCCCTCCCCTCTTCCTTCCATGTGTTACAGAAGAATAACAACAGCAATGCTCCCTGTTAGGAGAAATATGAGGGACGAGCTTCTAGCAGTTTACATGGTGGTAGTACTTTCTCTCTTTGGGGGAAAGGGGCCCTGGGCCTAGCACTCTGAGCCCGCTGTGTGCTGAACAGGCACAAGCTGCATGGTCACCAGGCACGAGTCCCCTCTGGTACCTCAGATCTGACTCATCATCTCGTTCTTGTTGCCAACATGGGATCATGTTAAATAGATAATTTTTCATGTGCACTTTAAACAGTTTTCTAGCTTCTTTCACTTCATGGTACTATTTTTAGGACCTAAGAGATAGACAAAGGAAGAACTTTAAGAATTAGATTAGCCGTTACTGGAGAAAAATGATATAGAGACGGAAGCTCTCTATTAATTTAGGTTGCTCCCCCTTGCCACCCGACACGTCAGTCAATTAGAAATGTCGGCGAGCATTAAAGGAAAACTTAGGTAACACATTTCCCTTGGGGTGCTCAACTGCAGCACTCTGTCAGCTCTTTAAAGAGCTCAGATGCAGGAGCACAGCTTCCTTGGTGCTTGCTAACTTTAGATGTCGGGTTGGGCCGATTTACATATATGGGAGGATGCAGAGAATGCTTTCATCTTCTGTTAGCCTCAAAGGATGCTTCCTAAGGCAGGCGTCCATCTCCAATAGTCAGGGCTCAAAGAAACCCATTAATTAATTCTCAGTATCTACCACAGATGAGTCTTCCAAGATGCAGAGCCACTAAAGCCATCAACTTGAGCACTGTTGGATTAGAGGCGTGATCTAATGGTGGCATTCTTTTACTGGAATATGTCTTCCCAGAAGCAGAGATGGTGATGTTGGAAGGTGCTGTCCAGTCTACTCTAGCTTTCTTTAAGTGGGTAAATGCCTCTGGCAGCATCTCTGGCAGATTAATGAGTGTCTTCACTGATAGGAAGTGCATTATTTCTGAGGTAATGCACAGGTAGATATGCAGGTATGAGTAAAATCTACCCTTTGTTCTAATGCATATGACATTTCCCTATTGTCTTGATTTGGTGATAGTACTATGGCTTTTAAAAATTGTTTCTTTAAACTAGAAGTTTCTGTTATTTAATTTTTGACACTCATGAGGTTTCTGAAGATAACAAGGACTCTATCAGGGACTGGAAGACAGGCATTGTGTGACATTTTAGCCAGGAAAACCCATGCATTCTCCCTGTGTCCTGAGAACTTGGATGGGTTTAGTTTGAAATCGATGGGCTGATTAGTTTGGAAGAGGAGATTTCATGACAGGATCTTATTCAAATTGTGCAAAGAAGCAACTGTGACTAATAAAGAAACCAGCACCGTTATGGAGAAAACTCTGGTACCGCAATGGGAGAGGTATCCTGATGGCAAAACTCTATCCTTGGTGGAGATTCCACCCTGTGAGGTTCCAAATTGATTTAACGGAAAACAGCTTAAACTAAAGGGGTTCCTGGCTCTTCCAGTCAGTTGCCTAGGAAGGCTGCTCCCCAAACACAAAGAAGCTTTTACAATTGTGGTCCAAGGACGTTGGGTACATCATAAGTCAGTAATAGATTTTGGTTGTGTCATAAGTGTTGTTCAAATGCTCATAGCTTTGAAGACAAAGACACAAGACTGAGGGAGTCAGGGAGAGCAACTGAGGTCAGATAGTGGGTGGCACAGGCACCCTGCAAAGAAGCCCTGGGAAGTCACTGCACCACCCTGTGATGGGGAAGTGTCAGGTGCAATAGAAACTCTAGGACTCTGGAGCTGCCAGGCTATGGGACATCTGCTAAGATGTGGAGTGGCACAGCCTGAGCTTAAGTGAGAAGCTGTCTGTGCTGCTGCTGGCAGAGCTGGGGGCCTCTCGGGATTACATCGCAAGCTCCACATGCTGGACATGGAGCTGCAGGACTGGGCTCTCCTTTTGTGTCGTTGATAATTTGCTATGCCCATGTTCTCCTGTTTTAGAGTAAGAATTACTCTATGCCATGGTATGCTGGAAGTCTGCAACTTGTTTTTGATTTTATAGGAGCTCACAGTTAAAGAGATTTTGGACTTATGAAGTGTTGGAATTTTTAGGAATCTTGGAGACTTTTAAAAGTTAGACTGTGTCCTGTGTTATGGGATAAACATGGAATTTTGGCGATGGTGTAGGAGGTTATGGTTTAAATCAACATTTGAGTATCAATTTCACAAGGGGTTTAGTTGTGATGGTTCATTTTAATTTTCAGTTTGACATGCTCTCGGGTCACCTGGGGAGAGAGTCGTAATGAATGACTGTCTAGCTCAGGGGATTGTTTATAGGGATGTGGGCAAGTCCACAGGGAAATATCTTAATTATATTAATTGAGGTTGGAAGGCCCGTCCACTGTGGGCAGCACTATTCCCTACATTGGGATCAGGCAAGCTAAGTATGAGTATGCATACACGGACCCATTCTTTTTCTTCTTTTGGCTGTGGATATGACTTGATGCTTCAAGCTCCTGCTGTCTTGATTTCCTTAGTATTATGGACTGAAGTTACTTGGAATGGTAACCTAAAATAAACCCTTTTTTCACGAAGTTGCTTTTGTGGGGGATATTTTGTCATAGCAACAGGAAATAAGCTCGATATTTTGCTTTTGGAATTTCATTACAATTTGAAAAATACTAGTTTTAAATTCATTTTTGCGCTAGCCAGAAACATACAAGTTGTATCTAGATTATCAGCTAGCAATGGGAAAATGTGATACTTGCCTTTGAAGACTTTTTTTCCAAGTTGTGGAGGAACTTTTTGAATGTGCGAGTTATAAACTGACCACTCGGTATATCTCTAAGACAAAAAGACAGCTACCAGCTACCTTGGCTATTATATCTGATCTTGTCATTGATGGTTTTCCTGAGCTTTAGCAAAATGCTTTTTTTGAAATGAGTAGATACTTGGAAATATTTTGCTAATGATACCCTTTTTGATCTGTCTTTGCACAATGTTAAGGAGGTCCCCTGAAAAAAGGTGCCTGCCACCAACCTGAGGTCCATCCCTGGAACCCACATGCTAGCAGTAGAGAGCTGACACTCCCACAGAGTGTCCTCTGGCTTACACACACACACACATACACACACACAGAGCATGCAAATGAGCATTTATACACATAAATGTAGTGAATTAATGTACTTTTCCAATATTTATCAGTATCTGTAGCATAGAAGATAGGACAAATAAGCCCTTTAGGACATAGTTATATCTAATTCCTTTTAAGATTCATTTGTTACTTGAGGTGGAGTTTCACCAAGTGTCTTAGTCTGATTTCCCAGTCTCAAGCTCTCCTGCCTATACCTCCCTGGGATCTGGGACTACAGAAATATACACAGGGCTACTTTATCTTTAAAAAAAGAAAAGTCTGAGCAAGCCTCCATCCTCCTGGCAAATCCTGCTCTTCCGGATGTCTCAAGGTTACTAATATTGATGAGGCCACTGCCCTCAAGTGCCTTCAGTACCCTAGGATGTGTGAGTGTGCACACTTGCGTTTACCTGCAGTGACTTATTGCTGTTTTCACATCATCCTACATCATGAATGGGGCTTTGAGTCCTCTTTGACTCTCGTTCTAACCTCTCCTGAGACAAACATAAATGAGAGCGAGAAGGGACAAGCTGAGTATCTCCTGCCCCCTGTCATCCTTTCTTACTGTGCCACAGGCTCTGTGGCACCACTACCTACCTCCAAACAGCCTCCTATGATAGTTAGAAGTCTCTTCCTTTTACGCAGCACTTAGTACGCTGCAACTTGGCCTTCCTCACACGTGTCTGCGTCGCTCCTACCAGCCCGGTGAGGCGAAGCTCTTCCTACTATTACAGCTCACCAGAATGCCAATCTAGTATATAGATTCAGACATAGATCATTCTGAGACTGAGCATGGAGCTCAGTTGGGGATGGCGCTTGCTTAACATATACAAAGGCCTGAGCTCAGTGCCTGGAAACACGGGGTGTGCTAGCACATGCCCGAACCCCTCAGTATGTGGGAGGCAGAGGCAGAAGAACCTGGAGTTCAATGCCAGGTCAAGTGAGATGGCTCAGTGGGTAGAGTTGCTTGTTGCCGAGTGTAAGGACCTAAGTTTAATTGCTGGAAACTCCATGGTGAAGGCAGAGAACCAGTTCCTGTATCATTGTTCTTTGGCCTTCACAGGGTGCGAGCGCGCACACACACACACACACCTCCATACACACAAAAAATGTAAACAAATATTTTTTTTAAAGAAGGTCAAGGTTATTATCTTTAGCTATCCAGCAGTCTCTGAGCCACTTTCCTCTCAGTCTCTGAGCTGTATAAGACCCTATTTAAGAAAAAGAGAAAGATGAAGGGATCATCTCGGCTCTCCGGTAAGCTTTTGGTTTAGAGCACGTACTTCCTAAGACCTCTAACACTGTTATAGTTCTTTCTCTTTCTCTTCCCTGTGTGTGTGTGTGTGTGTGTGCGCGCTTGTGTGTGTGTAGGCTGGAATTTGGTATCACGTGAGGTGTGTGTATGTGTTGTGTGTGTATGGTGTGTGTGTGTGTGTGTGTAGGCTGGAGTTTTGTGTCAAGAATCAACCTCAGTCACGACCTGCCGTCTTCACTGGCATGGGGAGGAGGAGGGCCCAATCTCTGTTTTTTGCGGCTGGAATTACAGGCAGACTGCCACACCCACCTGCCGTTCACTTGGGTGATGCAGATCCAAGTTCCAGTTCTTTGGATTGCATGGCAAGTGCTCTGACTACTAGGCCATCTCTCCAGCCCTATTTTTCCTTTAATAATCTCTACTTTCTTCATTGCACTAAACTCATGTAAATGAGTATGTTTTAAACATAACTTCCTTATTCCTCCCCATCAATCAAAGTATAAGTGCTTGACTTTCTTTTTCTTTTCTTCTTCTTTTTTTTTTTCTTTTCTTTTTCTTTTTCTTTTTTTTTTTTTTTTGATGCACTCTGAAATGAACTGGTTACTTCGCCCAATAACATTCTTCCAAGTCATCTACATAGGCTTTTCATTAACCTTCCTATTTACTAGTGGTCCCCTTTCCTCTCCGTCAGCTGAGCCAGTTTTTATTAAACATGATCTCCCACCTTCTCCCTCTTAGGGGGTCAGTGAGACCTCCACCCGGAGTTCTCTTGATCTCTAAACTTAAGTTACATGCAGAAAGCAATGTTTTGGGACAACTAAGACACTGGTGGTGTATTGGTACTTCCCTTCTTTGGTTTCCTTCACATTTGTGCGAGAGAAACAGAACTTGATGCTGTTATATAAACAAGGATGTAGACATTTCCATGAGAGGTGCTAAGTGCATGGATTGGTCAAGAAAATCTGGCAAATCGAGAGACAGTGGACGCGATCCCTGGGCAGGAATGGAAAGCAGAGAAAAACTGAGCTCGCATTCAGAGTGGTCATGGTGGTAACATTGCTCAGAATATGCAAGGTTACTCTGATGCTTAGGGCCTGGGCAGAAGGCTGACTGAGGTGTTTGGTCAAGGGCTTTTTAGCTTGTCATCTACTGTGTCCATTGAGTAGATACCCCCTACATGTTGAGCTAATGTAATGACAGGGTAAGGTCCCCTCCCTTCCACTGTGCTTCATGTTTTACAACGTAGTTTTAGACCCCAAAATAGTTTTTGCAACGGAACAATTCTATTTGTTTTCTAGTATCCAATCTTTAGTTTGGTTTCTTCTCTAATTCATTTGCTTAGTATATTAGAAAGGGTTCTCTAGAGTCAAAGAACTTGTGGAATGAATTTCTTTCTTTCTTTCTTTCTTTCTTTCTTTCTTTCTTTCTTTCTTTCTTTCTTTCTTTCTTCCTTTCTTTCTTTCTTTCTTTCTTTCTTTCTATCCATCCATCTATCCATCTATTGGGGGGTTACTAGAATGACTTACAGGCTGCAGTCCAGCTAACCCAACAATGGCTGGCTGTGAACGGGAAGTCCAACAATCCAGTAGTGACTCAGTCCCACACAGCTGGATGTCTCAGCTGGTCTTCGTGTATACAGGAATCCCAAAGAAGTAGGCTCCAATGCCAGTGAAGGAATGGATGGTCTAGCAAGGCAAGGACAAGCCAGCAAAGATGAAGAGCTTCATTCTTCCAAGTCCTGATATAGGCTTCTAGCCCAGATTAAAGGTGTGCTTTCCTGCATTAAGATCCAAAGGCCTGTACCTCCCAGCCTTAAGCTCTGGACCAAAGGTGTGTGTCTTCCCACCTCAAAGGTTGGAATAGTGGCTGTCAGTTAGGTATTATTTCTTCCATTTGACAGGTGAGGAAACAGAGGTATAGAAAGGCTGAGTAATTTTGCTCAAGAGCACATAGCTAGTAAGCCAGGCATTGCATCTGTATCCAGATACATGCTATAAATACTGTAATGGCCACTGTGTCAAACGTGTGTATGAAAATCTGAACCTAGCAGCAATGGTAGGGTTGGCCGTTGAGGGTGAGATGTTGAGGACCTGGTAAAGATGGATATATTGTGAAATGGACACATTGTGAATGTACAGTTTTTCTTTTGAGCACCATTTGATCTAAATAAATACCAGGTCTGTAACTAATACTGTTCCTATATTACAGAAGAAAAAGTAGGACTGAACTATTAAACCCACTGCTACTGAATTACATTTTTTTCTTATAAAAATAACCCTTTGGTGTCCTACTGCCCAGCAGTATGACTATAATTAACAATAATATATTATATAGTTCCAAATAACCAGAAAAAGAGATTTTTTTCATCTCACTACAAAGAAATGTTAACTGCATGAGGTGATGGATATGTTAATTACCCTGATTTGATTATTATACAATGTATGCCTGTATGAAAAACCCACATTGTGCTCTATAAATATGTATAGTCATTATGTGTCAATAAAAATAATCCTATAATCCTGCTCTTAAGAGCTATCCATTCCTAATGCTTGGGGCATATTTCCTATAGTTATATATAAAATGTGTATTTAAGATAAATAGTACAGTTTATAAACTATTTCAAACTATGAAAGCATTATATGAGATGATTTTTTTAGAATACATTCCAGAAGGGATGTTTAAATTTATTAATTTTATAATGTAACATATTTGTAGAAGATTTAACCTCTTTTTACTCATGCATTTTTGTATGTGATTGTTCCCGCACCACATACCATGTACATGAAGTTGCTTGAGGAAGCTAAACAAAGACTTCATGTCCCCTGGAGCTGAAGTTACAGGTGGTTGTGAACGGCCCAGTGTAAGTTCTGAGAACAGAACTCAGGTCCTCTGCAAGAGCAAGAAGTGCTCTTAACCTAAGACTTCTCCCCAGCCCCATAGCGTGGCTTTTAACTTCAGAATATACTGCGAACATTTTCAGTGCAACTGACTATCCTTTACCACGTTATTACAGCATTTGCTGTGTTGTTTTTCATCATGCACTGTGCTCCCGATCCCTTCTCGGGATGAGGCATGAAAATGCAGACAGGAAGACAGATGGCTAGTAGACTTAGCAGTCTCACATTATTCACAGAGTTGAGATTCAAAGCACTCTGTTCAGAGTAAATTAGGACCCACAGTTTTGATTAACTTCTCAGGCTGCTAACACTTTAATTTTTGGTTGGGCTCTGCAGTATCTGTACCTCTGGGTAGGTTTCTACCATTACCCGTGAAGGAAGTTCAGAAACCAGACGATGCTGTGGCTTTGGGATGTGACGTACAGTACCAGTCCGAGGAGCTGTTCAGGGCTGTCTGAGCTTTCCTCGCTCTGGGGGCCTGAGGTCACGGTCACTCATGCTCTCTGGCTGACAGTTTTCCTGGTTGAGAATTGTTTGGAAAAGACATCATCTTTCACGGTTTTTTTTTTTATATCTGTCCTATTTCCTAGCACAGTACTGGTCAAAGGGCCATGTGGTTTACCTTTAATTTAAATTCACTTAATGTGGCTTAGTGGCAGCTTCTGCAAATACTTTCACCTGTAAATGTTTGATTCCTAAGTTGGATCAAGAATACTCAGAAAAAAAAAAAAAAGGCCAGGACGATGGCTCAGTTGATAAAGTGCTTGCCATACAAGCACAAGTTACAAACTATTTAGGATAAGTAAGAAATACAGATTAGTAGTGAGATAGTCAACCTCTGGTTAGGTATTGGTTTAGTTTATTACAGTAAAATGTCTCCAAGGTTATTCAGATAGTAAATAGTGAAGAATAAACAATGTTTGATAATTCAGATATACCATAGATAGATAGTTGGTCTTCAAAAACCTCAGAGATCCATAAAATACGACATTTAAAATTATTCCACTATTAGAAGATCTTTTGACTATGAGACAGATCTGCTCCTGACAGTTCCTTCAAAGAAGAGCATCAGTATGCTCCACATGGAGTTGCTTGAATTGTGGCAAGCTGGCCACTGGCAAAGAAAATGCCCATGCTTCAATTACAGACAGATCTGTCCAGAAAGGACAATCGGATGCAGGGAAGTTGACTGCCAATCTCTGCCAAGTCAGGGTAAGCAAGTCTTTCATAATTCCTGCTTCACAAAAAGTCTGTCAGATATACTGGGCCAGAGGCTGAAGATGGTTCCTTTGACATTATATTAGGGACTATCTAGGCAGCCAGCTCTCTCTGTCATTTATATAATTTTGGGAAGCTGTGTCCAAGCATTTCTTACATACTCAATTCCTTCTCAGATCTCTGATGGGGTTGAAGACTAGATAGTCATAGTCTTACTATAAGCTTAAGTAGTTTAGAATTTAAGATGTTCTAGGTATAAGAAGATTTTTTAGCATGTTTTTAGGATGATAAGACAATTTAGGATAGAAAATTATCTAGATACAGAACTATGAACTCATCAAGATAGGATAGGTGATAGAATATTTTATCTAAATTGCCAAATGTAAATAGACTGGACAGTATAAATGTTTATCATACCTAATAGTTTTCATAATTGTTATGATTGTATTCAATTAATATTTGAGAGAAAAATAACCTTTTATTGGACTTAAAGGGGGAATTATAGAAAGAATATCTTGTGTATTATATGTATACATGACCTGTCAATTTAAAATCCTATGGCTATGGGCTTAGACAGGAAATGGGAGATGGAACATCCAGGAGGAGAAAGAATTATGGGATAGAGCTAGGCACAGAAGATCCACCTGGGAAGGTGTGAGGAGGCAGACACATGGTACCTGAGCACAGGTAACTAACCCTGTGGCAGAATAAAGATGAAAATAAATGGGTTATTTTATGACCTAGTCAAAGAATAGCCTAACTATATGGCCATGGTACGTATAAATATATTTTGAATCTGCATCTTATTTCTGGGAGCATGGAACTGAGAGGAAGAACCATACCAAACTTATAGAGAACAGCCCTCTAGAACTCACATGTTAAAACATGGTCATGGTTATACACACTTGTAATCCCTGCCTTGGGGAAGAGGAGACAGGATGATCCCTAAGGCCCACTGGTCAGCCAGTGTAGCCGAATTGGCAAGCTCTAGGTTCAGTGAGAGACCATGTTTCAAAAAAATAAGGCCGAGGGCAATTAAAGACACCTCTACCTCTGGCCTCCACACACACATGCCCACATGAATGTACACAAAGAATACATAGAAAGATAAATAAGACTTTTAAAAATATGCATGAAGATATTTGTGATGGTTAGTGTTAATTCTCAGCTCGAAAGATTCCACAGTTAACTTGGAAGATGGCTTATGGGCTGCATCAGTTGAAGCAGAGAGACCAGCCCTCTATGTGTGGCACCGGTTTCTGGCAGGGATCCTAGACCATGTGTGTGTGGTTAGGGGAGCTGAGAGCCCCGCATCCATCCCTTTTTGCTTCTCAGTTGTGGATGTCATGTGACCAGCTGCTCCACGCCTGTCTGCTTTTGCTTTCCTACTGTGATGGCCTGGACTCTAGAACTGTGAGCTGGAATCAGCCCTTTCTCCCCTCAGTTGCTTCTGTCTGAGTATTTTATCGAGGCAGCAGGAAGAGAGAGTAAGACAGTATGGAAGCCATTGTTGTTTTGGAAAGAAGTGAGCTGGATAAGAAGGCATCTCTGTCGAGCTTTGATCTCAGCCTGCTGAGAGCTTGGCTGTTTGACTGGCCGGCTCTCCATCTCCCTTCTCCTATAGGAAAGTTCTGCCTAAGATGGCTTTTAGATCCCTCCCAAAACAGCCAAATGGGAGCCGTGGTTTAATGTGGTTTGACCTTGTGCTGGATTCTCCATAATCAGCACATTCTACAGCAGTTCTCCTAACGTTTGGTTGCATTTGGAATCCCCTTGAGAGGCTTTGAGTGATGTTGAGATCTTACCGTGGGGAATTAGCTCTACATGAGTCAGCATGTGACCTAAGCCTGCAAGCTCATCCTCTGACTCCCCAGTGGTTCTGGGTGCAGTTTAAACTACTGTTTATAAATGTCTCCCACTTTCTTACTGATATATAAGTGATCAGTTCCCGATCACACCCAAGTAGTACTGTTCTGACCCTAAACATAAACCTGAAGGCTGAGTTCTTCAAGGTTGTTGAGTGACATCATTTGGCTGTATGTATACAGAGGGCATCTGTCATACACCAGTGTCCTGTCATGTGATGACCCATGTTTGTGTTTGTCTGTGCTTGTATGTGTGTGTATAGATTAAACCTGTTGCAAAGATTTAATGGTGCTTAAGGGCAGTTGACGATTACAAGTTATCTCGGTTAGCTGTTGAATATTTCATGCTGATTAGCCATTTGTAAAAGCTAAACATAGTACCACAATGCACTCTTACCTCGTAGAAGACTGACACATGCCTACAAGGCAGGGCCCTGGCTAGGCCTGCTGTGCTATCCTGCCATGAGCCACAGTGAACAGGGATCCCCCCCGGACATAATGAACAGTCATATAATTTTGTAGTTATTCTCCTAGTACGATGAAGCAGCAAGCCAAGTTGAACTTCTAGATACATTTTGACATGTGCGCCTTATTCCTCAAGAAAAGAAGCTATTGTTGCTCAGGCTGTGTTCCAGAGTTCTGCAGAAATCCACACGGCAGCTTATTGTTCTATTACAAAAGGTGCTCCACGTATTTTTATTAAAGAGAACAAAATGCTAAGTTTAATTAGTCCTTTGGGCAGAATTTGGAATTTCTTTTCAGTCTGGCAGCTGGATCCAATGTGAGCTATTGTTTGACACATGTAGGGATGGCCTTAAAGGCCAGCGAACCACAAGACCACCATAAAGGCTTCTAGCTCATGAGAGAGGAGTCAAAACTCTCTTCACTGGATCAGCAAAGCATGACATTAACATCACTAAGACAAACAAACCAACCAGCAAACAAAGCCAGCCCTAGAATGGGAGCTCTGGAAGTCGTGGCAAGCTTGAGACACGTCAAGGTCTCTCAACCAATGACCTGAGAACTCCTCTGGATATTTGTGAGCAGATGTGGTTTGAGAAACTGTGCAAGGCTAATCCACTCGGAATGTTTTTTAATTAAAAACCATATAAGCTGAAAACATACATGTAAAAATATCTCAGTTGACACTGTCCCATGTCTTAAAAAGGACTAATGTTGGGGCTAGAGACATGGCTCAGTGGTTAAGAGCACTGGCTGCTCTTTTTTAGGACTTGGGTTCAATTCCCAGCATCCACATGGCAGCTCACAAGTGTCTGTAAGTCCAATTTCAGGACTTTTGGCCTCTCACACAAGCAGACACGCAGGCAAAAATCAATGGACATAAAAATAAAGCTCTTTTTAAAAAAAGTATTAATGTAAATGTGCTTTTAAGACTTGGGCTTTGGTCTGGGAGTATTGTTAAGAGAAATAAGATTCTAGGGCAAAATATCTTATGACTACAGAAAGCAGAATTGGGGTCCATTGTCTGCCTAAAGAAAGGCAACATATGTAGGAACCGGTGTTCCAGGGCCTGATCTGCTTAATCTGGTTGATTGGCCTATAGATGCCCACAAGGGTCAGTAAAGAGAGTCCTAGGCCTCAGTAGGAATCCCTGAGATGACAGAGCACAGGAATAGACATTTTCCTGCTAATATTTCAGTAGCACTGATTCCAGAGAGCCCTCAGATTGTCCTTAACATCAACACAGTTCTCTGTTGGCTCATGTGACATGGACCTTCCAACCATTGTGCAGTGGCGTATTAAAATGCTATCCACTAGACCACATGTTGTGGGTGACCTCAGCGCAGATGTGATGCTTGCCAAGTTGGGACACTCAGTTCTGCCATGAGTCCACTGCAGGCACTATCAACTGTGCCACAGAGACAGTGTCTTCCTCCAGGACAGTGCTGTGCCTTTCCCCATCTCTCACGTAAAATGGGGCAGCGATGGTAGCATACCTACATTTTTGAGTGGAAGTTTCCACTCAGTTGAGAAAGCTGAATTTAGAATACAGTTTGTTTTGCTGTCTAAGACAGACACGGGAAGGAAGCTAGCTGGAAGTAAAAAATAAGTTAAAGAGCAGGTTTTCATTTCCACATCAGGTTTTGTCTTAGTTAGGGTTTCCATCGCCGTAAGCAGACACCATGACCAAGGCAACTCTTAATAAATATTTAATTGAGGCTGGCTTACAGGTTCAGAGGTTTCATCCATTGTCGTTATGTAGGGGAGCATGGCAGCTTGCAGTCAGACCTGGTGCTGGAGAAGGAGTTGAGAGTTCTTCATCTTGATCTGAAGGCAACCAGGAGGAAGCTCTGATTCCACACTGGGCAGAGCTTGAACATAGGAGACCTCAAAGCTGCTTACACAGTGACACACCTCCTCCAAGGCCACACCCAATAGTGCCACTCCCTATGGCCAAGCGTTGAAACGCATTTACCCATGGGAGCCAAGACTTTTCAAATCACCACAGGTTTCTTCTGCAGACATTTCTATGTGGTGGTCTGAAAGACATGTTCCCTCTAAGTCCCCATTTGGATACTTGATCCCCAGTTTTTGGCTGACTGGGAAGGACTAGGAGGTGTGCTCTTGTTGGAAAAGGTGTATTACTATGGGTCCAACCACTTCCACCATCTGGGGGCACTTTCTCTGCCTCCTGCTCGTGGGTTGAGATGTGAACTCTAAGCTGTTTCTGTCATCATGCTTTTGCCCCGTCATCATGGACTCCAGCCTTCTGAAATCAGAAGCCCAGTTAAATGCTTTCTCTTCTAGGTTGCCTTGGTCATGGTACTTTGTCAATTGTAGGAAATAATACAGTCTGTTATGCATGGGTAGTACAACTCTTTGGTGGAACTTCAAAAATCTCTCACTCTGGTGGAGCCAACCTTCCCTCAACAGCAGAGCCATGGAAGCCACTTTCACAGCCGACATCGCATGTGCTCTGAGACTGTAGAATCGTCTGTCCAGCAGACATTCATTGTATCTAGGGAAGCTGCCACGGCAGAGGACTGCCTCTGCTATACAGTTCTCAAGTAAGTTTTGCAAGTTGCCGTGAATCCACTCTGCGTGGTAAAGGTGGGTGTGGATTTCATGGTGAGATCTTGCTTTGCCTGGGCCAGGACTGGAGTGATCAGTGTGCAGCCTCGAGGAAGTAAGAGTTAGACATTAAAGGGGTTGGTGGAGAGAGGAGCAATGGGTACGAAATACCTAAGATGATTCAAAGCTTGTGCAAATGTGCCTGAGGCAGCAAAGGGGCTGGAGTTAAAAAAAAAAACAACAACAACAACAACAAAAAATGAACTAGCAGTTTAAAGGACTCTGCCCAGCACTGGAGAGGCAGAGGCGGGTAGGTCTCTCTGAGTCAGAGTCCAGAGTGATCTACAAAGTGAGTTCCAGGACAGTCAGGGCTACACAGAGAAATCCTGTCTAAAAAAAAAAAACAAACAAACAAAAAACAAAACCAAGAAAAGGCTACTCTGCCTGGGGCTGGCTAGCAGAACTGGGGTGGGAGTGGGAGTTGGGGGTGGGGTGGGGGAGAAAGGGCCAAAGTGTGCAGAGTCTCATGGGTCACGGCTGAGCTTTGGGCCTTTATCCTAAAAGCTCGAAAGGCCACTGAGGAGGCAAAGGTAGGCAACTGATCGATGCAGCTGATAGTTTTGAAGATCCTGTGGTTACAGATCGCACGGTCAGTGGGGCCACCTTTAGCTGTCAACCTTGAATCATCTGGAAAGAGAATCTCACTGAAGAATCACTTAGCCCAGATTGGCTCATGGCCATGTATGTCTATAGGGGTGTGTTGATTGCCCTCACTGATGGGAAAGACTCATCATAAATATGTACAGCACCGTTTCAGGGCTGGACTCTGAGCTGCATGTGGGGGGTTCTTTGTTCCCCTCTGCTCTTGACTGTGTGCGTGCTGTGACTAACTGCTTGAACCCTTGCCGGAAATGGTGGACTGTAGCTAGGAACTGTAAGCCAAATAAACCCAGAGCGGTGTTGTCATTGTCGTTTGGGTTTTAATCGAGGTATTTTATGATAGCAAAGAAATGAAACCCCAGAGGCCAGGATGAAGTGTGGATTCAGGCGGGACAGATGGAAATTACCTGGAGCAGGCCAGGCCGGGAGACTTGGAATGCAGCGAGCAGTGACAGGAAAGAACAGAAGCTGCAAGGCACACTGCTAAGGTGCGGTGGCCAGCCTGGCATAGCCACCGTCGTGGTGGTGGTTGAAATCTCTGTCTCAGGATTTCACCTGACTGCCCTGACCATCTTATCACCATTTCTGGATTGTTTGAATTAATGCTAGTGAGAGAGCCCCAAACTAAGTGTGTGCACAGAGAGTCTACCTCATGAATAAAAATCACACTCTCCTGTGATTTTTTATTCATGGAACAATTGTACCTAGAGACAACTCAATAGGAAAACTATTAATAACTGGTGATAATATCATCTCACTGCTTCAAAATAAATGTTTTTCGTTTTCAAAAGTTCTAAGTTCACTTACTTGCAATATTTTTGCTTACACGGTAGTAAGGGTCTATAAAATCAAGATGCAAATATCTTAGGCTTCTTACGGCTTATTATAGGAATGGCTATTTTCTTAGAATTATTTTTGCTACATTTGCATATGTAATCCACTGGAATATATTCATTTCAAATGGCTCCCAGAACAGTTTTTCACTCTTTCTCCTCTTTGAGTAATGAGTTTTTGTTTAATGACTTGGTGTTCCCAGGTCTATCGACTGCTAACCGTTCTTAGCTGCCTCTGCAAGTCGAGGTTTAGGGGGAGTATGGAACACCGTTTTCCATTTCTAAATCCCACAACTTTCCTTGACTTGGCTCTCCCTTCCTAGCTATAGCCCCATCTCTTCTCCGGGTTCCAGCTTCTGCTCTGAATGGATGCGAGTGATAATATCTAGGAATGCAGCTCTCAGGGAAGCCAGGTCCCTGCATCAGCAGCCCAGTGCTACAGCTTGCTCTCTGCGTTTACTTCAAGTGGAGTCATTACCCATTTAGTCCTCAAATAAAATGCTCTTTGTTGCGATGACATTTCTTTTTCTAGGATAAGGCAAAATGGCCTATCAGTGTATGTGGTTTTATGGCGGTTGGCAGATTTATTTGTGTGGGAAATTTTTACAGTGGTTGGTTACCTTTAAAAAAAGAGTTCCCATTTGGACCAAGAGGGATTTTATTTCTTAACTAGGATTATTTCTTTATCGGATATTAATTTGGAAGTATTTTCCCTCTATATATCAAAGTCATAGAGATGCTACATGGTTAATTTTTTTCTTTTTAACTAGATTATCCCCATATCAGACATTTCATAAAGCCAGGATAAATGTATTTAAGAGAAAATATCCATCTTATAAGTAATAGTTTCTCCAAATATAATGAGGTCCATTTAAATGAATACCTGAAATAAAAATAATCCGCACAACAGTTCTAATGCACTTTGCCTCAGACCCATTGAGTTCCTCTAAACCCTGTTTAATAAATGCCTGATTAATAGATAATCCTGTTAAATGAATAAAGCCGGGTGTGCCTAATGGAGGCATACAAAGCAATCATGATCGGACTTGTTATGGTCGAATGATAGATGAATAAATCTACTGTGCAATTAATCTACGACTGAGTTATCATGAAATCCCCATGAATATTAAATCTGTTAGAAGAATAGATTTATCATCTCTTGAACAATTGCATTCTAGGGACCTAACAGAAATACCATTATCTGAATCTTGTCGTCTCACAGAGAGATATCTATCTGTTCATTTACCGTGGGGAGAAGCGTCCTCCTGGGCAGTCAGACCTAAACGTTCATTGTCTAATGCAGACCACAACCAGAGTGCTGTGTGCCGGATGCCGGAGCTGCTAGTCAGACGGCGTCCATATCTGCATCTGTTGCGTCAAATGCCATCCAAGCCACCTCTTTTCTTAGATTGTTGTGAATAATGCTACTTTTTAAAAAGATGGAAAGCAAACCATGAAGACACACTCATGCTGTTTGGAAGAGAGTCTGAAGGACTGTACCATGTGGTCCCCACTTCGGTTTTGAACACAAAGCGCATGCACACTGGGGGCAATGTGCTAACGCCATTGGCGCTAGTAGGGCACCACCCGGCTGCAGCTCCTATCTTTTAGTCCTGTATTTTCATGTACTTTTAGACAGGTATGTAGTTATTGATTTAAAATTATCCCTCCCATAAACGCCACGTGTTTTGAAGTGGGATTGGATTATCTGAAGGTTCTCAGTGCTTAGATCAGGGCATAATACCGCTGACAGAGACTTCAGATCAAATGACAAAGCCATGTATTATGCATTCTTCTTTCATGTTGAGTGAAGTAGTACTGATATTTTAAAGCCAGTCCTCTTTTCCTTTTAAACCAATATTAGGATATTTAAAATATAAGATCAGAATAAAAAGGTAGATGCAGTAGTGACTAGAAAAATGTGATCTTCACCCAAGGTCTTTATGCTGTTTTTTTCCTTTCTAGATATTAGAAGAAATTATTTTTGGTGATAAATACGAAGGATAAACAGGCATCTCCCTAGACACCCCCACACCCCCACACCCACCCACCCACCCACCGACACACATGTTTGAAAGAAGAATTTGGATTCAAGTTTTAGTGTATGTCCAAGTATGAACTATGCTAGTAAACTTAAGGCATCGTTTTAGCTTGAATCTAGCCTGCTCTTTTCACTTTGAGTAGCTGGACATCGTGAGTGTGTGTGTGTGTGTGTGTGCGTGCACATGTCTGTGTGTTTGTGTGCACATATGTGAGTGCATGTGTGCGTGTCTGTGGGTGCATGTTTGTGCATGTGCATGTGTCTGTGTGCGCATGAGCGACTATAGACTGTCCATGTATACAGTGGACCATTTTAGTTGCATGATGATTCATGGCCAATGCCGTATATTTAGCGGTGTTCTAAGGAATTCTTTGGTATGGATTTTGAGTAAAAAGAAAGCAAAGTTATCAGTTCTAGACCCATCATTTAGAGGAACAGGTGGAGTCATTGATCGGGACATTATCCTACCACATTACTTGGCCATCTAGAAGCTTTTGTTCTGGGGGCTGAGAGATGACTTAGCAAACAAGAGCACTTGTTGCTTTTGCAAGGGACCCAGGTTTAGTTCCCAGCACCCACATGATGGCTTACAACTCCAGTTCCAAGAGATCTGGTGCCCTCTCTGGATTCTGCAGGCAACAGTCACACATGTAGTGCACCATGTACATGCAAGCAATAGACATATGCATAAAAGAAAAAAATTAGAGATTGCTTTTTTTTCTTGAGGACTAAGAAGATAGCTTAGCCAGTACTTGTAGCATGAAGGCCTAAGTTAGATCCTCAGACACGTGGACTGGTTCCTATCTGTTATCCCAATGTTGGATGGGAGGCTCCCAGGGTCTTGCTGCCAGCCTTGCCTAGTCTCACAGTTCCAGGCCAATAAAAGACCCTATCTCAAAAACTAAGGGGATGGATCTGAGGACTGACATTCATGGTTGACCTCTGGCCTCTGACCTCTGCATGCACCTGTGCTCATATGTACACGGCATGTGGTATGATTAAGCCAAAGTTTATTTTTCTGTGGGGTTATTTATTTGTGCAAATAAAATCCATCAACTAGCTTGTCTTTACAATAACAAGAGACTCAGTCATGTATCCATACAATGCATATCCAAAGAAAATGGAGTCAGCAAGGAGTGTGCACTCCCGTGTTCACTGTAGAACGGTTTACAGTTACCAAGACATGGCAGTAACATAAGAAGTTACAAAAAAGGAACAGACGCCTGTCCTAGGACACCAGGATGGAACTGGAGATTATTGTGTTAAGTCAAATGGGCCAGGTACTGGCTACTGTCACAGTGGAAGTGGAGGGCAGAATGGTAGTTACCAGAGGCTGATAGAGTAGGGGCGGGGGGAAGGGGAAAGGTTGACCAGCTGGGTATAGAGTTCAAGGCTAGTGTAAGACTTTCTGAAGGCTGTTTAACAGTAAGTTCATAGAGCAGTAACAACAGCGTGCTGGCTACTTCAAAAAATTAGAAGGATTTTTAATGTTTTTACCATAAAAATTTTTTTTAAATGTTTGAGGACATCGATGTTTAGCTTGTTTTAATGATTATATGATGTGCATGTATACCGAACGCATCTGTATACCCGTGAATATGTGTACATCTATGTTCTCATGTATCCGTTAAGCTCACGGTTCATCAAGACTTCTTACCGTAAAGCATAGCATAGGAGGGGAGCTAGAGCTAGGAAAGCAGAGCAGAGACGCAGAGCAGCCCGGTCTGGAAGAAGACACAGCTGAGGAGATCTTGGTAGTTCTGTATGCAGCTGTCTGCTAAAAGTGAGGTGTAGGTGCCAGTTTAGATGATGGAGAGAGAACATTTGCTGTAATAGAAATGGTAAGCCCAGGGCTAGAGACATGGCTCAGCAGCTGAGTGTTTGTCGTTCTTCATAGGACGGGGTGTTTGGTTCCCAGCACCCAAGTGGGCAGCTGGAAAGCATTTTTAACTCCAGCTTCCTGGAATTTGGTGCCCTCTGCTGGTCTCTGCTGGCACTATCACACATGTGCTCATACAGGCACACACAGACACAGACACACACACAGACACACACACACAGAATCTTTTTGAAAAATTAGGAAGCTTATTGGATCACATGGTAGTCTTAACATAAATTCGAGTAACAGTCAGAGCCAACGTGACTTTGGCTTTACCCTGAAAGCAATTAGCAACCATGGTAAAGGGAATTGGTTGGTGACATTATCCAAACCTCAAGGGTAGGAGTCATGAGAGAAAGAAAGTATTTAAAAATAACCATAAGCGCTCTACTGAGACTACAGGGTGCACATGGTTTGCCTCCAGACAGCTCATTTACAGTTTTTAAACTGTGGCTCTAAGAAGAGTCGCCAACACTGAAATAGCCTTGTGGCCACATCCTTATACAAAACAGTGCAGAGGGCCCTGTCCCTCAGATTGTGTGGATGTGTGCCCAAGTCCCCTGCTGAGCCTGATGTCAAGGCTTCTGTCTTGCCAGCATTCCTGGGCCATCTCTCCCTCAATGTATGCTGTTCAAGTCTGCTATATTTCCATACGCGTTCTAGTCAAGTGACTCTGTACGTGTGTGTGTGTGTGTGTGTGTGTGTGTGTGTGTGTATGTGTGTGTGTAGAGCAGGAGTCACCTTGACACTGTTGTCCCAGGGAAATGCCATGGAGTCCCAGGGGCTTTTTAAGTACAGACAGACAAGCTATAATGACAAAAGTAAAGACATTTTTGGAATGCTTCATTTTTATCATAGCTTGATATAAATTCAGCATAGGAATAATGCTTGAAAGTAAATTAGCATCATGAAGAAAGGATATACCATAATATAAAGTAATTTAACATTTATAATGCAAGAGACCATTTATTAAAGAAAATACCATTATGTAATAATGAGGCTCATAATTTCTTATGGAAATAATACTGTATTAATTTGATGTATTCATACTAACAGTGAACATGATATTTAAAATTTGGCTGTCACATAATTATGCTTCTACTTTGTGAAATGTTACACTGTCACCTACAAAAAAACCTTCTTTGAGTGAAGATCCGTGATCTTTAGCTTTCGATGGCAGGGTGTAATGTGCTACTGAGGTATTTTTAAGTGAAGAGGTGGGGGAAAAAAAAAACTGAGTCATGAGCTAAGAATTCTTCCTTCCTGATCTGCTAGGGCAAGGCTCTCTACGATCACACTCGCCTTCAGCAGAGAATGAAAAGAAAAAGACATCCCTAGGGCCACAGATTGGAAGAGTCCTTGGGCGTTAGGCCCGGAAGGAAAAGGTGAACAGACAGACATGGGCTTTGTAGTTGTTGCTTAAGCAACCTAAGTGTTCAAAGGGAGAGCAAGACCTAAAAGTTGTAAAGATTTAATCCTGTTCTACTCAGCACACAGCAGTGTCAGGGCTGTGAGCCACTATGTGACACAGGCGGCTTGGCCCCTTGGCTCTTGTTCGTGTTCTGTTCTGCTTTAAGAAGTAAGTTTGGCCAGAGAGAGGTGGCGCATGCCTTTAATACCAGCACTCGTGAGGCAGAGGCAGACGGAGTTCGAGGCCAGCCTGGTCTTCAGAGCAAGTTCTAGGACAGCCAGGGCTACACAGAGAAGCTCTGTCAGGCGGTGGGGGTGTGGGAGTCGGAGAGGTATGTTTCCATAAGAAAAATGATCTCATGTTAAAGGGACTGATTAAAAGTGAAAAGGTTAGCTAAATTAGTTTCCCGAAGAAAGGATAGACCATAATATATCCTGCGCCTGCATCCTGCATGATACGGCGCTTGCCTAGCTTCTAGGAGGCTCTGGGTTTACTGCAAAGGGAGGGAGAGAAAGTGAGCTGTATGTTAGGGTAAATAACGGCTCAAAGTTTACTAACGGTAGAGGAGAACCCAGGATGGAACGATGCATCTTTGACTGGCGTTTGCTAACATTTCAGAAGTGAGGAGAAGCGATCGTGGGTAAGACGTAAAAGCAGATGTATTTCTTGCCACAATATTTTCCAGCTGTCAGTGGCAATGCGTTTCTTAAACCGATATCCACTACTGTTTATACACTTACAATTTCTGGTCAGATTAGGGTGGAAGGTTGTGGTACCTACGTATATAAAATAGTATAATAACGTTCTCTTCTTTTTGGAACAAATTTGTTACATGAAATGTCAGATGAGCCATTTTGCTCATGTCAGACATTTGAAAGTAATGGAACGAAGGCAACGTGGAAGACCCGTAATTCATGCACTGGTGTAATGGAGCAAATGAAACGCCAGAGCTCTCGTATGGGTCCAATTTCAGCACCGAGCGCTTACCTGTCAGTCAGCAAAATTGTCCCTGAATAAAAATGAACCCCATCTGAGAGACAGCGTTTTAATATACATCACATTCTCTGACTCTATCGAGAGGGAGACGCTGCTTGGAAAGAGAGACAATGCCACTGAAAAAGACATTAACAGCAACCCCGGAGCGCGCTCAACATTTTGCTCGCACTGATGCCCACAAAGGGGTTCTGGTTTGCCCTTTCTCCCCTGAGCTGTTGACAAACTTCCACAGTGCTACCCACGCCACCACCCCACTCCCCCTCCTCCGTATATCTTATCACCACGGAAAGGTGATGCTTCACCCCAGTCAGTGAGAGATTTGTCCACTTGGGGAGGTGGAGACTGAGTTTTAGACAGGAAACTTTGTTCTTGTCTGGGTGCAGCCGAGAGACATTATTTATGGAGGAGAATAATTAAAAATGGATGTCACACAAAAGTCAGACATGCTCTTGCAGGAGTAATTACCATGGTCCCAAAGTGACTAGCATTCTGTAGGAAAACATTTCATTTTGAATAGATTCCCACTTTTCTATATGATCAAGCATCTTATAGAAATAAGGTGTGTGGGTTTTTTTTTTTTGTTTTTGTTTTTTTCCAATTCCTTGTGGTGTTTAAAAAGCAAATGGGAAAGTTAAAAATTTGTGTGCTTGCTTCAGTGCCCACGCATCTGGGTTTCCTGTACCCTCCCTCCAAGAGCCCTGATTTGTTCTACCTTTGAAAATGTCTGTTTTCCATTTCTGTGTTTCAAGACTCAGAGTGCTTATAGGAACCCAAGAAGCTATTGAAAACCAGTAATGACTAGTTCTCCTAAATGCTAATGATTGAGAATGAACTAGCAATCTGAGTTCAAAAATAAAATAAAACAAAACAAAGTGTGCCGTTTTAGAAGCGATGATAATTAAACCAAGCCCAGGGACCCAACACTTACAGCAGCACTAATGCTTAAAAAATTATGAGTATGTAGAAAATTTACATAAATCCTTTTTAAATGATATATGGGAGGGGGGGAGAAAGAAAGAAAAACCAAGGTCACGGGACTGAATTTATTTTAATCCCCTGGTTCAAGTGCTGCTAGAAATAGTCATACTTGTATCAATCTATATTGCATGACTTTTGTAAGATGTGAAAATAGTGTTTTCCACTAAATTGTCACTTATTATTGTTTATTTAGGGCCACTAACATAGAAAAATTTCTCAGCTACAGTGTCAAAAGAATAGGGACAATTTGATGTTTTCTTTTGATACTGTTTGTTGATATCTAGACCACTGTAGCTCGATTGCCTAACATTAAACCTATAATAACAACGCAATCATAGCAGTATCATCATGAATGTTGTACAATGGAGACAACGTTTACACGGCTTCAGAATGGTAATTATCAAACTTTTTGTCATGAAGCGCTTATTTGTCAGCATTGATCCGCCCCGGTCAGTTGTTAGCTCCTCTCATCTGAGGTGTATTGATTGTATAATCAGTAGATAGAGGCTGTGGGCAGATGAAATTCAGTGTTGTTGGGCAAATTATTGGCTGCTTGCCTGTTGACCTGGACCCTGCTGGTTACACCTTGGCTGCTGGTGGGATTATTACTCATTTCAGTGACCCTGCTTTATGGCAGAACACTCGGTATTATTATAAAAGATAAATGCCATCCTGCTTGCTACAGTTGTGGCTGTCCACACAAATGTCACAAGACAGCGAGCCTGAAAACTCACCCTGCAAGAGTGTCTCAGAGGAAGCCAGAGGGAAATGCTTCCAAGGGCTCACTCCTTTCTGCGTTTGCCTCCCCATGTGAATTTAATGAGTAAGATTTCTATGGGCATCTCTCTGGTGAGAACAGTGAGATTTCCTAACCATAACTGTGTATTTGTGTGCTAAGTAAGGGTCGTGGCAGCGTGTCAATTAATGGTCTTGTTTTACCAGTAAGAATGCCACCCAGACGTAGATGAAGCTAGGCAAGCTGGCTAAGGTCACGGTGACTTGGTGATGAGGCTAAGAGTGAGGTCTGTGAGCCCTGCCTGTGGGTTTAGCTCCCCCTCTATCGTCTTTCCCTATTGAGTTATCTAGCCACAGCATTAAATATAACTGTCCAAATGATCTAAGATTTTATTCCTTGACTTAAAAAAGACCCCAATGTTATTTAAAGCAATAACTACATAGGGCAATTTTGAGACTATTTGAGTTATTAAATGTAACATTCCAAAGGCCAAGGAGCTATATACACAAACAAAGTCATTTTATATAGAGAACAGTGCAAAGTTTATTTTATAGCGTCAACTTCTTTTTAAAAAAGGAGAGTGTGGATTGGTATTCCTTTAGCCATGCTCTGTCTGCCTGGATCACACAGGACCATTGGGCTGGCATCGCATCTTAATACCAAGACTGGGTGGACTCCTTAGACACCACATGGGAGCACGGGATCGGTAGCCTATTTTTGATATTCCAATCACCCCACCAATACAATTTTTAATGCTGACATTGTTTGCAATAGCTAGTCACCCTTTCTCTCTGAGAAGAAAAGGGCATACCTTGCCAACAGTGCAGTGCCATGAAACTCTTAACGTTTTGAAAATGATCATTTGACTTTGCAAATAGCAATCAAGATGAAGGAACATTTACACGCAGTCCCATGTTTCTAAATGCACGCAGTTGTACCTGGGAAAGGGCCTCGTTCTTCCTGCCAGCCCTGAGCCCATTGTTTCATAAAGGTCAGTGGTCACCTGCTCATTGTATTTTAAAGGCACACTCGCAGCAAGCAGCCTTATAAGCAAGTCTAGAGGCCCTGCATTTCTCTTTGAGCTGAAATTTCGCAGCTATTGAATTGCAATCGGGCAATGATTTATTTTTTTTATTCCTTGAGAAGCATTTTATATTCTTATTTTTAAAAAGCGGATGTCTGAATTCTGATCCTAAATAGTGCAGAAGAAGACGGGTGAAGATGTGAAAGTGGGTTACAGAGCTGATTGGACTTTGGCCTATTGAGCACTTCATCTCTGTGTGTGCCAGAGAAAATGGCTATTTGAGTTCTCCTTTAACACACTGCTGACCTACACAAGATAGAAAACTAAAAACCTCCTAGTTTCTTGAATTTCAAGCTGTTAAAAGAAAAATGGTGGGAGACCATTGTCTTGAAGTGAGTTCCTGCAATAGGCCCCTGAACAGTAGACCAAACCAAAATGAAGTCACTCATGCTGAATGTTACCAAATCAAACTGGAGCTTTAAGAAAGCAAATAGATCCACAGACTAATTTTTCTTTATAGATCGGAGATCCCAGATACCTGAGCCAACCTAATAATGAAGCACCCCCTGATCTAACTTAAAACACAAAAACAAACACCAGAAGAAACCAAATGTTAACAATTAGAGGTTTGGGTTGGGGTTTTTCCATCTCCTCCTCCTCCTCCTCCTCCTCCTCCTCCTCCTCCTCGTCTTCTTCTTCTTCTTCTTCTTCTTCTTCTTCTTCTTCTTCTTCTTCTTCTTCTTCTTCTTCTTCTTCTTCTTCTCCCTCCTCCCTCCTCCCTCCTCCCTCCTCCTCTCTCTTCCTTCCTCCCTCCTCCTTTTTCCCTCCTCCTTCCTCCTTCCTTCTTCCTTCCTCCTCCTCCTTTTCCTCCTCCTCCTCCATTTTTCCTCCCCCTCCATCTTCCTCCTCCATCTTCCTTCTCCCCCTTCATCTTCCGCCTCCCCCTCCTTTTGTTCTGTTGCCTTGTTTCTACCTTTAAAAATCTACTGGTTTGGGGGCTGGAGAGGTAGCTCAGTGATTAAGAGCACTTGCTTCTCTGACAGAGGACCTGGGTTCAGAGCCCAGCACAATTGTCTGTAAAGTAACTTCCATTCCAGCAACTCTAATGCCCTCTTCTGGCCTCTGCTGGCACCAGACACACACGGTACACATACATGCATGCCTGCAAAACAGTCATGTACATATAATAAACATAAATTATTTTAAAGAAACCCCACTATTCTGCTACTGCCCAGGAGGAGGAGAGCTCATAGAGTGGAAGTTGCCCTAGCACACAGATCACGTAGAAAAGCCAATTGAATCTTTGCTGAAATTCATAACATTGTCTTTGATAAAGGCTTCCAAAAGTACTCTAAACCTTTGTACACATTCCTTTTCTTATTGCTGCTGAAATACTATCATACTTATCTATTTGAAACTTCTAACTATTCTGATATCTTCTCCCTTAATTAACTCAAAGGCAGGTCTCATGTAGCCAGTTATTTGTGTGGTGACCCTAGTATATTGCTAGCCCTTTTGTGTTTGGCCCATTTTAGAGTTGTTTTTTTTTTAACATTGTGCAGTATTAGTCTTTATGTGTAAAAGGAACTTAAATATTAATTACAACAGCTGAACATGCATTTAACAAGTTTATAGGGCCAACTCCCTGTGAAGCCTGCTCGTAAGCATCGATGTGGTTCCTGCTCTCAAGCTCGGACGGTGGGAAAAGAGTCTGAATAGACTTACTATTCATCACTGAAGAGACTCCTCTGTGCTCCCTGCTAGAGTGTAGCCCTGAGCTTTTCCAGGCTCCTAGATCTGCCTTGCCTCGAGATCCAGATAAATGCAACCCTGTGGCACTCACTTGTCGTCCCCACTTGTTTAGCTCAGCCTGCTGCTTCTGAGGTCCAGCTCTGCTCTGTGTGCATTGGCGGCCTTCTCTTTCTGGCTCACATTCTCCTTTATAGATAGACCACGAGCTCTCTGTTCATTTCCTCAGCCTGCTGTGCACGTGGGAAGGAGAGAGGCATCTTATCTTTCTCTTGACAATGGAAATGCACCAGAGTATCAGGGACATTGCCTTACGTTGACCATAAATAACATAGCGGCCCACATGAAAATAACGTTAACAAATGAAAGTTTGTTAGAAAGGCATGCCCCTGCCTATAGAAACTGCTTTATTGATAGCTTATGCATAGTATTAAATGTTCTTTAAGTTGTCAATAAAACAATTCACACCCATGTTGTGGGGTAGTTAGGAAATACAGCAACTATATGTTGGACACAAAAATCAAGGAAAAATATCTTTGTTATACACAGAGCACCAAAGGTAAACGAGATAGAACTCCTCCCCTGGAGGTGCTGTGGTTTGAGGTGAGAAGCCGGGCCTCTGCATGAAAGGATGGAAAGAAACAAGAGCGAGGTGACAGAGGCGAGCAGCATTAGTGGCCAGCCTCTACCGAGAGCAAATTTTACCTGCTCTAAGCTAGTCAGGTTAATTTTGATACTTTTAAAGATTCTGCACTAGATGAAATCATTGAACAGTCAATTAGTCCCCACACGGGGAGCACGCAGCACCAAGTACTCACTATCTTGGCTTTGCAAAGAGCAAATTGTACCAGATCGATTTAATTTCCTCTTCAAGAGATTGGCAGTTTATACCGACATTTAGGAAGCAGGATATGTAATTTATCTGAACTTCAGACAAGACTTTTGCCTCGGCCATGCACATTTTTTTAGCACGAGCTCAAAAATGATCTGGTGCTGTCCGGGCCATTCCTCAGCAAGGGGCCGCTTCCCCAGCTGGTCAAGTTTTAAACAGATGAACAACTGGGAGGCAGATCTCAGTACAGTGCCTGGCATGCAAGCACGAGGACCCGAGTTCGGATCCTCAGCACCCATGCGAGAGCCAGCACTCACAGGAGTGCTGCTGTCGATCCCTGCAGGCCGGTCGGTGCAGCAGAATTGATAAGCTCCACGTTAGTGAGAGACCCTGTCTCCAAAGATGAGCTGGACACTGGTTGAGAAGGATATCTGATGCTGGCCTTTGACTTCCTCATGCATGCTCTCATGTGTGCATGTCCACCCACAAGCATTCACTCACATCAGCAAGTGCATACACTGCTTACACACACATGCACAAAGAAAAGAAGCTCGCGTGTTGGGTCACAAAAGAAAGCTTTGATAAAAGCATTTTGGGAGGCTATTTAATTGTTAGATTTAATGAGCTTTAAATTTTGAAAAATAATTCCATCTATACTTTTTAAAGGGTGCATGCTGAAGTTATCGTAAACAGTACCAAAGAGAGATGCAAGATGGGAGAGACTTGGTCATACGATGACAGAGAAAGGCTGGGGAGCCATAGCATAACTTCACATGCATTGACAAACCTGTTATCAGTTAAGAACAACACGTAATCACAGAATGCATAAAGAGGAATATGGTTTGCAAACACAGGAAGCAGAGAAAAAAATAACTGCAATGTTTGGTCAATCAAAACTAGGACTATTCAGCTTTCACACGCCAGGGGAGCTCAAGGGTCCGGAGGGACGTATTCTAAGTATGTGAGAAGATGAACTGATGTTTCTTTAAAGTTAAGCCTAGCAAAGAACTTCATTTTTTAAATGGGAGTGCTGTTGCATTTTATAGTAATTTATTGACCAGACAGCTGAATGTCACTTCACCATAGAAAGGTTGCATGTCACCTCTTCATGGAAAGATTGCATGTCACCACACCATGGCAAAGCTTGTGTGAGAGCAGTAGTCTTGTTTTGATTCTGACAGAGAATACCAGTGAATAAGAAAGATTTAGTTAAAGAGAGGCAGAACTCTGACTACCAGAGTCAGGAAACACTAAAACCTGCCACCAAAGGTTTCTGAAATATCTTCTTCTTGGAAGCTGTTGGAAAACAGAATGGCACCCTCTGCCCAACGTGGCAGAAGCAGGCAGTTTCTGAGTTAAAGGCCAGCATTGTCTACAGAGTGAGTTCCAGAACAGCCAGGGCTATACACAGAAACCCTGTCTCAATAAATAAATAAATAAATAAATAAATAAATAAATAAATAAATAAATTTTTAGCATTTATTTCCTTATTATGAGTTCTTTATTAGAATTCTGAATACAAGATCTGTAGTAGAGATGCGACTAGCAAATACACCCCGCAGAGCTATAGCTTGCCCTTTTATCCCTTCACTGTTTTAAAATATTTTTATTCTTTGAAAATTTCATACAATTAAGTCTGATCATATTCTCCTCCTTAACCTCCCAGACAGAGGTTCTCCCCTCTACACCCTCACCTTCCTTTCCCACCCAATTTCAAGGTTTTCTCCTTCCTCCTGTCCTTCCTCCCTCTCCGACTCTTCCTCCTCCTCCTCATCTTTTTCTCCTCTGTGTCTCCTTTTTATCGAGACCAATTGTACTGTCCAACTACTCATGGGAGCAGGGCATGCCATGAATGTGTGCACCTGACCAGGAGCCACACCATTAGAGAAAACTGCTCCTCTCTCCGAACGCTAATAGCTCATCAGCTAGTTCTTGGGGGTTGTGTGCCCCTTCCTCCACTCCATGGGTGGAGTTCTCTGACTGGCTCTAACTCAGCCAAGTGCTGTCCATGTTGCCCCAGTCCCCAGTGGATATGTCCATCTGCCTTGTTGTGTCTGGAAACTGCCATGTCCTTGTACTTTCCATCACTTCTGGTCCTCACAGTCTTTCCCCTCCCTCATCCAAGAAGACAGCCAAGCCATGTGGAAGGGGGTGTGAGATATGTGTTATCTGGGTTATCTCCAGATTATCATCTTTACTTCATTTAGCTTCTACTTTCACATTTTAACAGCTGCTGGAATATTCTATTGTGTACATGTCCTGTCTTGTACATCATTCATCAGTTGATAGGCATCTAAACTGTTTCTGTTTCCTGCCTGTTGGGAATAGAGCAGCGTTGAGGTAACTCTGCAGTAAAGTCTCTGCTCTTTGGGGTGCATATTTACGTGTGGTATAGCTGGATCTCATTGAAGATCTAGTTCTAGCCTTTGGGGAATACTTCACACTGATTTCCATTGTGGTTGAATCAGTTTGCATATCAGCAATGAATTAATGTCTGTTTTTACCACAAGCATGCCAGCATAGGTTGTCAGAGGTTTTGTTGTTGTTGTTTTTTTTTTTTATATTTTTATTAGGTATTTTCCTCATTTACATTGTTGTTTTGTTTTTTAATCCTTGCCACTCTGAATGAGTTAAGATGAAATCTCAAAGTAGGTTTAATTTGCATTTTTGATGGCTAAGGCCGTTCAACATTTTACCAATATTTCTCATCCACTTGCATTTCCTATTTTGACAACTCTGTTTAGTTTCATGGCCCATTTTAAAATTGAGTTGTTTTCTTAATGTTTAGGTTTTTTTTTTTTTTAAAAATTAAAAAACTTTATGTGTAGCTGGGCAGTGGTGGCGCACGCCTTTAATCCCAGCACTTGGGAGGCAGAGGCAGGTGGATTTCTGAGTTCAAGGCCAGCCTGGTCTACAAAGTGAGTTCCAGGACAGCCAGAGCTACACAGAGAAACTCTGTCTCGAAAAACAAAACAAAAGAAAACAACAAAAAAAACTTTGTGTATGAATGTTTTTCCAGCATGTATATCTGTGCACCATGTGCATGCCTGGTGTCTTTGGAGGAGCTGTTGGTTCTAGAGTTACAGATGGTTGGGAGCCACCACAAGTGTGCTGAGAGTTGAACCTGAGTCCCCTGGCAGAGCAACCAGTGTTCTTAGCTACTGTGCCATTTCTCCATTCCCTGAGTTCTTTCCATAGTCTACATTATTTTTGTATCTAGCCTTTGTCAGAGGTGTAGCTGGTAGAGATTTTGGTTTTCCTCACTCTGTAACCTGCCTCTTCACTTGAATCATGGTGACCCATGTGGTCCTACTTGTCACCTGTTGGCCTTGAGGCCTATGCTACTGAGGTCCTATTCAGAAAGCCTCTTTCTGTGCCTACAAATGAAGGTGTGTTCACTATCTTCCCTGTCAGAGCCTGAGTATCAGGTCATATGTTAACCTCTTTGAATCTGTGTATGCTGTTACCCAGCTTGCTAGGTGGTGGGCCATCTGACTGGTACTGTACAGTCTCCGGGTCATGCTGTGTTAACAAGTTAACTGGGTATTAGAGGTGATCCCAGTTCAGCTAGGGATAGATGATACTTCTGAACCCACAGTTTTGAGTTGGATTTCATTTGCTGTTTGGTGGCATGGTAGGTCCTCTTACTTTAATGAAGTTCAAGTCTTTTTTTTTTTCTTTCTTTTTACAAATTACACTTTTGATTTCATGTGCTAGGCATTTCTCATTGTCTTACTCAAGGCCATGAATGTTTTCTCTCTCATTTTCATACAAGGCTCTTATACTCGAAGTTTTAAAGTCTTTGTAAATGATACAAGGTATAGATTGAGATTCTTATTTTACATATTGATTTCTAATTATTCTAGCATCCTTTGTTGAGAATATCATTCTTTCTCCACTGAGTTCTCATTGAATCTGTGTTGAAGTTCCAGTGTGTGTGTGTGTGTGTGTGTGTGTGTGTGTGTGTGTGTGTTTGAATTCTGGATTCACTTCTTTTCGTTTATCTGTCCAGTGTGCACTGCAGCATTACTCTCTTGGTCATGGCCGTGTTGAAGCAAGACCTATAGTCAGGTGGTATTCATTCTCCAGCTTTGATTTCCATTTCCAAGAATGTCTTGGCTATGCTAGGTCTTTTGCATTTCTGTATGAATTTTAAAATCACATTATAAATTTCTTCCTGACTGCCAGGATCCTAACTGTGACTGTATTAACCATTAGATCAACTTGGACCGACTTGCTACCTTAACAGTTCTGCATCTCCTAGTTCTCCTCCTAGTTCTGGGAATGACATAGGCTAGTGTCACCTCCAGGCTTGTTACAACAGTATTTATACAAGATGTTATACATCTCTAATCCATTTAAGGACAAAAAATTTTTAGACTATTATAAATTTTCCAATAGATTGTTTCTAGTATCAAGAAATACGATTTATATATTTTTTTTCTTCTTTTCTTCTGGAGTATGGATTAGACCTCCAGTGGAGTGTCTATTAGAAGTGACAACTGAATGTGACCATTGGCAGACATTGTTCAGTAAGTTTCTCACAGTTTTTCATGGAGTTTCTACTAACCTAGTGTTGATTTTATGAAGTTGAGTGAAGTTCTTCCTGGATAGTTTTCTGTAAAAGCCTGAGAAGAATTGAGTTGTTTCTCCTTCGCTGGTAGGCTGTCACCGGTAGGCCAGATCAGCCCAACTTCTTTGTGCAGAAGGTTTTAGTCACCAAGGGTTTTACTTGCTTAACAGATATTGGGAGACGGGCTTTGTTGTTTGTTGTTGTTTTGTTTTGTTTTTTAGCAAGCTTTGGCATTTGTGTCTGCCAAGGAATGTAACCTAAGTCATCTAAGTTGTAAATTTATTAACATAAAGTTATATATAATTTTTCTTCATTAAGATAGATCCTTAAATATCTGTCGCGTCTGTAGTGATGCCTCCTTTCTTATTCTTACAATAGATAACTGTATCCTCTCTATCTTTTTCCCTCATCAATCTGGCTAGATATTATTACTTTTATTTATTTTCTCAATTAGCTTTTATTAGTTTTATTGGTTTTTAATTTCTCCATTAAGATATTTCTGCTCTAATCTTTAGTTTTATTTCTTCTGTTTGTTTTGAGTTTTATTTTTTTCTTTCTGGGATTAAAAAAAATTAATGAAGCCAAGGCCTATCTTCTTCAAGGGAAGGGTGGGCAGGGTTTTATAATGCCCAGGCCACAGGCCCACAGTTCTTCTGCTTCCTCTCAGTCCTCCAAGTGCTCAGATTATCAAATGTTCAAAGCCTTACCTGGCTTTTGTTGTTGTTATTAGAACTTACCACAAATTTTATTTTAGATTTTTATCTAAAAACACCCTGTATATGTTGTGTCTTAATATATATTCACTTTCATCATTTGAATTTTATTTTTGTTTCTTCTTTGACTCATGGGATATTTGAAAAGTAAAATTAATTTTTGGGATTTTATGAATATCTTTCTCCTATTGATTTTCAATTTAATTACTTTGTGGCCAGAGAAAATATTTTGTGTGCCTTAGATTTTGTTAACAGTGATGAGACCTGTTTTATGTTTCAGAATATGATCCAAGATGGTAAGACTTCTATTGGCATTTCAAAAGACTCTGTGTGTGTGTGTGTGTGTGTGTGTGTACTATATGACTATAACTATATTTATTTATAATAGATAATGCTTTTTAGTTTAGTAGTAGATGTATTGCTTAGATGTGGTTTGATCCTTTTATATGCTGCTTTTATGTTGTTTCTGATGAGATCTGGAGAGTATTTGTATAGAACTATTTTTTTTCAAAATCTTGACAAAATTTTCTGTATATTCAACTCAATACTCACAGAATTGTGAAGATCTTTCTATACAGCCAAAACAAATAGTCCCTACCTCTGTGCCTGCTCTGCGACAGAAATATGTCATAATATGCTCCCCATCTGGTTCTGTGGCCCATCCAAATTTTAGAACCACATTTGATAAAATACGACCTCTTGAAGTTCAGTCATTGAGAAGCCAGGGCCACAACATTTCTCAAGAACCAATGAAGTCTTCATTAACCCATGACTCTCTGTATTAACTGTGCTTCTATCATAACATGCCCATAGAACTGAACGGTGGGACTCCCATCCCAGAACACTCTGGTAGGAAGCCACTGATTCACTTGTTGTTATGTGCCTGTGTGTGCCTGCATGTGCATGCATGTGGGTGTGAAGGAACATGTGTATTGTGCTTGGAATGTTGTGGCCAGATGTTGCTTTCAGGTTTCTTCTTTAATTGTGTCCTTCCTTCCTCTCTCTCTCTCTCTCTCTCTCTCTCTCTCTCTCTCTCTCTCTCTCTCTCTCTCTCTCTCTCTCCCCTCTCTCTCTCTGACAGGTATCACTGTAGCTCTGACTAGTCTAGAATTTGTTAAGTAGACCAGACTGGCTTAGCCTGTCTGTACCTCACAAGTGCTCGAGTTTTTAAAAGGCCTGCACCACACACCTGGCACATTTTGAGATGTTGTCTTTCCTTGAACCTGGATCTCTTCAATTTGGCTAGGCTAGCTGGCTAATTTACTGCACGGATCCTCCCATCTCTGTTCCCTACCTGTGCTGAGGTTACAGACAGAGGTTCTTATACCTGGCTCTTACAGGAGTGCTGGGGACCTGAACTCAGGTCTTCATGCTTGTATAATAGCATTTCACTAGCTGAGTCCTGGTTCTAACCTCCCAAGGTCTCCATGGTAATTAGAATCATGTACATTGAGCCCATTGTATTTTCATCTCCATGGTAATTAGAATCATGTACACTGAGCCCATTGTATTTTCATCTCCATGGTAATTAGAGTCATGTACATCAAGGCCATTGTATTTTCATCTCTATGGTAATTAGAATCATGTATATTGGACCCATTCTATGTTCACCACCAGTGAACATTTGCTTTAACCTGCCCCAAAACAAAACTTAAAAAAAAAAAAACCATATGTTTTTATAAGCAACTTGAGTCTATTACCCATCAGATCTTATCTTGTAAAGTCTAGAATGATTAAACTTATATTCAGTAATTGTGCAATATCCTGTATCAGTCTCTTTTTGTTGCTGTAATAAAATAGTGTAAGCAAGGCAGCTTATAAAAAGAAATGGTTATGGTTCCAGAGGCATAGGAGTGTCTACTATCATGGCAGGAGGCATAGCAGCAAGCAGGCATGTGAGGTAGATGTGAGGAAAGCTCACATCTTGGACTGCAAGCCTAAAACAGAGGGAGCAAACCAGAAGTAGGCACAGCTTTTAAGGGCAGCTCAGAGCCTGCTCCTAGAGATGGACTTCTTCACCACCTAAAACTCCCCAAACATCACCATCAACTGGGGACTGAGGGTTCAAATTCTCAAAACTGTGGGGTACCTGTCTCACTCAAATCCCACATGGCTCTCAGACAGTGACTTTCGAGAGTTTATTATGCAGAAGTCTCTGTTTGGGGCTGTCAGGATGGCAGTCCCCCGGTGCTTGCTGACTGACTGGTCGATTTATCTGCAAGGCTTTGATGAACTGTGGTGTGACTGTCCTGAGGGTTCAAGGTCCCCATAGACTACTTAAGTATGCAGCTAAGTTCTGCTCTTGAGAAGGCAGTGTTAGTCTCTGAGAAGTTGGTCCCTCTTAACATACATAATAGCATACAGCTATTTTGGCTAGCTGGGAAGAAATAATTGAAAATCTGTTATCTAATTTGCAGGGTTTCTATGATCAGTACCTAACCAGCTTGTGAGAACACCACCTTATCTAGAAAGAATGTCACTCTCTGGGCTCTTTGTAGATTGTAATGTACATTCTAATAAAAATGGCAATGCAGGAGCATGGTGACACACGCCTTTAATCCCAGCACTCGGGAATGCAGAGGCAGGCGGATTCCTGAGTTCGAGGCCAGCCTGGTCTACAAAGTGAGTTCCAGGACAGCCAGGGCTACACAGAGAAATCCTCTCTCAAAAAACAAGAAAAAAAAAAGGCAAATGCAGTAGATCATAGGTGATGAGTATGTGTGTGTGTGTGTGTGTGTATGTGTGTGTGAGGAGAGAGAGAGAGAGAGAGAGAGAGAGAGAGAGAGAGAGAGAGAGAGAGAGAGAAAGAATATGCATATAGCTCTAATATTCTCAGCCCTTATTGTTAAGGTGTCATGAACCCCTTTGGCATTTGATGCTGCTGTTCATGGATTTTTTTTTCTCAAAATAATGTTTCAAGTGCATTAATTTAGTGCCAAAAATTATACTGAAATATAATTATAAAAACATGTTGAAAATGGGCTGGGGATATGGTTCGGCCAGTGATGTGCTTACTAGCTAGACATTAGAACCTGAGTTGGCGCCCAGAGCTGATATAAAGGCTGGGCATGGGAGCATGTTCCTGTGATCACAGTGATGGAGGAAGAGGCGTGAGCTCCTCACAAGTAGATGAGTTTCTGTGAAAGAGTCTAAATAAAATAAAATAAAATAAAATAGAAAGGTATCCAGAAAGACACTTAACATCAACCCCACTCCCCCTTGAACACATGCATACACATATGCACACACTCACACAGATCACACATGTATTTGTACATATATGCACACTTGCCCACATACATAGGAGCATGCCTGCCAAAATAGACATGTTTAAAATACAAATGTGATGTCATACTATAGATGTTTCCTTATTAACACAGTAAAAGTGAAAAGTCTAATAAACTCTGGTGACTATTCTAAGTTTAATTTTGAATAGGCTACACTAAATTCATTTTGATCTTTACAATAAAGTTTTAATTTAAAAAAGATTAGCTTATGAACTCCATGATTCCTAGGCATGTTTCCAACTTTCTGTTAATTTTACAATGAGAACTTAGTTCCAAATCACAAAAGAATAAACTAGGCAAAAATAGAATTTGGAGGGATCTGAGAGGAGAAAAGGAAGGTCCAGTTTCTTCATGGAGCTGGGTGAAAGGCTCTGCTCAGCATCCTTTCCCTTCCACTACCCTCTGCTGAGTTCTCAGCGATGAAGAAGACAAGCAAGGCTTGGTCACGAGGCACTCGGAACTCACAAAACCTATTTCCAATGCTAACAACAGCGCCCGCAGCAGAAATGCTGTGATCCGAAGAATCATTGTCTACCGTGAGGAAATCCCAATTCAGAAAGACCCGGTCAGTCTGCAAGTCTGGATGTCAGTTCCCCTATGGTTCTTATCTTAGAAACTTGTCAACGTTGGACAAGGTGATGAGCAGACGCAAGCAGATATGGATGGTGAGCAGATACAAGCAAAGGGAAAGGAGGGTCGTAAGAGGCAAGGTTCAAAAGAGCTATACCCATCCCAGGTGTTCAGCGCGGATGCCAAACCTCATATCTGGGAGTTGCTAACTGGGACGCATGATTAGATGGAGTAATTGCACATGTCGGTAAAAAGCCATAATTACCCAAGAAAAATGTATGCATTTTATCTGTGTAAGGCTCCTCCATTTAGTATGCCTTTTACATTTTGATCAATTATAAGTCTATTAGCATCTTGGAGACTGAAACGCTGTATTTTGGGGAACTTGACACATGCGAGTTCTCCATCCTTATTTACTACAAGTCAGCTTTAATCCTGGGGGTAGAGCGGGAAAACCCTCTGGACATCCTAGCGAGAACCACTGAAGAGTCAGGAGCTCCGTCCGGGACCTTGCTAGAAAGTCTGCGGGTCTCTGTTTCTCAGAGACTGTGACAGTGACCTACAGCTTATTTATACACGGAAAGTAACACATCCTAAGACCTGGCAGCTTTCACAAGCAGATTGTATCTGTCCTTGTCTGGAGGGCTTTGTGACACTATTGTAAGTAGGATATTTTCTCCTGGCCATCTGGCAGTTCTTAGGAGCCAGTCACTCTCAATGTTTTATATAGCTTCTGCACGGCTTTCAGCTAATCCTTTCAATGAGTGAGCTGGAAGGGGTAGGTAGATACATCAATATCATATTCTTTTAGAGCCCATTGAATCCATGCCCTGTTATTATTTCCTTTAATAGGGCCATTATCTTCTCTGGGAATGAAAAGTAATTTGTCAGAATCATTTCTTAAAATTCGAAGATTAATCTATGTAAATTTTTTTAAAATAAAAGAAACCATAGGTTTTTTTTTTTTTAATTTTGAGCATACTAATTAAGAATCTCAAAAAATGGGAATCTGGAACTTAAGTTTACATATGTTTTAGGAATGATTTTTCAGTTTGGGTTCTGAAGTTGCACAGTAACCAAGCACAGGCTGTGCTCCTGTGGCCCCGAGCGAGCGTCCGTGCTGAAAGTACAGTTGGCACTTCGACAAGGCTGGCAAGAACATCTCCTGGCTCCCTCAGATCTTTGATTTGAGATGCTTGGAGATTTACCCTGAGATGGGGGTTTTACAATTTTCCTTTTTAAAAACTTGACACTTCATGAACTTGTGGCTTTAAATGCTTTGTTTCGTGCCGTTTGTGAAATGATCACGTTCTCGTTTTAACCCGTCTTTCTTCATGATAACCCACTGTGGTTGAGGGATCTTGTTAGCAAGCCCAGTACTACTTCCAGACTGAAATCTATGCTCACAGTCAGATTAAACTGCCAAAAACTATTGATCCTTTGAACTAACAGTTTAAAGATGCCCACCAGCCCCCCAGCTCTACAGCTGCCGTCCAAGGCCAGGCTTTCCATGGAAGCTTTCTTTCCCTAAATGTTTGACCTTTTGTGTTTAGAAACTTGACTCAGAGCATGGTTTCCTCCTTGCTGTTCAATAACATAGAGCATGTGTGTGCAAGTGCAAACACACACACACACACACACACACACACCCCACTGGGGTTGAGTGGGGAGGTGATATGCAGGCGAGAGAGACTGGTTGGATGGAAGTAGTATTTCTACTTTAGGGGGAATGTCAAAGTAATTAATTTTTTTTTAGGTTTTATGGTGATTTTGGAATTTTTTTTGTAGCAAATGGGGATGGAAAGACCCTGCTCTATAACACATCTTTGACTAGAAACTGGGATTTCCATAAGGTTTGGGTAAAGAGTCAGCTGATGCAGATTAGACTTCTTTATAACATCACTCCTGTCTCCAGGATCCCGTCATCTCCCAAATTTAAGTTTGAGTAGTGAATAATACAGTTAATTTTGGCATGTGTTATGATGGTGATAAGGAGAGGCAGGAGTTACCAGTCTCTGTTTTCTTTGATTACCATCATCTTCTCAAGCCCTCCATTCCCTCGGAGTCTTCTAAATCGAATGTGCTGCGGGGCTAGGGTGTTTTTACTGTTGAGTTTTCCTTCTCCAAAGCGTGCTTGTTAGTTCTCCAGTAGGCTTTATGATAGAGTTGTTAGCTTTCATTATCGGATACATTGTGGCTTTAGAGAAAACTGAACAAGGAGTGTATTGGTGGCTAACCCTATTTGGCCAACCTGAGCGAGTACCCCCATCCTCTCCGTCTGAGTGTTATATTGTTTGGGTCCCAGTGTGAGGTCCTCAGCCAGTGACAGACTCAGCTGAATGCAGAGGAAATGCAATTCCAAGGCCCCCAGACCTTTTCTCACCTCTTGTCCTCTCCCAAGAAGACTGTGGCAACAATTCTACCCTCTGCCGGGTTCCCTCTTCTTTTCCTTTATTTCTTCTCCTTCTTAATTTTTCATCGTCTATGGAGACAAAAGCATCTGGAGATGGAGAAGCCATAATTAAGAGGATTCCATGGAGGTGGAATTCCAGATTAGGGGACGATTATCGTATTCTCTAAGAGCTTGACTTTACCACCGACTTTTGCACTGTTCACATTACTAATCTTAGCCCAGGCCTATTGTCACTGTTACGGAAATTTTTTTGCTGTGGCCTTTTCAAATGGTAACATTTTTGTCCTATGCCTCTTTCTTTAGTTATAGGTTTCACTTGGGGGACATATTCATGTCATTTGCAACTGAGTTTGGTGATTTCTGTGGATTATTATGCCAAGCAACATACCTTAATGTACACACTCACTCACCTACACATTGGTGTACAGTCTCGAGAGTGCGTGTGTGTGTGTGTGTTTGTGTGTGTGTGTGTGTGTGTGTGTGTGTGTACGTGAACATGTGTATGTAAATGCAGATGCCATGAACAGCCAGGGGTGTCAAACCTCTTGGAGCTGAAGTTAAAGGTGATTTCGAGCTGCCTGACAAGGGTGTGGGCAACCTGCATGGGTCCCCTGGTAGAGCAGTGTATGCTGTTGACCACAGAGCCATCTCTCTACCCCCTCTAAAATGCCATCCTTGAAATAGCACTCTTGTTTTTAAAGGTCCCCAGACTTTAAAAGTCACCCATTTCAATGCTCCATCCTTTTAGAATATAGACTACTCATTACAGAATTTGAATACAATTTTGACTTTTTTTTCATTATGACCCTTCAAAATGACAGAGTCTGGTATCTTAAAGTTTGCCTTTAAGTTCACAGAAGGCTGTTTCTCAACTCCCCTGTCTCTCATTTGTCTGTGAGCAATCCCGAGTCTTCCTCAAGCTCCGGCTGCTTCTGTAGACTCGTGGCTGTCAGTGATACTGGCTCGGAACGAACTGATGTGCCACGCGACACCTCTTGCAGAACAGCTCTGCGGTACCCACCATCCTCCTGGTGGTGGCTCCGTTATGATCGGAACAACGTTTGCCAGGGTAGGAAATTCATTCTGTGCGCACAGGCTGTGAATTCCCATGGCAGGGCAGGCTCGTCTGTGAAAGAATATTTTTTATTCTCACTTGCCCCTTTGATTACATTCAGAATGTCCCAGCCATGCTGATGAGGTCATTCTAAGTTATCAGAACGTTTTTGCTGGTGTTGCCTTCATTTCCAACAACACATAAAAACTTAACTCACAGAGGAAACGGCAGAGAATTCTCTTCCTTTTCTCCCTGGGAAGCTAATTTGGGGAAGGAAGGCTTATGTATGAATCTTTCCGTTTTCTTTTAACAATTAGCGCATATCCATGCTTATTTCTTAACTGAACACTCAGCTGCTCTTGCATGCACATATTTGCATATACTGTGGGTACGATGCATGAGTATTAAAAGCCATCCGAGATTTACACGACACACAAAAAACAGTTTGATTTATTTTAATTTTGACTAATTATGAATTAAAAGTATAGAAAATATAATAAACTATCCATACACTTTTCCTAAAAGATAGCATTTTCTGAGAAACAGGCAAACAATTGACTATCATGATTTGTGTGGGGCATTAGATGTCTCATCCACATTTTACAAGAATTCCCTATTTGTGCATATGTAATTATAATTTTAAAATATTCTGATTTTTATAATTGACAATTTTCCAAATGTTCTTTCCAAATGAATTCTAGAAATGAGATCTTTAATTTGTATTATGAAATTTAAAAGCCAATAAAGTTATGAAATGTATGATGGTACAGATATTCATTACCCACCTCCGTGATTAAAGAAAGCATAGTCAGTCTCCTTTTATTTATGTCTCCACCTGTCCCCCTTCTTCCCACCACCGGTTATAAAGAAGTCAAATGCCAGATATCATTTCTCTCCTGAATATCTTCATTCACAAATGGCACGTGTGTTTTCTCCATCACATCAGATATGCACAGTTCCAGTTTCTCTGCCCTTTGACAGTCTCCCACTGCCACCTTTACAGTGGCTCCAGCCTGGCTCCAGGATGCACACACACATGGCCGAGGGACCACTCTGCTTCCTTTACTGTATCACCAGCCATTTGTCATAGGATCTCCCGGAGTTTGGACTTTGCTAACTTACTTTATTTCTGTGCCTCCACATTAGCTTTCCTGTCCCATTCTAGAGTGTTCTCTGCCATTTGCTTTGAATGTCATTCTCAACCTGCCCTTGTTTCCCTATGCAAGTGAAGGCTCTGAAGTTATAAATGTGTCCTGATGGGCTCACTTTCTTCTCTTGTAAGGGAAGGAGGCAGGAGCATGTCCCCAAGGGATGGCGTAGAATCTTTCAGTGGCCTTGAAAGGCCCTTGCTTGTTACTGTATCCCATCATAATGCTCTCTATTGGACTGAGCGGGGTTGGTGTGGGAGCCCCTGCTGACAACAGAACCTTCACCTCCTTCTGATGGGTACTAGGGCAGTGGGCATATCGGAGACCATCATCACCAGTGGACTTGGTTAAGTCGTCCACGTAATGTGTAGATGGGCTGGCGGCCACCCCAAAGCATCTTGTCCTAAAATGTTAGTTATCAAGAAAACAGAGGTATTCCTAAAATTTTACCTTTCCCTCCCTACCAAAAAAGCAATCTTGTTCTATATACTTGGATTAGAGTTACGAACACTTTTCTGCCCAGAGCAGTGTGTTTATTCAGTCAGAGGGCAGCTATTGAGCATCCACCTGCTAGAAAATTGTGCAAATCTCTGAGGACAAAAGAAAGGAAACGCTCGATTCCCAGAGAGCTTATAGTTCAGTTGAAAAGAAAGACATCAAAATAAAGTAACTTAACCTAAAATGAAAGACAGGAAATAATGAAGCATTAGGACTTGGGGTGTTAGGGTGTAGGGAGGGGAAGAAGAGGTGAGAGCCAGAGGGTTTCTGAGAAAGTTTGGGGCCTCTCTTATTGGGAGAGTGTTAATCTTATCAGGTAAAGTGAAATTGATAACCCCAGCTTCTAAGTTTCCTCCATATTTGTGATTCACACTAGAAAATTACCCAAATTACTGAAATCTACAGTTCCAATGAACAAAAACTGTCAGTACAACCAAAATAATGTAACTCTTTCAATTAAACTGACAAGCTACATTTGCAATATATTCGCTAAAAATACATGGAAATGGAATATCTCAAAGTAAAAATAGGGTGTGACTTGTTAGCTTCCATTGTGTTCTGTTACTTGTGTGAGGGAGGAAGAGGCGCTTCATAGTTCCCGACTGTTTTGTGTTGGGAGGGCCGATGAATAGCTACAGAGCCCCACCCGAGAGAAACACTTGCATTTTCCATAAGGAAGCTTGAGGGTGTTCTTGAGACTTTTCACATAGAAGAGTAGAGCAGAAGCAAGGTTCCCTGCCCCCTTGAAGGGTAAAGGTCACAGCAGGCTCACGGCTCCAGGCTTTTAACCATTGGGTCCAATAAACTGCGCCAGTTGGGGAGCGAACAGGAAATCAGGTGCAGAAAAGCTTAGCAGGGCAAAAGGGAGGGCCATCTAGGGAGACTGATGGCCCCAGGATGCTATCTCATACTGAGCTTTCTGAAGCCCTTGAGGAGGCTGGAGAGAGAGATGCTTTAGCGGTTAAGAGAAGGCAGGTTTGAGTCCCAGCACCCACGCGGGAGATCACAGCCACTTCTGGGGGATCTGATGGCCTCTCGGGACGGGACTTCGGCGTGAGCAGCACGCGTGCATGTGGTACACAGACATAGGTGTAGGCAAACTTTTTTTTTTTTTTTACACATAAAACAAAATTATAACTTTAAAAAAGAAGTTCTTGAAGGCACATCTGTGGTCAGGTGGTACACATATAAAGAATATATATTCAGGTACTTTAAGAAAATATAGAGCATTTCTACTTTAATAATGAAGAGGAGGAGGAGGAGGAAGGAAGAGGAGGAGGAAATAGCCGCAGTACCTACTAGCTTTAGCGCAGAATACTGTGCTCCGAAGAGCTCACAGAAAGGAGGTGTAAGCAATCCCTTTCTCCAGCCCATTGAGCCTGGATGCCATTCAAATAAATTGTGATGTGATGCCGCAAGAACATCATACACCAATTAAAAAACTCTGCACTTAGTTTTTGTGACCTGGAGTTATGCTTTAAGCCTAACAGAGACTGTTGTTATTAAAATGATCAAAACTTGATGCTTTAAAAAAAAAAAAAAAGCAAAATTTCATGGGAATAATTATTCAGGAAACCGGATAACCATCACACATAGAGTTTTGTCTTAAAGGGGAATGGCTGTAAGGATGTTACCAGTACCTGAAGAATTTCCAGTGTGTCTTTGCTAAGTAATAACGATAATAAAGTGTATCTTTGCTGAGTAATAAAAATTCATTACTGTAGCCTTAGCAGTTAAAAATTATATATTACTGAGTAAGTTCAGCACTTTGGTTTCTTTGACTGGTGGTGCTGTGGTGTGGGAGGCTGTAAGTATGTTCACCTGTGTACGTGCAAATAGAAGTAATAGGGAGAAAGGAAAGATGGCTGGATCTAAACCATTTTAAAGTCTGTGGTTCTCCTTTTACACTTACATGGCACTTAGTGGCATCTTTTTTGTAACGTATTTATTTTTGTAGTTTATTTAATTTTTATGTGTATGAGTGTTTTGCCTGTAAGTATGTCTGTGCACCACTCGAGTGCCTAGTGCCCTCATAGACCAGGGATGGTGTTAGAGCCCTTAAATTGGAGTTATAACTGATTGTTAGCTGTCACGTGGGTCTGGGGAATTTGCCCAGGTTCTCTAGAAGAGCAACAGGTGTACTTAACCAGTGAACCATCTCTCCAGCTCTTAGTGGCATCTTTTGGGGAACCATGTAAGATTTCTGTCTTTGACATTATCTGGGAAGCACGGGAGTAACACTGACTTGAAATCTTAACTCATACAGTTGGTTTTCACTTATCAGTTAGCATCCGAGTAGCTAATGTTAGCAGTGGTCAGCTGGCTCACAACAGAAAACACAACCAGCAGGACTGAGCTTTAAATTGTGAAATAAGTCCCTAATGATCGGGGAGTAGCACTCCTGGATGCCATCCCCTGTCTCCTTGATTCTAGCTGGATCTAGATCTTCCTCCAAGGTCCCCTGTGATCCAATAAGTGGGGTAGAGCACACAGCACAATAGAGGGGTTCTGGGACCCTAGTGTGGCACCACAGTGGCATCCCACTGATTGGTCATGACTCTATGCTATACTACTTGCTAAATTACCTCGTTTTTTTACATTGCCTTTGGTTGTGTGCAACGCTGTGCTTACCTCATTGAGGCATCAAAAGTTCCAAATCCCATCCCTCCTCTTAAGATGACATTTTTCCGATCACTCGTTAGGAGCTGACGCTGTTCTGAGTTCTTGTCACGCATCACTTCGCTAACTCCCAGGAGAGCCTTAGGAGTTGCTTTTGCCCTTTCACCGACGAGAGCAGTGAGGTATAGAGAATCGCTCCTATTTCGAAGGTCATCCATACCGTGATCGGAACCGCAGCCACAATACATACCGAGCAAGCAGTTAGAGTCTGTAAAGGGAGTTGCTGGGTGCATGCCACATTCTAACTAGGCACCGATTTTAGATCCATCATCTGTGGAATGAGGGGGTTAGATTACAGCTGTCAAACAGCCTGGAAAACCTGTGGTTCCGTAGAAGGATTAAGACAAATGTAAACAATCACAGTTTGAGGAAGAACATTGCACATCATACAAAACAGATAAGCATGAAGTGTGGGAGGGTTATACACAGTTTATTCCCAGAAAACCTGTCCCGCTCTTCTTCCCCCCCCCCCTCCCAATACCTCCTCTTCAACCAAAACAATTCCCAGAGGGACGGAGTGCCGGATCCCCTTTCAAAGGCTCCATTTGAAGGTGAAAAATGGGGGAAATAGACTGGTGGGCTCGGTGGGCCAAAGGAGTCAGCAAGCGATTCCCTGGGGGAACGGGAGGTGAGGCATGGGAGTTGTGTGTCTACTCTGTGCCAGGGGATGTGCTGGGGCTGACAGAAGTAAAGCTGACAGAATTTGCTTCCTGTCTAATGAGGGAAACAGAGAACCAGTGAGCAGCAGTGACATTGTAACTCCCTATCTATGGAGGCACACAGTTATCAACCCTAGTGTTCAGGGCAGAGAGCACCAAATGCAGAGTCCTGGAGTCAACAGTCACTGGCACATTCTGGCAGCGGGAAGAAGACAGAAGGACAAGCAGGAGTAAGTTAGGTGTCACCATCATACCTGCTGAAGCATGACTCTGAGGTCTCAAAGGCTTGTGTAAGTCATTCTGAGGACCTCTCTTTTCATCTTAACAGCACCGGGGAACCATTGACAAACTTGAAGCAGTTTGTCAGATCAGGGCTCCATATAAAGAGTGAATTGAAAAAAAAAATGGTGGCCCAAAATTGGAGAGATAGTTTGAAATGGGCAAAGAACAGCTGTCAATGGAGGAGGAGTCATATCTGAATGTGGGCTTTGGCTGAGAGGATAGAGAACTGTGGTCCAAGAGAGGTTTAGAAATTGGTCATTAGAACAGTGATGGCTTGGTACCTAAAGATGAGGGAAGACTCTCACATCCCTGTCCTGAGTATCCAGATAGACAATGATTCAGGTGAGCTGATGAAGTGGCTTAAGGCTTGTTACATTTGAGGCATCAGGGGAAAATAATCTAGTTAGGGCCTAGCATGTATGCTAATGAAAATGATGTCTGTTTCATGTCTTATTAGTACTTCCAAGGTATTATGATCAGGGCCTGGAGACATGGCTCAATGGCTAAGAGCACAGACTGTTCAATTCACAGCAACCACATGGTGGCTCACAACCATCTACAATGCGACCTGTGCCTTCTTCTGGTGTGCCCGAGGACAGCTACAGTGTACTCCTATATGCAAAATAAATCAATCAATCTCTTTTATAAAGGTATTATGATTGCATTTCATTACTTAACATGTCATCACAGAGTCTTGAGAGAATTCTTCAGAAGAGGCTGCTGCCAAGGATGAGAGGCTCCGGACATCAGGCAGGGCACAACAAGTGCATGGCCACTCACCCTGGTCCCCAAAGATGCCTGCCATTGCTCACATAGCTCACATAGCTCATTTATAGCTATGCTCTGCCCTCACCCTTGAGGATTTGAGACCAACAAGGGAACCATCTGTCTAGCCATGTTGGGCCCTCATGCCCTTTGTCCTCTGACCTCCAGCCTCCAGTCCTGCGTCCTGTGAGTGTCCTTGCAGGGTAGCTCTCACTACACTGCCTTTCTGCCCTTGGCCAAGAGCAACCCCAATGCTCCCTGCTTGGATGGTTGTGTTCTTCCAGGCCAATCTCCTTAGCCAACTAAGTAGCCTTGGAAGAACACAAACATGCCCTCCCCTTGTGTATTTTTATGAAGATGCTGTATGCTTCTTAGTTACATACCAACCCATTTTAGACCTTTAAGGTTTTTGCATGTATCTGCCAACTAATTATCCCCTGGGAAGATGGGCAACTCTAGTGACGACTGCTCATTTTGTTGACTCTAGTGCGGATGTTTCATGTGTGTGTATTTTTAAACTATTGTTCTTTTATTTAGATGATTTCAAAGCTTTTTATTATACGTCAGCTTGCACATATATTCATTGAAAAACCTTCAATAATACATATGTTTTTTAATTGACCAGGAAAGGTGATCATTTCTTGACTACCGCAGTCACGTTTCTTGTCCTAGGCTCAGCCTCAGTATAACCCTCCATTTGAGCACACCCAGCTATCCTCGGAAACGAGCCACCTCATCCCAGGGCTCGGCTAGCACGGGGAATTACTTTACTTTTATCAGGAAACCTTAATTAGATTAGCTTGGCCTTTCTGAACTTCATGTGTTGCTCGTCCAGGCCTTGATCTGCGTGCACCACACCAATCGAGAGGAAACAAAGGCGAACAGAAGTGAACTCTCGCTTCTGTAAGCAGCTGCTTTGATGAAGGCATTTCCTAGAGCAGCCAGAAGCATGAAACCAAGGAGGTAATGGCCAGTGCAGGGAAAAGCGATTAATTCAGACCAGGAGGAGCTGCTGAGTTGAAAGAGCCGGTGATGAAATTATTAGGGCCTGCTGGAGATGTAATCCATATCTCCTTGTCACGTGTGTCCTGTGTGACAGTGCTGAGAATGTCTTGGGGAAAAGGAGTGCCTTAGAAAATAAACATGCTTAGAGTGTATGGCGAGGGCACCACGAGCAGCCAAGTCGTGTGCACTGTGAGGTGGACAGGTTTGTCTCTGGAAGGATATCTGTGTGCTTTACGACGGGGAAGGCAGTCAAGAGCGCCACGGCCTGAGGCCCTGCCAGCATGACTCTTTACTAAGTGCTGCTCTGTGGGATGGTCTCTCTCACTCTTCTCAGGTAATGTCCTCTGTCACTTGATCATAACCTTTATAAGATGAATTTTGACAAGAGAAGGGACCTAAAGAGGTTAGCATCTGCTGATGGCTTAAAGTAAACGAGGCTCCACTCTATCCAACTATCTTTTTCTTAAAGAGAAAAATCCCAAGACTCTCATGGTACTGTTTGAATTTGGAATTACTTGTGAGTTCTTCATTACTAAAAGAGTATAGTCTTCAAGAACGGAGGCTTGAAAGTGAGCCGGAAGTCAATGGTCCTCTAATCTTGCCTAATCCTTTACCCTGCTCCCCGGGTTTAGTAAGAGTGAAGTTACCCAAGGTTCCACCTGGTTGTAGCCTTATCTGATGTGCACACTCAGGTCAGGGAAACTGCCTAAATCAAGAGGGCATGGCTTTAAACAGGACCGTCTTTCTCCTCAAATAAGCACTCACAGTTTTCTGCGGGAAGGTAGAAGACATAGACAGTAGATTGCTTTGTTTTGATTGAGAGTTGAATTGATGTTGCAATGCCAAGGCTTTGGCTGTACACACAGGCAGCAAGGACATGCGTGTGTGGTACTGAAATGCAAATATGGGATGTATCTGGTGCCTGGAAGAGTCAAATGCAGCAGGAACCCACAACCACCAAACTCCACCCAGGCATCGAGAGAGCATCGCATCTGAGATGTTGTGCTTGTCTCATTCCCAACTCCCCTATGCAATTCTTTATGTATATTTCTAATAGCTAATCTGATTTTTTAACGGACAAATTTCCATTTAGAAGTGGGGGAAAAAAGATGTTGTCTGATTCAAGCAGCAGGTGTGTTTTTAATCTTTAATAGGTCACCTTCCCAAGAGCAAGCAGCAAGCTGTTATTGATCAGAGAGGTTTTGTTGGGTAGCTCTCAGGTTATTGAGTGACAAACTTTATTGAATTTGACTTAACAGAAGTCAGGAGACAGCTGAAGCATAAGAGCCCGCTCTACCATCAGAGTCATTTTACGACAGCCAGGGAGCAGAGCTCTGAGACGGATACCGAGCTCTCCGCTGGCCCTTGGAGATTAACTGAACAGCCTCCCTACCAATTCCCAAGCCTGTCAGCAGAACCAATTAGATTTTCAACCAGTAGACAAGAAGGCTGGCACTTGGGGACCTTTTTGCTTTAGGTCGAAGGCTTTTCAGGCTGCGATGAGATGACATTGATGATGACACGTTGAGCATTGGTTGGTTTTAAGACAAGTTAAATTAGCAGTCTTGAAGTGATTCCAACTGTCTCCTGACTTCTCACTGTTGCCATATTCAGTGGATCCTGTCAGGAGCAAGTTGATGACTTAATAGTCTTTCTTGAGTGGATTTGAGCACTTTGGCTGTGTGTTTATGTGTAGTTGTCATGCTTAAAATATTCATATGGAGGTTTGAAATATTTATTTGAAGGCGCCTTCTGCAGAGTTCAGCCATAAGGCTCCCTTGCTTCCACTGGCTTTCTGTTTCTTTTCTTTCTTTTTTCTTTTTTTCCTTTTCTCCTCTGAGCAGTTATTTTGTGCAACCAGCTTTTATTCTATCCCGTGTTTAATTGATGACAGTGTTTCACACAATTCCTGATGGCCACATCGGTGATAAAGTTAGAGCCTCTTACTTAGCATCACGCTTCTCTTCCTGACTGCTGTAATGCCGGATCTGCCTCTCATAATAGCTTGGGACCCACTGGGGACTAGGATGGACACTCTTTCACCCCATGATCCTAGGACACCGAGGTAGCCTTTCCCGGAAGAGATGTAAACCAAAGTCTAGAAGCATGGGTATTGTATTAATACCATTAACGCAAAAACGTATCTTTAAGAAGTGTTATTTTTTACTTTAGAAAAAGTTATATAGGCTAGTCATCCAAGGTGTCGGGAATATTATTGCCAGGCCTGAAGAGGTGGCTCAGTGGCTAAGAGCACTTGCTGCGACTTTAGATGACCCAGAGTTTGGTTCTAGCACCCACATCTGGGCAGCTCCCAACTGCCTGAAACTCCAGCTCCAGGGGATCTGAGGTCCTCTTCTGTCCTCATTGGGCAACTGCACACATAGGCACAACCACATGTGCTCTCACTCACACATAAACATAAGTAAATAATAATAAAATGTTTTAAAAGTATTGCTAAATCTATCTTCATACTTAAAGTATGTGAGAATACTCCTCATATCCACTAGTCTCAGAAAGTCATTAAAGTACTTCTATTTTATATGGATAATAGAGGGTATTTTTGTTAATGTGTGTGTGTGTGTGATTAAAGTAGTGTCTTCCTATGTAGCCCTGGGCAGCCAGGAATGCCCTCTGTAGACCAGGCTGGCCTGCAACTCACAGGGATCCTCCTGCCTCTGCCTATGAGTGCTTGGATCACCACCATACTTTCCAATAATAGTGTTTTTTTTTTTTAAAAGTGGTCCAATTTAAAGTTTTTCATAGTCATTCACTGTTTTATAGTGTACTGAACTGAATCCCAGGCCTCGTGCATGCTTGGCGAGAGCTCTATTACTGAGCCACATCCCCAGCCCTAGTTCCCAGTGTTTTGCAGAGTACCTGGCACAGAGTTCATTTAAGATGATTTGTAACTTGCTACTCTGAGCTCTTTAAAATTTTCATAGGGGAGAATGACTTGTGCAGGAGATATGTATATGTAAACATATATGTTCATGCACCTACCTGTCTAGGGAGTGCATAGATAGTTGTGTTTTGTAATCAAGCTCTGTATTTTGCATAATTGCTATACAGTGCTATTATTTGGCAATTGTCAACCCTTTAGATCAATAAAAAAAAATTAATGAGCACAGAGACGTAGAGAACACCTTTGCTGGGCTATATGCACCACTCTGTAACCTCAGTGTAACTTTTTGGTGACCTGTAGTGCTCATATCCCTTTTGAAGAGCTTGTGTGTATACAGAGATGTGTGTGACAGATATCAACAGAGCAATTAAAGACCTAATTGGGAAGTAAAACCCGAGGACCGGGTAAAAGGGTAGAAGTGGGCTATGGTGAAGGAAAAAATAAGAACCAAGTATGATTTCTAAGTCATTGGCTCAAAAAATAAGGGATGGTGGGTTAGTTTATGTCATTCTCTGGTAGTGTCAAGACCTCCTGGTAAACGAAGGCTTTAAAAAAAAGGTAAAGAAATAATCCAAGAATGTGGTACTCACCTTTGTATCATGGTAACAAAGCCCACGAGGTAATCAACTTTAGAACGAGTTGGGCTCACAGTTTCAGTGGTTTCAATCCACAGCCTCTGCATCTTGTTGTCTGAGCCTTCCCTGACATGGTGTTAGTGTGGGGTGAGAGACACTGTTCCCGTGGTGGCTTATGAGAAGCAAAGAGAAAGGACTAAGGTCCCAGTAGCCCCTTCAAGGCCATATCTCAAGCGACACAACTTCCTCCTCTGTCTTCCAAAGGTTCTGCCACCTCCCAATAGCAACAGGGGATGGCGATGGAGCCTTCAGGAGCGAGCAATTGGAGAGAATCAAGATCCAAACTACAAAAGACAGTTACAAAGCTATTCGTGGTTGTTTCAAAATGTTTTTGATTTCTCTTTCCCATTTCTCATAGTATGGTAAAGGAAACATCCTTTTATTTCGGTTTGGTGACTTTTTAAACAAACAAACAAACAAACAGTCAACTTTTTAGGAGGCAGAGGCAATGGGTTTTCTGTGAGTTCAAGGTCAGCCAAGTCTACATAGCATGTCTATGTCAGCCAGAGCTAGTTAGTAAGACCCTGTCTCAAACTAGATAGACATACAAATAAATAAGATAAATAGGGCTGGTGTGATGGCCCAGTTATTAAGAGCACTGGCTGTTCTTCCAGAGAACCCAGGTTCAATTCAGACTACACACATGTCCCTGTATACACACAGGCTCACAGTCAGCTGTAACTCCACTTCCAGAGGTACCCAACCCCTCTTCTGGCCTCCGTGGGAACTAAGCACACACATGGTGTATAGGCATGCATGTGGGCAAAACACACATACATGAAAAAAAAATTAAAATTGCAAAACCCCCAAATCAAGTTTCTGGAGGTACCATTTATTTGCTATTAATGCTGCCATTTTGAATTCATATCAGAGGTTTTAATGAAGGCATAGATAGCTTCTCTGACCACTACTTGTCTAACGTAGTCAAGTTTTATCGTGTTTCTGTCACCTGAAAAAAATGCCATTGTTAGTAGTACTGTATATTCATCTCATATTCTGCCTGCTCATTGTGGAATATAAAAGTGATTTTGTATATGTGCCTTGCATGTTGAGACATTGCTAGCTTCTTCTATTAAATCTACATCCCTTTTCAAGATTTCATACTATTTTTATTATCCAAGAATATCTTCACTTGTTGAATTGCTATATCTAAATACTATAAACTGGATAGGTTAAAAACAATAGGAATATATTTCTCAGTTCTGATGGTTGGAAAAGTCAAGATCAAGGACCACAGACTCGGTTTCTCGAAGGCCCATCTCCTCTCAGAGCATTCTCTCTAGCGGGTGCATCTGGTGATGGCCCCTTCAGCTGTTTCCATGTCTTAGCTATTTCGAGTAATGCTGCCATCAGACTAAAAGCACAGGTACCATTGCACACGTTGGTTCAGCCCCTCTGCTTCTATATCCGAGGCCGAGTTGCTAGATCACTGATAGTTTCTCTCATGAGGATTTTGAACTTGGTTAAATTACATTCTTGCATCTTATGAGAATGTAAGATTCTCATTTTTCTTTATTGTTTTATTTATTTTTGGCTCAGGAGACTGAGCACAGGGACTCCCATGTGCTAGGTAAGCAATCTACCACTGAGCTACATAACCTCAGCCAGTTCTCTTATTTTTGAGTATAATAGGTTACATTGATTTGTCAAGGTTAACTTAATCTTGACCTATTTTGTCATTGGTTATTATTATTTTAGATGTTGCCATATTTGATTTGGAATTATTTTCTTAAGCATTCCTTATCATTGTTTATATAATTCATAGCCACACGTGTTTTCCTTGAAGTCTTGTGATAGGTTCTTTGTCTGGTTTGGATATTAGGATATTGTTTGATTTATAAAGCAAGTTGGCAAATGTCCTTTCTCCTTTTCCAAAAAGCAAAAGTTACAAAGATGGCTGCCAACTCTTTTCTAAACGATAGATCTAACCAGCAAGGCCAACTGAGCCTGAAATGTTCCTTTGGAAAAACCTCTATTTAATGGTTCAATAAAATACAAATGTGGTGTTTCCAACTTTCATTTATCTTGTGTCCATTCTGAAAGTTAAGACTTTAAAGGAATTTGTCCATTTCTTGTACTTTTTACAAGCTCACTAACCTGTATTTACTTACAGCAACCCTCAGTCTCCCTCCGCACCTGTAGGATTTGCAGCAATAGCCTCGGTCGCACTCAGAACCCTAACAATAATGCTTTCAACTCTGCTTCCTCCTGAGCAGGGAGCTAGGGCTTCACTGATTTCATTGATCTTTCCAAAGAACTGAGTTTTGATTTAATTGTTTTTTTCCCTTGGTACTCATTTTCTATTTCAGCGCCTTCTCTATCTTATTTGTTTCTACTTTGTTTGGTTTAATCACACTCTTCTTTTTCTAACATCTCAAAGGTGAAGCTGACTAGTAAGCCTTTGTTCTTCTAATACCAGCATCTGAAGCTGATAATTTCCCTCCATGGTAGTACAGATTTGACAAATTTTGGTATGCCGCATTCTTCAAAAGCATTTATTTGTGTATATGGATGTCTTGTCTGTGTGTACATTTGCACACCAGAAGAGGGTATCAGGTTTTATGGAACTACAGTTATTAGACAGTTGTGAGCCACTATGTGGGTGCTGGGATTTGAACTCAGGACTTCTGGAAGAGCAGCCAGTGCTCTTCATCTCTGAGCCATCTCTCCAGCCCGAATTCTATATTTTAGTAGTCATTGATCTGGGGGTTATTTATAAATCTTGTTTGTGCTGTTTGTTGAGATGGGTATGAAATTCAAGTCCTCCCCTTAGAAGGCAAGGGCTATATGCCTGGTCTCCTTTTCTTCCTTTTGAGAAAGGGTCTATCTGTGTAACCCTGGCTAGCCTCAGCCTACTGGAGTGTAAATCCATGTATGCAAGCAAAGACTCAGAGATTTTGTCCCGAGTTCTGAAGCTCTGCTTCTGTACTTAGTTTATGTTCCTTCTGTACTCTGCCCTGTGAATTCCAGTGTGCCCGCATCCCCTAAGCCCATCTCTGTTCTCATCCATCTCTGCTTGGCTCTTAGAGCCTTGCTGGAAGAGCCCAGCCTTGCACTGCCTGTTGCCAGGAACAGAAATAAGTAGCCTCCTATTATTGCGTCCAGTTTTCTAGTTTATGCTTTAGGGTCTGGGATTGTTGTTAGTTGTTGGTAAAACCAGAAGGCTTCTAATGTCCTCAGATTAATAATTCGTTATCTACAAGTTTGCTTATCTCACTCAGACTTCTTGCTTTGTGCTTTTAAGCAGTCCAGTCTGTTGAGGAGACATACATGTAATATGAAATTTAGATGTATAAGAACCCAGAAGAGAGGCTGGAGAGATGGCTCAGTGGTTCAGAGTGTATGCTGTTTTTGCAGAACACCCAGGTTCAATTCCCATGAATGAACATATACGGGGGTTCACAACAATCCATTACTCCAGTTTCAAAAGATCTGATGCTGTCTTCTGACCTCTGTGGGCACCAAGCACAGACATGGTGTGTATAAATATATTCAGGTGGAACACACATAAAATAAAAAATGGACAAATTTTTTTGAAAAGAATGCAGATGAATGTATAGGTAACTATGGTGTCATGGAGAGGCACCTCCATTGACCTAGTTTTATGGGTTTCTCTGAGGTTGGGGGGTGGCATAAATCTTTCTGATTGGAATTCATTGATATTATACATGCAAAGGGTAAGAGTCAAGGTCTCCTACCTTTAGACAGCTTGTACTCTAGTGCTTCAGTGTGGTATGAATGGGAAAGAGGGTGCCTCGATACCGATGAATTGTGAGCAAGGTGGCAGGTATGAGTCACCGTCCACACTGTCATCGTGTATGCTTAGAGGCTGTTGATTGTGTCAAAGGCCACTGACTTTAAACTAATTTGATTGCAATTCCACCTGGACCTTTCTTTCATATTTACGACATACAATTTTTATTATTAAACTATGTATGCTGTTAGGAGAATCCCACAAAAATGGGAACTATAATTCTAATAACTTTCTTCCTGAATCCCATGCTTTCTCTTGCAGTTCTCAGGCTTATTCTTACTTTGTAGATCATTGGGTAGTAGAAAGAGTCTTGTATCAGGAAAGAAATTGATGAGAATTCCGTTTCCGTGTCCAAACACGACTTTTATTCTAGTTCGGCTGAATAACGCCTTTAAAAGTAGTGGAGAAGCTGCTGGTTCCAGGTTAAATGGCAGAGACTGATCCTTAGAAGGGGATCCAAATCTAACCTAGGATTGTCATTTGTCACATTAATAAGATTCAATACGTTAGACTGGCCACAAGGCTTAAAGCAGTAGGTTATCCAGTGTTAAGACAGAGTTCCCTGCAGTGCAAAGGACTTTGTTATGAGCCAGCCATCACTTCCAAGCAAGAGTCACAGGCGACACACATAAACTAGCTGAAATTTCCTATGGAATATGTCTGTTTTTATAGCTGGGGGCTGGGGAGCAAAAACAGAGAGACATAAGCCTGACAGACAGACCCAGAGAGATTATGTGTCACCGTTTCCCAAATAGAAGTGGTAAAGAACAACCTGTCATTGTTTTGTTTTGTTTTGTTTTGTTTTTAACTAAGTAGACTTGGACAAATTGCTTTTTGATTCACATCCAGAGGTGGAAAAATAAAGGCCCAGGAAATGGACCAAGGAACTCAAACCTCACAGTGTTGAAAGTCCCAGAAATTAGCTAGCAAGGCAAGCCACAGCGGGCCAGCTGACCATCCCAGACAGGTGCGAAGCCAGCTGTGGAGAAGGCTGGCAGCGGAGAGAGGGCGAGTCCAGATGTGCAGATACCTGGAGAACTATAAGGAAACAGCTCAAGGGCTGAGGAGGTGGCTTGCTTCAGCCTCTGCAAACAGGGAGACTGTTGTCAGGGCAACTCAGATGCAGCTGGGAACCACAAGGTGAGTGCACACAACGTGCACACAATCTGACTGAACTGGGGTGGGGGTGGGGGGCAAGAGGGGTGTAAGAAAGAAGATTTGCAAGTAGTCACTGCACCTCAGCTCGTGGATACGTTATTGTCATGTATTTCTGAACTCTAACCAGGTCTACTTATGGCTTTTAAAATATTTTCTTTTTCAAAGGAGTAAATTGGAGACTCCTTCCCAAACTGTATGAGGGTGTAGTAACTATCTCTAAGTATACTTTGCCAATGGGTTTTAAGAGCAGATACTGTTCATTTCTCTGTTGCCAGGAAAACGTCTGTCAGGTGGGATAGAGCTAGCTTTCTGTTCCCTGCCTAAATAACTATTTTTGATGAGCACACCCCTCACGAGCTCCTGTGTACCTAACTAACCTGAAGCAGCTGAGATGCTGTGCCATCAAAGGCCTAGGGCATTCTCCATCTGAGTTCACCAAGCAGTACGGTAAGCTGACAGGCATTGTAGCAAGTAAAAATCACATTCCTGAAGCATCTGACACAGGGCTGCTGGGAGCTGTCCAGAGACTGGTAGGTGTTCCGTAAGACCAAAATGGGCCCTGACCAGGCACCTGGAGAACAGTAATGGCCGCCATTTAGCTGTCATTCATTCTTCAGATTATTGTAAAATACTTTGTTAGTTCAGAATATGTTTGCTTAAGTCGTTTGGTAGTAATACTTTTCTCCGGGAGGCAATTAGGTATTCTTCATTTTCTTGAATAATAGCTGAGAAAGCTGGGGCTGTGCACACAACGTGCAGATAAACAGCAGATTGTCGTATTAAAGTCCTCATTAGTCTGTCAGAAGAATGTTGTGGGCGGCTGCTCCTTCTCCTCCTTCTCCTTCTCCTTCTTCTCCTCCTTTTCCTTCTCCTTCTCCTTCTCCTTCACCTCCTCCTTCTCCTTCTCCTTCACCTCTTCCTCCTCCTCCTCCTCCTCCCCCCCCTCCTCCTCCTCCTTCTGTACTGAATGTTTTTACTTTGTTATTTTTCTTTTTAAAAAATCAGGATATTTCCCGATGTTATTTTAGATGTAGAGAAAATTTTCAGCTCTCCATTTTTCTTAGGAAGTTACTCTATACCTCCCACCTCCACAGTACTTCAGCCCAAAGTAGCAAAATTTTCTTTTTAGTTTTTAAAAATATGTATTACTTTCACTTTTTCCCTGAGCCATCCAAACACCTGCATTAGAAAATGCAAATTCTTTCTTTCGGATGTGACCGTGGTATTAAGGCATCTTAGCAATACTAAACGCAGGGTGATAGTTTTCGTCAACACGACAGGAACCTAGATGTGTCTTGGAAGAAGGAAGGTCACTTAAGGGATTGCCTTCATTAGACTGGCATGTGGGGACGTCTGTGGGGGCATTTTCTTAATTGTCATTTGATTTAGGAGAGACCAGGCCATTGTAGGTAGTACAGTCCTTGGACAGATGGGTCTGGACTGCACATGGAAGGTAGCTGAGTAAGCCAGGAGAAACTAGCCGCTAAACAGCACCCAGTCTTTCATGGTCTCTGCTTCAGTGTCGGCCTTGAGCTTCTGCACTGGCTTCCCTTGATGATAGACTGACACCTGTAAGCTAAAAGAAACCCTTTCCTCCCCTAATTGATTTTTGAGCCTGGTGTTTATCACAGTAACAAGCTGAAACACCCAACGTTATTTTCAATAACATCTTACATTTATTCGTGGTTTCTTTAGTGTTTGAAAAGCTCAGTGAGATCTTCTGAGTAGCTCCACATTTATGCTTTTCCTATGGAACTCTCAGTACTTTGCCTTCAACCACGGTTCTGTCCCCGAGAAGACAGGAGCCACGTTCATGACTGTTGTTGCTCTTTTGTTGCTTTCAGATCTAGAACGCAGTGTCTGAAAGGCAAGCAAGCGCTCGGCAGTGCTCAATCCCTATTTGGAATAGGGTGTTTTCCCCAAGATCCGAGGCCAATGTACAAAGCTGCCTCGCTCTCATGAAATCTGAAAGCCACCTTTCCCCTGTGGCAGCCAGCCACTGGCTCACCCAAACCTGTCTGTCACCTTCCACATGGAACAAAGTCTCTCAGAGAGAAGGAGGTGCTCCTCTGAGGTAAAATCATGTGGCACAATCGCGTTTGAGATTGGTGCTCTTTTTCCATGAAACCACACAGCATCTAGACCACTCATTAACTGTGTTGGCCCCTCCACAAGGGATGCTGTTTATCCACAGAAAGCAGACAAGTAGGCGACGCGCTTCACCCTCTGAGAGTTCATCTGATGGATTATTTTGGACACAGCCTGACCTTTGCCTGCCCAATGCATGTGGTCAGTGATGGGTCACGGGCTGCCAACTCTGGTTTTCATAGGTCAGATGGACCTATTCAGAGCCACTGGCAAGACCAAACCCTCCAGGGGCTGGGAGATTTTCTCTGGGTTGTCTGATTTGCCAGGTTAACTCTCATAAAGGTTCACGCACAGCAGTCTTGATCTCCTGAGAACAGTCTGCATGACACTGATTTTCTTTGCCTCTTTGACTGGAAGAAAACAACATAGATGTTCCTTGATTTGCTATGGAGTTGTGTCTTGCTAAAAACCAAAGGTAAGTTGAAAACATGTGGCACAAAAATGTGTTGAAAGGGCAGAGGATATAGCTTACTAAGTAGAGTGCCAGCCTAGAGGGTCAAGACCCTCTCTTTGACCACCACCACCACCACCAACAAGATGTGTTTAAAACCTCGAGGGGTACATTTCTAGTCTCAGAGTTTTGTTTTTAAGGATTTATTTATTATGCCTCCAGTGTTATGATTGCAAGTATCCCTGCATGACTGAAGAGGACACTAGATCCCATTATAGATAGTCGTGAGCCGCCATGTGGTTGCTGGGAATAGAACTTGGGTCCTCTAGAATAGCAGCCAGTGCTCTCAACTTCTGGGTCATCTCTCCATCCCCAGTTTCAGAATTTTAAAAAGAATAATATTTACTTTATTTTGTCTATGTATGTGGGTGTTTGCCTATATGTATGTCTGTACTCCAGAAGAGGACATCAGATTCCATAGGACTACAGTTATAGAAGGTTGGGAACTGCCATGTGGGTGCTGGGAACTGAACTCAGGACCGCTGGAAGAACAGCCAATGCTCTGAACCATCTCTCCAGTCCTCCTCCCCAAAAGTCATGCAGACTAGCAGGCATCCTGCCTTAGCTGTACAGTGTGCTGAAGGGTTAGGGTTGTCTGTGGCTTCTTGTCATGGTTGTGTGGCTGATGGGGGCTGCTACTTGCTGCTACCAACCAGAATCTAAAGAAGGGATTGTATTGTATATCAACAGCCCAAGGGAGGGGGGGGGGATCAACACTCAAACTTTGAGGTACAGTTTCTGATGAGTGTAATTCACTTGACACAGGCAAAAAATGGAAAGATCAGAAGTCTAAACGGTATAGGTTGGGGATTATCTATGCACAAAAATGAAGATTGGTTCTTTAGTATATAAGAAGTATTCAAATTAAGATAGGCTAGGTGCCTTAAGAAAGGCCACTTGGAATTCACAACGGTAGTCCAGATTGGGATATGCCATTGAAACAATGAGCTGGTGGGAAAGCTATTAACATACTATCTCTACCTGAACTTCTAGTAGGCTCATGGTAAGGTAATGGATATAGCTCCATCATGGTTAGGATAGTGCACCAATACCAAGCCTCCTTTTCAGGTTTCCCAGGTGGCTGTATTCAGGTCTCAGACAGGTTAGCAAGGAGTGCTATGCTGGAGGCATACTTCAGAGGTCAAATCCCAACTCTGCCTTTTTCTAATAAACTTGGAGAAATCACCTTAGCTTCAGCTTCCTCATCTGTAAATGTAGGTGATCCTCGTGTTTCCTTCGTTGGTTGTATTTGATCTACAGGTGACTAAGCATGTAAAAGTGTGTAAGCTAGTCCTTGCTAAGCATGACACATGGGTACCTGGAGTGGCGGAATAGGTTATTCTTTCAGTATCAGCCCCCGGAATCAAAGGTGCTCCAACCATGGTGTGTTTTGTTCTGTTTCCCAAGACACCTCATTTGATATTAGTTGCTTCTATGCTTGGAGAATAAAGAATAATTTTATGAATTATGTAAGGATGCCAGGATAACTTGAGCACAACCCATTGCATTTGTAATATCTGGGCTGGCTCATACTTTAGGTTGTCATTTCCCACCTCCAACTCCCCCTGCCCCTTTTCTTTGCCCTGTAAGAGGCGTCTAATAAGAGGTCCCATAACTGCATAACTGCCCATTCCCCTTCTATGTGAATCCAAGCTTTCCTTGCCCAACACACACCTTCTGCTTAGCACTTGAGTTCTGAACATTCACACTGAGCAACAGACAATTAGAGTCATTGTCAGGGCTGTCAACAATATGCCTCTGGGTAAAAATGGAATAGGGTATTTTAAGTAGACACGTCCTAAGTGAACAGTGGCCCTTGATAGTTTAAAAAGCACCACTTTTAGCAACCCGATAAAGGAAGCATCACCCATGATTGTGTTCACCTTCGATGGGGAGCTTCATCCGTCAAGATAGCATCAGAGTTATCTTGAGGTCCTCAGTCTGTTTGCCTTCAGCTGCCGAGCCTGGGGTTGCCAGGGCTGCACGAGTCATAGGAGAGGCTTTAGAATCAGGCTGCTGGCTCCATGTCCTGGCCTTACCCATCACTGGCTCGTTGGGCGAGCTACCTAACCCCTGTAGGCTTCCGTTCTATCAAACTCGGGTGTTTACCTCATATAAGTGTCTGGGGAGAATGAATGAATGAATGAATAGAATAAATACAGTGTACCACATGCTGCCTTCATCTGAGCAAAAGTTAGCTGCTGCCGCTACCACCAAGAGGCACTGCGTCACTCTTGCTAATGTCCCTATGTAACCCAGCCAGCCATTCTTTCTCATAGAGTCACTAGGAAATAGGGGTGGTAGTTGTGCTGGCCCTATGATGTGTGTTTATTGGAAAGCCTGAGAGAGTCTCATTTTTTTCTTCCCTGTATTGATTTACCAGCCATGAATTTCCCCAAAGCTTCTCTGAACCTCTGAGCATGTCTAGCCAGTGACACAAGATGGATTAAAAAAATGGGGGGAAAAACCCCGAATCCTTGTATCGTCTCTCAAGTGCCATCTTTAAGCCTAAGGGTCTTTGATGTCGTTGCATTAAAAATACATTGTCTTTTGAAATGGCTGTGCTGTGCCTGGTGAGACACGGTCAAGAGTAAGGGAGCTCTCGCCATCCTTTCTGACTTTACAGGCGACCCGTGCTGCCTGCCCTTTTTCTAATGTTCGTCTTCCAAGCTCCTTCCAAAACAGTCCCAGAGGAAGATTTTAGAAGCTCCTTCAGTCTGGTCCCTTTCTTGGGCAAACACGCCTGTTCTCTGTATTAGGAGTAGCAATTTTCCCAGCTGAGATGATCGCATAGCCGAACAACCCCAGATCTATGCCAATTGGCTCACATACCACTTGTTGATAATCATTTGCTGTTGCAGGTACAGACAGGGCCAGGCCCCGTTGCTGAGAGCAGTTGCCATAGTGTGTTTGTTTCTGATTCCTAGAAATGAGCCAGGAGTTGAGAAGAAGCACGTGGTCCTTACACAAATGTTGACAGTAAACTTTCCCAGCACCCCCTGAGCTGTGCCTCTCCGTTCTGACAACCCAGACTCCAGAAACGTGATGGCAAGGTTACTCTGACATTAAATCCTCTTCGAGGCTTGTGTTCTTTCTAGACTGCTGACTTGAACAGCCTGTGGTCCCTCGTGAAGACACAGGTGACAGCCAGGATGTGCTGCCTCCCTCTGGCTGCCTCCGCCTTAATGGAAAAGCTCGGCAGAGAGGCCTTTGATGGCTAAAACCCCTTTTCATTTTCATCCGAATAAAGCTGCAGTTGGTGCGGGAGGGCCATGGGATGAGACGGAGCAACCCTGAAGGATAAGCACAGAATGGGCAGAGAAGAAATTAGAGGGCAAAGGGAACAGAGGCTCATCTGGTGGCAGGATTTGAAGTACCCCGAGAAAGGCTCTCAAGTGCCTCCTAGTCACACTGGTACCGTAAGGCAGCTGTGTGGGATCCCAGCCGGTGTCTTCTGAGCTCCACCGTTTCCTGGAGCTAAGTGGGATGCTGCAGGTCCTCTGTGTACCTTCGCTCTGTCCCAAGGAATGCTCACGATGCAGGTATGTGACCGAGGACACGGTCTGAAAGTATCCCTCCTGCTTCCCTGCCCCATGTGGGTGGCTAGGTGTGACTCTGTGACCATCTCTGACCTTTCCTCGGGTGGAACTTTACTTTGTAGGCTAAATTGCATATGGTCACTGTATCGGCAAGCCTGACAGATGTGTCTGAAGGGCTTCTAGAGGAGGATTGTGGGAGTGGAGAGGGGTGGTTGCCGCAGCTCACCAAAGCACAAAAGGAAGCTGCACTCAGGACCCAGTTGAGGCTCGGGGCCTCATGAGGGACATCACCCACTGCATGGGACAGTTAATCTTTCGCTGTCAGGATGAGCAGAGTGCATACGGCTACCATAGAGGATTCTCAGGCAAAAGGCTCATGTTGAGGTTCTGCTGTGCCATGGCATGGTTGTAAGCATATAATGGGTCTGAAGACAGGATGCCTGATCTTTACTCTGAAGGTGATGGTGGTAAGCAAGCAGGAGATGGGAGACGCGTGTACCGAGCCCTATAGATGAGTATGAATGTTGCTTCCTTTCTTCAGTACCCATTGAAACTCCTCAAAAGACTTCCAGTTAAATTATTTGCCTTGTAGACTGTCTTAGTCATGGTTTCTATTCCTGCACAAACATCATGACAAGAAGCAAGTTGGGAAGGAAAGGGTTTATTCAGCTTACACTTCCATACTGCTGTTCATCACCAAGGAAGTCGGGACTGGAACTCAAGCAGGTCAAAAAGCAGGAGCTGATGCAGAGGTCATGAAGAGATGTTCTTTACTGGCTTGCTTCCCCTGGCTTACTCAGCCTGCTCTCTTATAGAAGCCAAGACCACCAGCCCAGAGATGGTCCCACCCACAAGGGGACCTCCCCACTTGATCACTAATTGAGAAAATGCCTTACAGCTAGATCTCATGGAGGCATTTCCCCAACTGAAGCTCCTTTCTCTGTGATAACTCCAGCTTGTGTGAAGTTGACACAAAACTAGCCAGTACATATACATTCCATTTCATTTGCAAAATTGATGCTATTTCATGTTTCTTAAAGATTACTAGTGAATATTAGCTATTTCAATCAGACAAGTAGGTTTGGTACTACTGTAGTGTCAATGGCACGTTATAAAGCAGCCAGTGAATGTGAGAAGGGTTACAGTTATCAGCGGGAGTGGGCTCTACTGCATAGAGAGTGTGATGATACTTGGAGAGATGAAGAAAAGCAGGATGTAGGAAAAGGGTAAGCTAGGTCTTGAAAGATGAATAAAAGCTGATGGGTACCAAAGAGAGGAGAGAGTGTCTGCTGGAAGAAAATGGCGACTGTGTTGCAAAATTGTGAAAGAGGTGGTGGTTAAAAACCATACTTGTGGGTAAAAGCTCTTGCAGAAAGCCTGCCAACCTGAGGTGGGCTTTTAGAATTCACATGGTGGAAAGACAAAACCCACTCTCTATGGCTGTCCAGTGACCTCCCCATGTGAGCTTTAGTGCACACATGCACACTCACTCACACGCTCATGCACACATACAAAGAAAGGAGGAATAGGAGGAGGAGACATAGAGAGAGAGAGAGAGAGAGAGAGAGAGAGAGAGAGAGAGAGAGAACGAGAGAGAGGAGAGAGAAGGTTTAAAAACAAAACCAAACCTAGGTTGGAGAGATGGCTCAGTGGTCAAGAACACTAGCTGCTTCTGAATGGTGTTTGGTTCCCAGTGCCATCTTGAACTCCAGTTCCAGGATCTGGGGCTCTTCTGACCTCTTAGGATACCAGGAACATAGATGATACATACATGCAGGCAAAACAGTCATGCATGCAAAATAAAATACATCTTTAAATATATATATATGTATATATGTGTGTGTGTGTGTATATGTATGTATATGTGTATATATATATATATATATATAAAGATAGTCTTAACTTTGCCTGATAGGAAGGGGGGGGGGTATTTCTAAAAGAATTTAGCAATGTTTTAAATCACAGAATTGTTCTATATTTTTCTCAGAAAAAAATATCTGTTTATTAAAAGTAACCTTTGAAGTCAGGTGTGGTGACCCATGCCTTTATTCCTAGCACTTAGCACACAGAGGCAGTTGAGTCTCTGTGAGTTTGAGGCCAGCCTGGTCTACAAAGCAAGCTCCAGGCCAACCTGGACTATTAGTGAGACCCTGTGTCAAAACATAGAAGAAGAACAAAGAAGTAACCCCTGAGAGGGGCTGTTGCTCAGCGCTAGACCTCGTGTTTCTCAGGCCATTGACTCCCTGTGACTCAGAAGGCTCTGAGCATCCCTGGGACGACCACTCTGAGTGACCCCTCGCTCCCTCCCACTGTGAGCCTGGAGAGATGAGAACCCAGGGCTGAGCTCCGTCAGCACTCCCATAGTGTACAGACATGACTGATGCTAACACATTATGGTAGAATAGCCTGGCTAGAAATAGTGCGGACTGTGGCGATGGAGGTGCCGTGTGCCGTTATCTCTGCCCCCTGCAGGAGAGCTGCAGCAACCGTGTGTCACGATCATCCTTTGCGACAGAAGACAGTCTTCATATTTTTTTTTCATTTTAAGTCAAAGCATAAAAATAGGCAGAGATGTTTTTAGCTAACATGACTATGATAGTCTCTGTGCTTTGATTTAATTGTTCATAGAGATCAAACTGTACTGGAGCCAAGGATCTGACTCTGATCTTGAGCTGTCAGTAGGGAATGTCAGGCATCTCAGAATCGCCCCCTCAGTGTCATCCATAGCACTCCTTAATTTTAGGTCTGAAAGCCTCTGTAAGAAATACTGTGTGAAGTACCCCCCAAGGAACTGCCCCGTGTGATGCATTTTATATTGTGCTCAGAAACAGAGACAGATCTGGGGACACATACCCCTGTAAGTCGATTTGATCAACATTTAGGTGGGATGGCAACCATTAACTAGGCCTGTGTACTCTTCAGAAAAGCACCACATTTTCAAATTATGCATTAAATGTAACCTAGCTCACCACATAACAAGTTTCTACATAGTTCACTTCTCAGTCAGTTCCAAGGAGTCAAAAGTGATTTTCAAGGCTGAAAAAGCTCTTTGTGCTCTCCTCAAATGATACAGCCACAGACGCGAACACCAAGGCTGGCAGATTTGCCTTTTTTTATTTCGTTGACATTTTAATTCAAGAAGTAGACTGAAGTTTCTTTTCATTTTTTGCATTATAAACATTATTCTGTTTTTGGTTAGCTTGGGTAAAAACTGTTTGCTGGTGTCATTTCTGATAATTAGCCTTTATATCTTGGGGTTTGGGGTACGCAAATAAATATTTTAAATGTAATTGGTGCAATTACCATATGTGCATTGAACAACTTTGTACGGAGCTTCGTGCCATGTCATATTTTTGTGCTAGTGGGTTTTTTTTATTATTTTTAAAAAAAAATTGTATGCAGTATTCTTCTGAAATATATAATTACCAGCTCAACCTTGAGGTGGAGAAGCAAGAGTTCTGTCATTCTTGCAAACATGCTTGTATTGAAAGATACAGAAAGCTGGCTCTCCCCACCCCTAACACTTCTACCCCATCGATAGGAATAGTTCAAGCCTGACTGTTACTGTTAATTTTGCATCTCGTACAGTCCCAGCATCAGACCGTCCTAGCGGGAGTCTAAGCAAAGCACGAAAGCCCATTCAGATTTGGCTTGAAGGCTTGGAGCGGAAGGTGGAAGGTGGCGCCATCAGGAGGCCTGGACTCCCACCCCAGACTCCTGTCTTCACGGCCTCAGGCACCAGGAAAAAAGCTCTGAGTAGCAGTTTTCTTCCAACTCCTTTTGTATCAAAATTCTGCCTGCAGGAATCCAGGCCACAAAGGGTAAGGGTTTGGCGAGAGGAACAGCTTGCAAAGGAAAAGCAACACCCTGGCTCCAGGCAGCTCGGGGAGGCTTAAGATGCCCGTGCAGAAAGAAATACTAAAACCAAAATGACTGAAGAAAGCATAATCTACTACAAAAATAGGGGGAGACAATGGGAAAGGTTTCTGCTCTCTTCTGAAGCAGAGGAGAGCCAAGTCTGACGAAGGCGATGCCTTCCCTATAGCGGCCCGGGAGTTTTCTTTGCTGTCTGGTGATGTCTCAGAGCATCACTTCGGGGTAGCAACACTGAGCCCAGTAGGACCCTGCATGCCCTCTCACTGTTCGTTTAGGATTTTTTAAAAAGGATTTTACCACTACCTTCCGTCTTCCCCAAGCCTTCCAGGTACCTGGACTAGACTACCAGGAAAGCTGCTTCTAAAATTGTCCCAACAACTCTGCTACTAAACCCCCAAATTAGCATCTTCTGTCTGATTTATGACCCAAACTCAAGGTGGGGAGGTGTTAGCAGTTCCCAGGAGACTGCAGAGTTGTCTTCCAAAAAGCAGTGACAGCCTCAGGGCTGGGTCCAAGAGCCAACAGCACCGGCTTCAACTTTGTCCCCCATACACTTGCAACTTTATAAAGTTAAACCATGCCAGTTTTGGGCCTCTTTCCATAACTAAGTAGATAATAAATAAATAACATCGACAGTGCATTTGAAGTCTGGTTTCACAGACTGAAGTAGCCACCGAGGAAGGAGAGTGAGTCCCCACGACTTCATCCAGCCATTCGGAATCAGGACTGGCTGCAGTGAAAGCCAGTAAGTGACTTCATGTCCTCACCACCTGTGTGTGTGAAGCCTGCTGGCACGCCACCTCAGAACACTTTATACAAAGGGGACATTTGCCAGCTAGCCTAGAAAATCTCATCACAATAAATTTTCACAGCTTTTTTCCCTAAAACTGTGAAATCTGAGTAACCCTGGGGAGGGGGCGGGGTTGTTGTTGTTGTTTGTTTTGTTTTATTTTTTTAAAGATGCTTTATTCGGTTACTTTAAAGAAAACCAATTCCAAGATCCAAGCCACAGACCTCGGAGAGAGTCTAGTCTCTGGGAAGGATTTTCTAGCTTTTTAAAGAACTTCACCTTGTCCCCACCGTTTGACGATTTGCTTGGGAAGAAGGTCTCTAGAAGACACAGATGCTCCCTGGCCTCGGTCTAGACAGAGGTGCTTAACCTGTGGGTTGCGACCCCTTTACAGTCGCCTATCAGATATTTACATTATGATCTATGCAGTATCAAAATGACAGTTATGAAGAAACAATGAAAATCATTTCATGGCTGGGGGCCACCACTACACGAGGAGCTGTGTTAAAGGGTCACAGCATCAGGAAGGCTGAGAGGCGCTGGTCTCGGAGAATTAGATCTGTAACTGCCTGGACGGTTCAAAAGTGCACGGGTTCAAATCTGGGCCCAGTGGTTTTCTAGTTTGAGGATTTTAAGTTTACTTGATTTCTTTGGGTTTTAGCTTTTTTAACTACAAAACACAAATACTCAGACTGTCTCATAGAACTGTTGCAAAGAAGAAACCAACTTAATTTGAAAATCATTGCTACAATACCTGCCTAGGATATTTTATTAGAAGTAATAGGTACAATGATAATTATTATTTTTATATCAGCAACTAATCATCTACGCAAAGGTGATGAGAATTCTAGCATTGTGTTTTACTTACTAAACATCAATTAAAGTTTTTAACTAGGTGATAAAATTATATTATATATGGATATGTCTATTCATTATATACATATCTATACTGTATATACTGTCTACAACTATTAAAAAGAATACACCGGAAGGCAGAATCTCAGGCAGTGGGGCACAGACTATACATACATTTAAATTTAATGACTGTAAATGTAAATTCTGAAGCTGGGTATATATACATATATATACATATACTATACATATGGAGCTGATTGATCAAGTATGACATGGAAATTGTTTTAGATATTGTGTCTTAAACAAGAAATTGAGGGCTAGGGAGATGGTTCAGCAGGTAACACAGTTGCTCCCAAGGATGAGGGCCAAAGTTTTGATTCCCGATGTCCCCTTAAAAGCCACACAGCCATGACAGCCTCTTGTAATCTCCCACACAGGAAACAGAGACTTAGGACCCCAAACAAGCTGGTCAGCTAGATAATGCCAATCAGAGCCCTGTGGTTTTGGTTGATCAACCCTGTCTCAATATGGAGAGCACTTAAGGAAGATAACTGATGTCAGAGTCATGCCTCCACATATGTGGCACGCTAGCGTGAGCACGCGCATTCCTGTGCATGCATACCACACACATAACATGGAAAAATTGAGGGGTTTGGAAGTAACAAGACAGTAAAGCTATTCTTCCCTACTAGTCAAAGTCCATCTCAAAGTTCTCCTCTGCGGCTGAGGATGCCCCAACCCCCAGAGAGCACTCACCTGACTTGTGCCAGGCCCTGCGTTGACTTCAGCATTGATGGGGCTGGAGAGATGGCTCAGTGGTGAAGAGCACCGGCTGCTCATCCAGAGGTCCTGAGTTCAAATCCCAGCAACCACACAGTGGCTCACAACCATCTGTAATGGGATCCGATTCCCTCTTCTGGCATGCAGGCATACATGCAAGTAGAGCACTCATAAATAAATAGATCTTAAAAAAAAAAAAAAAAAGAGGTTCCTTGGATTTTATCCTGGCTCACTCATTATTAGGGCAGAGTCTTCCATCTGAGTGCCACATCTTAGATGAGATATAGTACTACTCTCAAAGTTGCTTGACCACGGCAGTAAATTGACTCAATTCCTAAACTGACTCAATTCCATGCCATTTGGTTAAAAATAGAAACAAAACAAACCAAAAAAAAACCCACAACACTATTAGTAGTATGTAGTCTATCACGCCAAGCATAAAATGTTTGTTTGGGAAACATTTGAATTTTGTTTTGAACTCTATGGGTATCTTTAGTTGTGGTGGGAAGACATTTCCTAGGAAGATACAGCACACACACACACATCTGTTCACCCTAGAAAGGGAACCTGCATCAAGCCAAAATAATGATTGCACCAAAGTCCAACTTGGTGACTAATGAGTTTTTACTGGGGCTATGAGCAGGAGTGCGGGTGCAGGGTGACTTGTGGGAGCAGTGAACACTCCACGTAGCCACAGCAAGGAAAAGCCCAGCCCACCGTTCAACTCAAGAAACTCAAAATGTTGCACCTTGGAGCTCCCCTTGACTCACAGGCAGACTGGGCAAGAACAAGTAGGTGGTAACTGTCTCTTCCCCCAGCAAAGGTTTACTGTAACCTTGGGAAGGGGCCTTTTGCCTGCTCAGTATCACAGGCACCCCCATCTGGTGGAGCTAATACTACAGCTCAGAGGAAACTGTTGTACCAAACCTAGCACCTAGCTGGTTTTGTTTGGTTGTTTGGTTTTGTTATGAGCTATAGTTTTCAGAGTTTGCTTTTAAAGATAGGACCTTGCATCGTGATTCTCATTGGCCTTAACCTGCCAATCTTCCTGGGTCAGGCTCCCCTTCATCTAGTAGAACTAACCTTGGTGTCATAGGTGTGCCCAGCTTCAGTTCTTCATGATGTGGACAAAGGGTTCCTTGGAGTCCCCTTGGATGGGATCTTGACTTTCTAAAGAGTAAATCTCCCAGTACTTAATCAGAATAATAATGATGTGTGTGCTCTTTGACCAAACATTCCCCTTTATGAATCTAGGCAACTGAACTGTTCAAATTCAGTGTGAATGGGTAGAAGTGGCCTTCGTTTTCCACAATGGTGTGGGACTGTACAAGTATAAAGTAATGTTAATAATCAAGGGAAAATATGATAGTCTCCTGATCTATATAAAAAAAGTGAAAACATTTTAAACCTCTTCTGTTGGCTACAGGTATGTAAGAAAGAGAAGAGAATTGTAAAACAGATACAATAGTTCAGTGTAACTTGAAACATGAGAAACACTCAAAATTATGTTTTATTTCTTTGCAAATAGCTTATCAGGAGTGATGTGATGAGAACTTTCAGTGTCTCATCAGATAACTTACCATCTGAAGCAAGCATCTTCTCTACACCTGACAAATTGTCATATTCATTTCTAAGTTTGGATAAGCTTCCAACATTTTATTCTTTGTACTTTCAATGTTGTAAAATACCTTCGAAAATTCTTCGAGTGTGAAGCTTTTGGCAGACGTTACTTCCTCTGGGGCATCTTCTGTCTGTGTTACCACCTTCCTCATTCCCGTCAGTGTGTGTTCACCAGGCTTTCAGCCACGCCCCACCCAGGCCCCTCAGGCAGCCGCTGTTACTCTTCCACCATCACACACTTCTCCAGAACACCCTCCTCATTCAATTCAAATTTCCCGTCTACTGTTACTGCTCTTTGTTTCTTTGTTACGCTTTAATTTTTTTTTTTTTGTCAAGTGTCACGTGGGTCTCAGCTGTGAGACCGAGAAACAGCACAACTGTATACTCTCCCATCTGGGCACAGACGGCCTACAGACAATGAACAGGGGGCCGGAGGTCCGGAAGCACACGCAGAGCCACCGCGGGAAGAGTAATTACATTTGTCCTGAAAGACACTGAACTGCAGGAATCGGTGCAATGACGAGGGGGCAAAGCTAACATTTTGATGAAGATTAGATGCAGCAGCCTTGGAATCACTTTAGGGAACACTTGGTTCAAAAGATTCTTCTTCACAGTGTGTGTCGGGGGGCAATGATACTGCTGTAGGGGGAGCATGGCATTGATGAAAACAACTCAACCCCTGTATGGAGAATGGATGGTTTAACCTCACTTGTAAGAGTTTGGAGTCCCCTACTTCCTGTCTGTGTAGGATTTGAAACAGGATTCGAGTCGTTCTACTGTACACCATCTGATTAGTGCTCACAAGCAGGCACTTTCAGCAATTATATCTGTAAAAGGGAGTTATGGAACCCACCTCCCCTTGAGAGCACCAGCATCTTTGAGATAGCATGACTGGCTTCCTGTCTTCTCCTCGTAAAGCTTCTATCGGCTTGTTCCTCTAGGCACCCCAAGCAGACATAAAATCTAGATTTTATTTATTTATTTTATATTATTTTTTCTTTCAAAATCTAGATTTTAAACTGTGGACCAGCTAGATGAACACAGTTACGGAGAAGCGCCTCAGTTATCTGCTTCTGACCAAGTTACTACCGCACATCCGTTAAGTGATCAGAAAGAGACAGGGGTGGGGGTGGGGGGGGTGCCACACCCTTGGAATCCCAGTGCTTGGATGCTAGAACAGGAAGATCTAAGTTCAGGGCTAGCCTGGGCTCCATAATGAGTCTGATGGCAGAAGGCCATTGAGATTAAATGAAATAATTGCCGTAAGAATCTTACCACAATGTCTCGCACTTGGTAAGTGAAAATTGTACATGCACAGGAACCCCAGTGAATTGCAATTGTATTTAACGTGATATTTGTCAAGTTTCCCTATGAGTGAGGGTGTGTGTATAGAATGACTTGGTAAAAGCAAGACCTCCCCACTTTCTCTCGTGTTCTTGGATTCGATTTCCTTTCAGTTGTCAGGGCCAATGCCTTTCCCCATCTCCTTGTTCACTCCACAGTCACTGACTGAATGCTTACTGAGTTCTGGCTTCAGGCCTAAGGTGCTAGGGAGAACAGAGGCTCTGTGCCCAGCTCTTTCCCATCAGCAGAATGAGGAAGTTCAGGGAATGGCCATAGGATGTAATTCTGGTTAGAAACAGCAGTGTCTAAAGAGGACAGGTGGAGCAAGCGGACAGTTGTAATGAAGTCTGTGAGGGGACAGAGCCAGCAGAAGCGTTGTGGCAGAGAAGTGAGGAAGGACTCTCCTGTCATGGAACATAGGCAGATGTGGGTTGGTGTTTGGTAGACGTTTCCCAAGACCATTTACAAGCCCCAAATGGCAGCAGTGACCTACCTATCTTCCTTCCTTCCTTCCTTCCTTCCTTCCTTCCTTCCTTCCTTCCTTCCTTCCTTCCTTCCTTCCTTCCTTCCTTCCTTCCTGGCTTTCTCTCTTTCTTTCTTTCTTTCTTTCTTTCTTTCTTTCTTTCTTTCTTTCTTTCTTTCTTTCTTTCTTTCTTTCTTTCTTTCTTTCCTTCCTTCCTTCCTTCCTTCCTTCCTTCCTTCCTTCCTTCCTTCCTTCCTTCCTTCTTTCTTTCTTTCTTTCTTTCTTTCTTTCTGTCCTCAACATTTGCCTATCACAACAGAAACTCAGACAAGAAATAATCCAAGCAGAGTGTGCTGCAGCATCCAGTGACACAGGCTGCAACCTGCCCCATGAACCTTACCCCCTGCTTTCATTCACAGGACCCAGAGGCCACTGTGCAGCCAATGCCTCCTCCTGTGTAAACCTTTGTGATCTCGTCACGAAGGAGAAACCCTTCCTCAAGATCTAACATATCTCATTGGACACAATGCTGTCCTATAGTCCTCCCGAGCGGTCAGTGCGCATTAACATTCCCCTGATAGGACGTAAAGAAAAGACCGTTGTGACTGGCATTCGCTCCAACGCCAGCAACAGTCATAGCAGGACCCACAGTTACTCCTCTTCCTTTTTTACTATTCGGAGTCGTTTCTCAGAACTTCTGTAATAACGAACCACAAAGCAGGCCATGTAAATGACAGAAACTCGTTGTCTAGCGGTTCTGATGCGCCTGAGTGGGTCCCACCCACTGCCTTTTGGTAGTTTCTGCTGCTTTGCCACAAGCTGACAGCCTCTGGCTTGCAGCTGTATGACTATAACCTCTGCTCTGTCATCACTGTGCCCTTTCCTGTGTCTGTCTGTCTGTCTTCACGTGGCAGGCCATTCTGGATTCAGTGTAACCTCATTAGGACCTAGCTGTATCTGATCTACCAAATAGCACTCAGTTGTTGTGGGAAGGGAAGAGCTAGCATCTAACCCAGCCCATCACTTATTGCACTGAGCGTGTATATCAGGAGCCTTTCTTTGTTAGGGTTGAATATGTTTTTGAAAGCCTTCTTTTATTCCTAGCTTGAGAAACAGTTGTTTGAATTATACTACTGTGACAGGAAAAGAGAGACCACTTGAAATTTTGTTTTCAAATATGGGGGGAGCTCTATTCCGGTCATGACACCAAAAAATGCACAGCTTTGTGGGGCCGAGGATTTCATAGAGGTTCTGCAGAGAACCAGCACTTCTGGGTATTTTTAGAGTAGTAATAAACAATAAAAACGATAAAAGAAACACAATTCAGGCAGCTGTTAGGCCCTCCAGTAGCTAGATGGTCAAAGGATTAGCCAATCTATAAGAGCACTCTGTTCAATGGGCTTATGGGGAAAATACTCAATAATCATTAAAAACACAAACTACAGAGAAACTGACAAATTGTTTATGGCGATGTAAATTGCTCAGTCCTCTGAAAAAGCATTTGATAAATATCTCTAGAGTTCTAAGCTTGAAAGTTTGAAAGAGGCAGAGGCTTGAGGAGTTTTCTGTGAGATAGTGTCTCCTAGAACTGTCAGAAGCTGCACCCATAAAGTCTCCCAACATGGCTGCCAGAACAGGGACTGAACAAGGGCAACACCAGGTGACCTGGCAGCGTGGGCTGGGGGAAACCCACAAGGCCTCAATCCTCTACCAAACTACAGGCCACTTGGACATGCTCAGAGTTGGAGAAAGGTCTTTCCCAGGCGAGGCCTCCAAACTGCTTACCTAAAACCCAGTGGTCAGCCCTGAGAACACATGCATACCACTAACATCATAGCCACTGAGTGGGTTAGGGTACGGAATGCATATGTGTGCACATATACACATATCCATGTAACAATTAGAAAAGAGAGCAAGGGAGACGTGGGAGGCTTTGGTGGGAGGAAAGGAAGGGGAGAAATGAAATTGTAATTATGCCATAATTTCAAACTTTAACAAAATGAAGATAAAGGGTGCGAATAATATCTTTAGAAACTTTTATCCTAAACAGATAGGCTAAAGGAGAAAGAGAGCTATGTTCCTGAAACTGCTAATTGCCGATCATTTGTAATAATGAGAACTTGGGAACAATCTAGACTAATGTTTAAAGGCATAGTTGGCAGGATTATGATGGGCTATGCAGCCATCAAAAAAGTGTAATTACAAAGACCTGTGGTAACATGAAGAAATACTTATTCTTTGTGCTTGCATGGTCTGTGCGTGCACCCATGTGTTTGCCATGTATGTGGGTGTATTTGCTCACTAGTGTCTGGTTGCACATGGGCACATGTGAGTGTCTGTGCGGATCTCAGTAGTTAACACTGGGTGTGCTCAGTTGTTCTTCACTTCTTTCTGAAGCAGGGTCTCTCACTGAACTCGGGCTCTCCGGTTTGTTTGTGGTGGCTGGCCAATAAGCTTCAGGGATCTGCCTTCTCCTCCCCGACCCTAGGATTGTAGGGGGTACAGTATAGCCGTGCCTGGGTGTGACAGGTGTGCAAGAACCCAAACTCATTCTTGTGTGACAAGCACTCTCCTGACAGGGCCACCTCAGCCCTGAGGTTGAATGGCCTTTAAAGTAGTATATATGTTTGCAACTGTGTAAACTTCTAAAGGACTCCTGTAGAGAAATGTCAGCAGCAATGAGCTGGAGCAGGGAGACGTTGGGAACATGAGATCATTTTAAAGTGACACGATTAGGATAATTTCCCCATCATATTTGAGAGTTTCTCACGATTTAAAAGGCCCTAACATGCACAGCCTTCTATGGACTTAAAATCTTGTACTTCTTGTACATCGATGAAACTTTTGGGGTGATCTCATGAACTTTTTTGGGAAAAAAATGTCTGCTTGCAATAGCAGACTCTTTCTTTCACAAATAATCTTGCACTAAGTGGTTAGGCTATCCGGATCTGAAGAGTGACATTTGATGAAAGCATTTCAGTGTAGTATACATGCCTTTTATAATTATTGGTGATGTCTTTGACTGGCAAAGTAAGTACTCTAATCCCCTCTCATCATCCACTCCAGTCTGGGTTTGTGGCTTGGACTCGAAAGCTGTGTTTTCAAAACATGAAGAAATACTTAATTCTTTGAGCTTGCCTGCTTTGTGTGTGCGCGCACATGCGTGTCTTGTATGTGGGTGTATATGCTCCCAAGTGTATGAGAAAATAACTTAGCCATAGGCTAGAAAAAAGTAGGCTCCCTTGCACCATGTTATGGATCTCTTCTGACTTTGTGGTATCGTGCGAGTTTAATACCGGGAAACCAATGCTGTTGAGTGTATCATAGCAGTGCTTGCATGGTTATGAAGAAGACTTGCCCCCCCCACCTTCTCTGACAGAGTTTAAGAACAAAGAACCATGCTTCTTTGCCCTGCTGCTTATCCCTGGCAAGTGTTTCCTGTGATAGCTGGACAGCCCACCACCCCTGAGGGACACAGGTACTGACTCTTTCCAGGGCGTGAGAAGTCACCAAAGATGACAGCCCCTCTAGGCTCTCTGCTGCTAAGGCCTGATTAGATTATGCCTCTGTGGATGACTGCACTTTGAAGTCACTAGTCTGGATTGCTTACCTGAAGATTACACTCGGGCAGTGGCACATCTCACCACCCTGCAGCTCCCTAAGTCAGACACGCATGCACACACATACGTACACTATCCTTTGCACAAGTTTCATGTGAATAAAACAGCATATGCCTTTTAAGAGATAAGAGGAGACTGATGGGGTGTGTGCATGCTGAGAAGGAGTTAAACCATGTCTTCAAAATAAGGACTAGACAGTGGGGGTCCATGCAGAAAAGCCCCAGACCACCAATAGCCACTGACCTCCTGATGGACCGCAGCCTGCCCTCCATTACTCAAGGACGAGATCATCCAAGGTGTAGACTATCCGGGCCATATGCTTCTCTTCCTTGGCCATCTGGCTGGTTGCCTGCCTCTCTTCTTGTTGACAAAGGAAATACTCAAAATCATGTCTGCCAAGCCATTCCGGTTACCTTTCCATACTTTTTCAGCTTACCCTGTACACCTCCTAGCCAAGTTCGATCACTTAGCATCTTTGCACTCTTTACAGGACACATGGGTGAGTTTCTAATCTATATGCCTCTTGCTTGTTGAACCGAGCTCTGTAAGAGTCCTTTACTATCTCTTGTGTTTATTATTTATCACTTCAGCTAGCTAGTGAGCGCCTTGAAAGCAGTGGACATCTCCTCTGCCTTTAATACCCTCTTCAACTGTCCCAGAGAGCTCTTCTTCATGAGGCTGGAGTAGGGCAAATGCTGCAGGCTAAGTACTGTTCCTTCTTATTTCAGTCAGATATTTCACGCAGAGTTACAGCTATAAGGAGGAACACACTGAATGCTATTTGCTATTACAAACAAATCAGCCAAATGCAAGCCCTAGACATTCAGAATTAGAAAGTACATTGAAATAATTTTGTGTTATTGCTAAAGAAGTTGAGATAGGAAATTTTTATCTATTGATAGAAAAGTCACTTGTCTTTGATCACTAGAATTCATATCTCCGTGGCCATCTTTGTCACATTCTAAGCTTCTAGGCATAGACAGCAATGATATTTTACAGAAAGGAAGTGGCTTAAAGGAGCAGAAGAAAGCACCGTGTTCCAAATAATCAAACCTCTAGAGCAATATTACTTCCTTTTTGTAGAACCTTTCTAGGGTTATAGATAGCAGAGCAGTTATTTACTTTAAAGACTTTAAGAAAAGAACTGGAAATATTTCACTCGCTGTGTAGAACATACCTGGCACATAGGTAGGTACCAATCAGCACAGGTTGAATGCAGTGTGTTCTCGATTTCTAAGGACGGAGTGGACTCTAGCCCTGGTGCAGTCATACACTTGTGAAACAACTTTCTCCATGGGTTTGTTTTGATGAACTCTAGACAGATAGTTCTGCCACAAACTACAATGAATGCATTAAATTCCTCTTTGGGGACATTAGAAGTCCACTGTCACCTACAAATAAAATGTCCACTGACCATTCTAAAGACACAACCTGAACATTTCAAACATAATTAAAGTTCCAAGATAATTTTTGAACATCAGATAACATTTTCAACTCCAGTTATGGGGTGGGTGGGGTGGGGGTACTTTACACAGACTGTCAGGTTAACATTTTCTTTTTCTTTCTCTTTCTCTTTTTCTTTTACTTTTTTCTTTTCTTTTTTTTTTAAGTCTAGGCACTTCCTCTTTTTTTAAAAAAAAGGATTTATTTATTCATTATATGTTAGTACACTGTAGGTGTCTTCAGCCACCACAGAAGAGGGCGTCAGATCTCATTACGGATGGTTGTGAGCCACCATGTGGTTGTTGGGATTTGAACTCAGGACCGTCAGTAGAGCAGTCAGTGCTCTTAACCTCTGAGCCACCTCTCCAGCCCCAGGTTAACATTTTCTAATTAAAGACTGCATGAAAACAACTTTCGGGGCTGGAGAAACGACTCAGTGGTTAAGAGCACAGACTACTCTTCCAGAGGTCCTGAGTTCAATTCCCAGCAACCACATGGTGGCTCACAACCATCTGTAATGGAAATCCAACACCCTCTTCTGGTGTGTCTAAGGACAGTGACAGTGTACTCATATACATAAAACAAATAAATAAATCTAAAAAAAGAAAAGAAAAGAAAAGGAAAACAACTTTCATTATATTGCTTTCTTTAAACTTCTTTTAAAAGACGAACCAAATAATGCATGCCCATTACAGGACCATTGGAAACTCAAGGCAATCATTAAGAAGACTAAAACTTCTGAGTTATGGGAGGCAAAGCTGTTAGTGTTTAGTTGTGTCTCTGTCTCCACCTTTGTGTGTAACTCATCTGTTTATATGACACACTCATTAGCACAACTTTCTGCATATGTCACGAGCATCACTCGACATCAGTAAACATTCCTGGAGACCATTTTAGCGGTTGCCGTCGTTTATGCAGATGTGTTTATACCTTGCTTACCAACATCTGATGGTGTTCTTCAGTGAGTTTTGAAGTGTGCCAAGGCTGCACTGAAAATACAGGTAGTGTAAGGTTGTAAAATGTGACCTTATCAATTGGAGGTGTACTTTCTTGGCGACTTTGAACTTTTAGCTGTAAGAAACTTAGTTTTTGGTTCTTTGTGGCAGAAATAAACACTTTCTTATTCTGTATTAATACGATTATACTTGACAATTGATGACCTCCAGCATGCATTGTTTTGGATGGCCTTTGGATATTTAAATCCTAATAAAGAATTATGCTGATCAGTTTCCTTTCTAGCCTGTAAGGGTGGCTCCTTTGTGTGTCTGGTTAACATGAGACAGTTTCTTGCTGGAGGCAAACTGTCACTGGACTGTGTGCTAATCTTCCCCCAACCCCTGATTTTGCCTATTTCTAGGCTGATTATAAAAACAATAAGGCATTGTCTCTTCAATTACAGGGGAGTGACTCATTACAGGTACTTTCCCATCATCTGAACTTCTCTCCCAAATAGATCTCTCATTATCTATCCCCAAGTGAGAACAGGATTATTCCAGTGAGGCCTTTCTAGAAGAGTACTGAAAGCACAGGACCCAGAGTCTCCTCAAGCTGTGTACACCACAGGATGATGGGACGTCAGAGAAGTGCTGTCCAGTTAGAAGGAGCAGAGGCAGGAGGTGCACCGGGAGAGAAGCCTGCTTACAGATCTTGTCCAACTGGATGACGTCACAGTTCTCTCACAACAAAGTCTCTGGTAACGGTTGTCTTTTGTGTTAAACTAAATGGTCTAGGAATCTGGAGAAGCAAACAGAACCTCATCTGTTGTGCAGCTAACGTCAGCCTCTCCTGATACAATTTTTACACTGACCAAGAGACGTACAGTTAAAAACAGGTGAGGCAGCTTTGAACCAGCAGCAGCAGCCTCTCCGGCTGGGATAGAGAACAGACAAAAACAGTCCTTTATGTGACGCCTAGAGACTTGGTCAGTGACTGACAAAGAGGCTTGAGCACGGTGAGATGCTGAGGGCCGAGTCTCCTGACGTGAATCCTTCCCAAAGCATCGGAGAAGAGTTAAATTAGCAAAACTAGCTCAGATTGTCTGTAAGTGGGCTTTGCTTAGAAGAAAAGGATGCCGCTTACTTAGATACATCCACTGTCTTTGCATAAGCTCATAATAGAAGAGACGAATATGTGCAACATCATTCATAGGATAGTATTTTAAGTCCTATGAGAATTTGCTCTTAGATTTTTTTTTTCTTAAAAACAACATTAAAAAAAAACCCAGATGAACAAAAATAAATAGTATTCTTCCAAATATATGATTAGAAGGTCCTGGCTTATCAGTAAGAGTTGATAACTTGAGAAATTATAACTTTAATAATAATAATAATAATAATAATAATAATAATAATAATTTGTTTTCTGGGATGGTGGTGTATAAGCTAAACAAAAGCAACTGCTTTTCTTTGAGGCTTGTGCTTGATTACAAGAGTGGTCAATAACTGTGACCCTGGGACACTGTTGCCATGGGGCTGTGGCCTGGATGTGGGTCCAGCATATCCCTCCAAATGGCCCATACCAGAAGTTCACCTTGTGTACGCCAGTGTTGATGTGGGGAGCCTTTCAGGGGTGAGACCTAGCAGAAGCTGGCCAAGGATGCACTTGCCCTCGGAGATAACATAACGCTGGTTTGAGCAGAGAGAATTTTTTAAGAAAAGGCATTCCCTCATATTTTGTTTTTCATCTCATGTAATCCAACCGACTTCGCCTTTCTCCTTCTCATGATGTTGTCATCACCATGCTGTGATGTAGCCAGAAGGACTCACCAGAGCCACGTGGGTATCAGCGCCTCAATCTTAGAGTTTTCTGGGGTTGTCATCTAAACAGGCTCTTGTTGTTTGTGAAGACCCTGCCCCAGTGCTTTGTTAAAGTAGCATAGCATAGCTAAGACTGTGGCTGCATGACTGACGGACACAGCACAGGCTATCTGACTGGTGTCGCACAGGCTAAGATCATGTCTGCATGGCTGGTATAGCTCCGGCTAATACCATGGCTGCACGACTGGTATAGCTCAGGCTAAGACTGTGGCTACATGACTAGTATAGTTCAGGCTAAGATCATGGCTGCATGACTGGCATGTAAAGCAAATGACAGGTATATTATAGCTGCGGGAGCTCAGGAAGCTCCCTCCCACCTCCTTTCAGCTCTGACGGTCTTTTCTTTGACTTTCACTGAGAGTCTTGAACCTGGTGTGCTGGGATGCCCTCTAGTTATTACATGAAAGAACATCTCTAGGAAGTCCTGTGTGTGTGTTTGTGTGTGTGTGTGCGCGTGCGCGCGCGTGTGTGCGTGTGTGTGCGTGTGTGTGTGTGTGTGTGTGTATGTGTGTGTGTGTAAGAAGGGTAAGAATGGGGACCAGAGAAACGGCTCAGTGGTTAATAGCACTTGTTGCTCTTGCTGAGGGTCCAGGTTTACTTCCCAGCATTCACGTGGTGGTTCACAACCATCTATAACTCCAGTTCCGGGCATCTGATGCCCGCTTCTGATCTCTGTGGGTACCAAGCACAGAGGTGGTGCACATTCGTACATACGTGTAAGCAAAGCATACATAAAATAAAAGGAGTAAATATAATAAAAATGTAAAGAAAATATATTAAGAATTCAGGTGGGCAGAGATGAACGTCTGACAGAAACACCTATTTTAGTTGCTATAGCACACTTAGATTCAACTAGATTCTTGACTGTCCCAGCGTGAGGGATGGTGGGCATGTCCCATGTGTCAGACCTGTGCCTTCTGGAGACGCATGTGGCACCTTTCAGCTAGTTGTTTTCACAGGGAACCCACTGCTAAGATGGCTGGCTTCTGACAGGGACACAGATGGGGCCTGCAATGTGCCCAGCAGGCACAGGACTGTCTTATGCATCTTCTTGATACCTGAGGCTAGTTTGCCCTGCTGTTCCGATGGGAGTCTTAGCACCGCCCCACCCCAGTCCATCTTATGCGAGGAGCCTGTAAAAGTCCTGAGATGGGTGATGGACTGGCAGAGTAAAATTTCAGGAGAAAATTCAAAAAGACATCTACATTTTTTGAGGTTTCTGGTATGTAAAAGAGCTGTTAGTTGTAGGAGCTATTGGTTCGCTTTATATATTTACATATAACAAATGTATGACTGAAGTTTATGCACACTAAATGCAGTGACCTTTATGTCTGACCTGACTCATTTGTAGAGAGCTTTAAAGATCTTAAAATTGAAACCGCTCATGAATATCATGATTTTGAAGTTGAGAACAAAGGGATTCTCCCTCCCATGAGAGGACATGGCAGATTAGAGACTTGTTTGCCTGCACCGTCAAGATATTTCTAGCCAAGGTCATGCCTCCCATGTTTTGGTGTCTATGTTTGGAATGAAACTAAGTCCTTCACTCATGAATAGATGCACACAGAACTTCCCTCTGAATGAGTCTTGTACCTGACTGCAGGTGCCAAGAGACAGCTTCTGAAAGGAGGTCATGCCCGCCACCTCACGCAATCAGGGAAGCAAGGTGATTCCATTGTAAGCTATGTCTTTGCCAGCTGCATGCTTTCTGCTTTCTAGATTTTTAGGATAGAAATATATTTCAGTAACATAGACTAAACTGATAATAGATTTTTCAAGCATTTCTACTAACCAAAGAAAGGAAATGAACCTGACTCCTTAAAGTCAGAGTTCAAAATAGTATATAACACACTCAACATGTTTTTAAATGTTAAGATTTTAGCTTTAAAGTTCATCTAAATGTTGTGTTCTCCCTCATACTGTTCTATATAAAATAATGGTATCTCTCCTTTTGAATTATTTTTCATAGTTACACTCTGTGGATTTTTCCAAAAACATAAAAATGTTTTTAAACATTTTCTTAAAACTGTGTATTGTATGTCTATGAGCGTTCTGTGCTCCTGAGTCTGTGCACCACCGACCGGTGCAGTGCCCACACAGACCAGAAGAGGGTGTCAGGTCCCCTGGAACTGAAGTTACAGAGAGTTGTGTGTGAACCCTGATCTGAAAGCTGGGAATTGAACCCGGGACCTCTGGAAAGAGCAGCCAGTGCTCTTAATCACCGAGCCATCTCTCTAGCTCTGAAACATAACTCCTTTGCTCCTCCAGAAAACCGTATCTGCTGACAATATCGCCACTTGACCCTTCCAGATGAAATCAATGTTCATTTTGTAACTATCATCACTGTGTATGTCCTGGGTGATTCTCTAGAAGGGCAAGTATCTGTTTTCATGTTTTCTGAAGTTGCCTCACTTGGGTTTTGAATACACTCATATTGCGCATATTATTTATTATGAATCATTTTCCTATGCTAATGCCTCATCGTAGTGAGAACCTTGGTGTGACAGCAGGTAACTGTAGTATCCGTGTGCTGTGGGACAGATGGCTCTTGCACAATTGCTCGCTGACCTTCCAGAGATTTTATTTAATGTGAAGACCTTGACAGAATTAGCAAAGTGGTTGAGACACACACTTCTGAATCAGACAGACTTTAATTCCCGTCTTGGCTTTGATACTTACAGCTAGCTGTTTGACCTTGAGCAATCTATTTGCCCTCTGATAGACTCTGTTTCCTCAATTATAGAATAAAATAATGTGTGAAATTCCTCCCACACGGTTACTGCAGGCTTTTCCTCTCCTCGCGCTCCTTGAAGAGTCTCATGACGGATGGTTTTCAGAGTTCATTCCCCAGGAAGATTATGCCTGTTTGCTTCCTTCCAAGCCACGGGAGCCGGTTGTGTCAAGCCATGTTTCTCTTCGGTCTCACTGCTAGCAAAAATGGAGCTAAGTATAGGTGCTTTGCCCTGCAGCCATCTTGAATGGGCTTCCCTGGCCCACTCCTCCATCCGTTTTGCCAAGTGCTCAGTTTGGGCTTCTGGTGGTGCAGCTGTCAGCCTCACTGTGCAGTCGTTTTATCCTGAACCGTGGTGGAAACTAAGCCAAGGGAAGGAATGAGGCTCGGTCCGGGTGCTTTGCGGTCCTTACTTCTGTAGGTGTCAGGGCTCCTTTTTCCCCTCAGTTCCTCAGCCTCACATTGGATCTCTACTATGTCTCTGTGTTCTCGGGAAAACAGGAACAAGATGCTATTCTACCCAAATATCCACTTACAATGTTAGCTCAATGTAAAGGAATTTTATTTTCCAGAAAAAAAAATCTGAAGAATAACACACATTCCTGTTACTTAATGTTAATTATTATTACATTATAATTACTATTATTAAATAGTGATTCTTGAGATTTTGGTTTCAGGATCCTTTTGCACTTTGGAAAATTATTGAAGATCTAGCTTTTGTTTTGTGAGTTATATTTACCTCAATATTTATTATACTTTTAAAAATCAATAGGAAAGATTTTAATATTTGCTTAGAAACTATTTGAAATATTATTAAGCCCTTATATAAAAACAAGTATTTATAAAAATACTATTTTCCAGACATTATGATACATTTCAGTGAGAGGAGTGGTATTGTGATTTTCCTTTAAATTCATGTTTAAGTTTAGCATATATGATAATGAATTTCATTATGGCATGGCCCCTCCTACTGTTTCCTTCGTCTTCTCCCAGAGGCTCCCTTCCTGTCCATTACACTCTCTTCCCCTCCTCCTAAGAGCTCTTCTTCCCTTGTCATGGCCTTGGGATTAGACGTGTGTGCATGTGCGCGCGTGGGCATGTGCGCGGACTCACATATGCACATGCATGTGCACACCCACATGAACATATGGGTGCACATGCACACACGCACACTCATATATGCGTGCACATGCACATGCACACACACTCATATATGAGTGCACATGCACACACACACACATGCACACTCATATGGGTGCACATGCACACACACACACACACACACACACACACTCATATATGAGTGCACATGCACACACACACTCATATATGGGTGCACATGCACACACACACTCATATATGCGTGCACATGCACACGCACACACACTCATATGAGTGCACATGCACACACACACTCATATATGGGTGCACATGCACACGCACACACTCATATATGGGTGCACACGCACACACACTCATATATGAGTGCACATGCACACACACACTCATATATGGGTGCACACACACACACACACACACACACACTCATATATGCGTGCACACGCACGCACACACATCCAGGATCTGTACATGAACGAGCACGTGTCTGTACTCCTGGACGAGCCTTGTTTCACTTAACCTGCTTTCCCAGTTGCGTCACCTCCTGCACGTATCAATATTCCACTTTTCTCTGTGGCTGAATAAATTCAGCTGTGTGCATTTATACCACATTTTCTTTGTTGTTCCTTGTTTTTCTTTTATACAAAACTGGAAGCCATAATATATGAGAAAAAGACCAGTTTTTTAAAAAAAATACCCAGTCTGAGACAAAAAGTCTACCAAAATTTCATTGAGTTTATCATCAACTGCTGGGGCCCTGCCCTTCTGTGGGGTTAATATGTCCACTGAGCCTCCACTAGCAAAAATTAACTTTTCTTTTGCAAGCTATTGTCAGTTGGAAATAGCTTCTTGGTTAGGTGTCAAAGCTCATGGTCACTCCCCTGTCTGCTGGGCCCCAGTCTGACTTGACCCTGTGCCGGCTCTGCACACACTGCCGCCGACTCTGTGAGCTTGTAAGCCCAGCTGTGTCTGGAAGCCTCGGTTTCCCTGGTGCTGTTCACCTGCTCTGGCTCTAACTCCCCGAGTTCTGGGAGGAAGGAGTCGATGAAGACGACCCATTTAGGATCTCTCGCTCTCTGTGCGTTGTCTAGTTGGGTAACACATTTTCTTTATCCATTCACCTAGTGATGAACACACACTGAGGCTAGTCCCACTTCCTCACCACTATAACAGTTAACATGGAAGTGTAGGAATTTCTGGGGTAGGCACTAATTTCCACACAATGGCAATGTGTGTCTCATTTCAGTGGAAGAGATGGTATTTTTTTTTTGTGAGTCAATTTAATGTCTGTTAAAGGAAGATAACCAGAGTCTCGTATCTGCTTCTGCATCCTGTTTGTTACCATATCATAGAAAGTAGAGTCTTATGAGAAAATGAGACAGAAATAGATGATGATGATGGTGAGATGATGATGATGGTGGTGTGATGATGATGGTGATGAGATGATGATGATGGTGATGAGATGATGATGATGGTGATGAGATGATGATGATGGTATGATGATGATGGTGTGATGATGATGGTGTGATGATGATGATGGTGTCAACTCCAGTAGACCTCATGCAAGGGCCTTGGGAGTGTTCAGAGACCTTACTTTCAGTATTACTGGCTAGACAATAGTGGCATACACCTTTAATCACAGCACTGATGGGGTGGGGAGAGGAGAAGCAGGCAGATTTCTGTGCGTTCAAGGCCAGCCTGGTATGCAGAGTTCCAAGACAGCCAGGGCTACATGGAGAAACCCTGTCTAGAAGAACCAACCAAACAACCAAACAAAACCAAAAAGAATTATTATTATAGAGCATAGCTAATGAAAATAGCAAAATAAGAAATAGAAATAATATTTTACCCACATTGAAACTTTTAGTGACTTCAGTGACCTACTGTTTTCTCAAACTGTTTCAACCTTTCTCCCAGTTAAAGTCAAGTCATGTAGACAGGAATGTTTAGATTTTTTTAATGACCTGGCCAATGTGTTTTTTTTTAAGATTTTATTTATTTTATGTATATGAGTACACTGCAGCTGTCTTCAGACACACCAGAAGAGGGCATCGGATCCCATTACAGATGGTTGTGAGCCACCATGTGGTTGCTGGGAATTGAACTCAGGACCTCAGGAAGAAGAGTCAGTTTTCTTAACTTCTGAGCCATTTCTCCAGCCCCCTGGCCAATGTATTTTAAAAGCTACTAGGGACATATAAAATCAGTGCTATGATTTTAGCATGTGTTTATGTGCTTAAAAAAAGACGTTCATTTTATGCAGCATATGTCTTTTTAAGCCTTCCCATCTGTAACAGAGAAGTTCATTTTTAGTAAATTGTTATTTTCATGTGTTCCTTACTGCAGTGTCTGCTGTCCAGTAATGAAAGAAGAGCAAATGGCTTCCTGTTCCTCCCTGTGTGAGGGACAGGCAGATGGCTTGTGTGTGTTACATGGTGGTGTTAGATTCAGAGCAAGGTAACACACTCAAAGAACACACTTTATTTTACTCTTCTTTAAGGAATAACAACAATCGGGGTGGCACCTCTGAGCCTAGTGTTCTGTGGGGTTATGCTAAGGGAATCTGTGGCATGAGCTCAGGGGTACTTGGCTAGTTCAAGTGCATACTTGCTACTCTTGCAGAGGACCCAGGTCTGTTTCCCACCCATGTCAATCGAATCACAGCTAGCTTCCTCCAACTCCAGCTCCAGGGAATCCCAGTGACTTCTCCTGGCCTCCATGGGCCCCTGCACTCACATGCACAAGCCCACACAAGGACACACACACACACATGCCACACACACACACATGCCACACACACACACACACACCACACACACACACACACGCCACACACACACATACACACACACACACATGCCACACACACACACACACACATGCCACACACACACACATGCCACACACACACACACACACACGCCACACACACATACACACATGCCACACACACACACATGCCACACACACACACACACACACACACACACACACACACGCCACACACACACACACACATGCACAAGTCCACACAAGGACACACACACACACACACACACACACACACACGCCACACACACACATACAATAAGAAATAAAATGAGTATTTAAAAAGAATACCAGGCTTTCTTTTTTCCTTTTTCTGTGAAGGAACAATCTCCAACTCTCAAACATTTAAAGGGAAGAAAATAGAGGCTTCCAGTGCACAACTTGCCCAATAAGGCATTAAAATTGAATTTAGGATATGTTGAAGTACTGGGGGTGGTGGTGGTGAGAAATAGCTATTTTTGCCTATGAGGAATGTCCCAAGTTTCTTTAGGTTTTCAGAGGGGTGATGGTCATCTACGAAGCTGCCAACGACACTTGTGAGAGTAGCAATACACCACTATGTGGCCCTTGAATCTTCTTAATGTGCCGTCAACCCCCCCCCCCAGATAGGATTATGCCTTTTATATACCTTATATATACCTTATATATACACCTTATATACCTTATATATATTTGCTTATATCCCTTTCTCTTTATACTTTGCCAAAGGTTTTCAGAGATTAAGTGGTATAGCTTATAAAACTAGAAGGCACTTCTCTAGCCCTCCTTTGCCCCTGCCCGCTCCTGTCTGCTTGAATGCTTCCATTGGGATCGGATGATTTCTGATGCAGACTCTTGGCTTCGGAGAGCTCTGATTGTTGGAGAAGTTTTTTTCCCACCTGAAACCCACAATGATACTGTTCTCCACACTATTGTACTTCTGCAGTTCTGAGGTTACCCCCCCCACACACACACACAGCCACCACACACACCAGGGTTCACACTCATATCTTCTAGTCTTTAGCCTGAAGGTTTTGTATGTATGACACCCAGAAAAAAAAGCGGCATGCTTTGGATACTGAATGATCCCTGAAGAGGAACAAGGATCTACCGGTGCCTGCTCTACACTCGGCCGTGGGGCTGATGGTCTGGCTCCTTTGGCAGTTATATGACATTACTGTGCACTGTACTTACTATTAATGGTAACCACAGCGCAGTCATATAGACTTCTGTTATAATATACTTTGTTTTGCTTATATTGGAAAAGACCAGCATTAAATACTCAATGCCAACCGAATAAGGTAGCAGAAACCTATCATTGTGTGCTTGTGAGCCAAGGCAGGAGGATTACAATTCAGACACCGGCCTTGGCTACATAGTGAGTGTTTGTCTCAAAAAGTAAAACTAACAAAACATCAGTCCCTACAAGTTTGAAGGAATTGGAAAAAAAAAAAAGTTGTTGTTGTTTTTTTTCTTAAATTTAATTCAAACATAATTATCCAATTTCTCTATCTAGACTTTCCTACCATTTACGTGTCTGCCCACCCCACCCCCTCCTGGATGCACAGCCTCCTGTTCCTTAAGCATTGTTTTTACCTGTACATATGTGATGGTTTGTATCTTCTTGGGCCAGGGAGTGGCACCATTTAGAGGTGTGGCCTTGCTGGAATAGGTGTGACCTGGTTGGAGTAGGTGTGTCACTGTGGGTGTGGGCTTAAGATCCTCCCCCTAGGTGCCTGAAAGTCAGTCTTCCACTAGCAGCTTTTGGATGAAGACATAGAACTCTCAGCTCTGCCTGCGCCATGCCTGCTTGGACACTGCCTTGATGATAAGGGACTGAACCTCTGAGCCTGTAAGCCAGCCCCAATTAAATGTTGTCCTTCTAAGACTTGCCTTGGTCATGGTGTCTGTTCACAACAGTAGAACCCTAACTAAGACAACATATAAATGAATAAACTGAAAAAATATAAGCTTCTGAGTCTGCTCAGTATTGCCTGCCTGTATATGTTTCTAGAGCCAGCCACTCGGTATTAGACAGCCCATCAGGGGGTTCACTCCTGGGGAACATTAATTGTCTTGGAAGGGAAAGTAACTGTTTCTGAATGTACCTTTAAATGTACAGACGTGTCTCAAGAGTAACTCCAAGTCCTTACACACTGTTTGGCTCATCATCCTGTAGATAGACTCGTGGGTTAACGTAGTTACATAGGTATGACTCTATCTATGGAGATACCACAACAGGGAGCCTGAGGTGCCCACAATTGAAAGCAGAGAGAGGCAAGTGCTAAGGAGCTAACAGCTCACCTCAACTTTCTCCTTTTGTTCAGTGCAAGGTCCCAGACCATGGGTGGTGTTGCTCACACTCAGGGGAGGTCTTCTCTCCTCCTGTAAGCCTCTTAGGAGACAGTCACAGGCACACTCAGAAGTGTGTCTCCTAGGTGACGCTAAATCCACTTGATGATGGAGATTGACCTTGACCGTCACACTGTGTTAGACCCCGACAGTCAATTTTTCAGGATCTCCTTTCTGTTCTTTTCTTTACACTCCTGTAAGAAATGCGGCTTGGTTGTCACCTGTGTGACAGGCATTCTTAAGTGCTAGAGATGGAGCCCAGAGCAAACGGGCAAAGTTACATCCTAGTGAAAGAAGACAGTTAATCAAGGATACAAAATTTAGACACAGTTTATGGTGACAACTCCAAGGGAAAAATAAGCAAGAGAGCTAGGGAGTGAGAGGAGGGTCAGGGTAAGGAGGGTGACTTACCCATGGTGGGTCACTACACAAGAGGACCCATGGTGGGTCACTACACAAGAGGACCCATGGTGGGTCACTACACAAGAGGACCCATGGTGGGTCACTACACAAGAGGACCCAGGGTGGGTCACTACACAAGAGGACCCATGGTGGGTCACTACACAAGAGGACCCATGGTGGGTCACTACACAAGAGGACCCAGGGTGGGTCACTACTACAGCAGAGCCTTAGGCTCCACTCTCTCCAATGCCGCAGCCTGTATGACACCTTATTTCTATTAAACAACTAGGTCTTACTTATTTCATGATGACCTGCTTATTAAAAGTAGAAATCTGTTGGATTCTGAGATGACACATAATCCTGAGTATAGGTTTAGTTGCCATGAGACTTGGATAGATTATATAAGTTCTTTAAGACTAAAGTTCTGGGTTGTGTAAAATGAGGCTCATAATACTTCAGTTTCTAAACCTGTGGAAAGTGTTCAAGGAAACAGCAAATAAGCACCTCGCTTTGCTGGGTTCGTAGGTCATTCACCAATGTAGCGATGTCACAGCCACTCTGGTCTGAACCAACAGGCGCTATATAGAATACACATGTAATAAACATGTCAGTTCATCACTATTCCTTACTGGCTTGATTTTCATTTCATTAGTTTATTCATATAATACTTACATAGTATATGTAAAGGTGGTATGGGTATCATTATGACCCTAAGGCGTATTTAACCAAAGAAATAAAGACATAAACTAAAGCAGACAAATCAGAGACAGAGAATATCACTGGCATCCAAACAAAGGTGACACTCAGTGGAAGAGAAGTTGTAAGAATGGACAACATGGGGCCATGCCTTGAATCCCTAGTGGACATTTCAGAGGGAGAAACACAGGCGTCTCCAGTCCTGGCCAGAGAACAGAGTGACCAGGTGCCCTCTAGGAAATGCTGGCAACCGCTGTGATCTTTTTAGTGTGTTAGCCATGGCTTGAGACTGCCCAAGCCAGAGCGAGTATACGCGGGAGTCAGCAGGCAGGAGGTCTAAGGTCAGGCAGGAACAGTGTGCTGAGGCCATACTATGGAGCTTCTGTTGCAGATTCCAGAGCTTGCTTTTACTGTAGCGAGTTAATGACAGACAGTGACAACCTGCTTACTTCTGCGGGTCTTTGGTGACTTAGACTTTTGAGGCACATATGCTTTACTGTCCTTTTCTTCATTGCAACATTGCCTTCTTAGGGTTTAATTATATTCCTTATGTGCTCCATAAAGCAACTTGAAGGCATCCTCTGACCTTCTTGGTGGTAGCAAATACCCTCCCTCCCTCCTTTCTTCTCTCTCTCTCTCTCTCTTTCACACACACACACACACACACACTCATGGTTTGTTGGGTAAGTTAATGAATTAATCAAGGATCTGAACTGCATTTGGGATCTGCCTGCTTCTTCTCCCCAAATGCTGGGCTAACAGGTACACGCGGCCATCCCAGGCTTTTTATATGGGTTATGAGAATATGAACCCATATCCTCTAGCTTGCTCAGCAAGTATAATTACCCACTGAACCTTCCCCTCAGCTTCTGCAAGGATATACATACTTCCTACTGACTTCTTTAGTTGCCCATCTTAAAACCCCCACATTGTGCGCGGCTCACCCACTTCCGCTACACTGCAGTGGCGGACTGTGATCTACTTTCCCCATTTTGCTATTGACAGACACTTGGGTTACTTCTCAACAGTCTACTCCTCCTAATGGAGTTCTTATGGATATTTTT